>NC_134714.1:67246969-67550000 GCF_049634645.1 Pelodiscus sinensis
TTTTTTCTCCCAAAAGCGAGGCATAGCTGACTAATGAGAGAGCTCTGTTGATTTACTGATGTTAAAGGGAGGCTTTGTGATGATCAGAGTAGGGAGTCATAGCAGAGGAGGAGGAAGGTAGGATATCTTCATGTATTAAAGAGCAAAGTGGAGCAGTGGGGTCAATGAATAGGGCATAGGTGTGTAGTGAGGAAACACTGGTTATGGGACTTGCTGTGTGATTTGGAGTCAGTTGTTGAACTTCTCTACTCTTCATTTGCTCCAGCTGGTGGATATAATGCACTTGGAGATTGATGGATAAAAAGTATGAAGTGTTTTATATTTATAAACTAACCCTTCCTCCTTCCACCACCTCCAGAACTCAGAAAGAGGGATAGTATAGGTATAGGACTAGATTCAGGAAATCCCTGATTGTAATTGCAGCTCTGACATTTTGGATATGTCTTAACATTTCTACCAGAGGATGTAATTCCCAGCCCAAGAAGCCATTCTAGTGCTCTGTTATTGAGCTAGCACACTAAGAATAGACCATAGGTGCAATGATGTGAGCAGTGGGAGGGGCTGTCCTCTGTTTTTAAGCTCACATTGAGCTAGCACAGTGTTTCTCCACAGGCTAAGAATTACATCCCCAGCTTGAGGTGCAGACAAGCCCTTTCTTTATGTGTCTGGGCAGTCACTGTGTTCCTTCATGACATACTTCCTGTCTTTAGAGAGAGTACTTGCCTCCCTCACGGGGCTGTCGTGAGATGCAAAATTTAGATACCTTGAACATGAAATTATATAAATAACTAGCAGTCCTGTGGGCACCTTAGAGACTAATATAAATACATCTTGAGCTTTTCATGGGTAAAACCCACTTCATCAGATGAGTTGGAGTGGAAATTACAGAATCCAGAGTATATATAACAGCAAAAGCAATTATTTGTCAATTGTAGGACCAGTGTTAATTATGGTAATTGAATCAGTCTGGTTGTGTCCACATTTACACATCTATAGCGATTAATTGTGATTGTTAGAGGATCGCAGGGTCCCCGTCAATTACCCGACGTCCTCCCCTGACCCTCTATTTGTTCTCACCCTAAATAGATAAATAGAAAAGAACATAAACACTGTCAAATCAAGTGTAAAAATGTAATAAGAAAAGCAAAAAAAGATTTTGAGGAACAGCTAGCCAAAAGCTCAAAAAGAAATAAAATGTTTTTTAAGTACATTAGAAGCAGGAAGCCTGCTAAATAAACTGTGGGTCCCCTAGATAATCGAGCTATAAAAGGAGCAATCAAGGATGATAAAGCCATTGCGGAGAAACTAAATGATTTCTTTGCTTCAGTCTTCACGGCTGAGGACGTTGGGGAGATTCCTGAATCGGCACCGTCTTTTGTGGGTGGTGAATCTGAGGAACTGTCCCGGATTGAAGTGTCATTAGAGGAGGTTTTCGAACAAATAGAAAAACTTAATGTTAACAAATCTCCGGGACCAGATGGCATTCATCCAAGGGTTCTAAAAGAACTCAAATGGGAAATTGCTGAGCTATTATCTGTGGTTTGTAACCTATCCTTTAAATCAGCTTCCGTACCTAATGACTGGAAGGTAGCCAACGTGACACCAATATTTAAAAAGGGCTGTAGAGGCGATCCTAGCAATTACAGACCGGTAAGTCTAACTTCAGTATCGGGCAAATTAGTCGAAACAAATAGTAAAGAATAAAATTATGAAGCATGTAGAAGAACATAATTTGTTGGACAAAAGTCAACATGGTTTCTGTAAAGGCAAATCCTGTCTTACTAATCTGTTAGAGTTCTTTGAAGGGGTTAACAAACATACGGACAAGGGGGATCCAGTAGATATAGTATTCTTGAATTTTCAGAAAGCCTTTGACAAGGTCCCTCACCAAAGGCTCTTGTGTAAATTACATGGCCATGGGATAAGAGGGAAGGTCCTTTCTTGGATTGAGAACTGGCTAAAAGACAGGAAACAAAGGGTAGGAATAAATGGTAAATTTTCAGATTGGGGAGGGGTAACTAGTGGTGTACCCCAAGGGTCAGTCCTGGGACCAATCCTTTTCAACTTATTCATAAATGAGCTGGAGAAAGGGGTAAGCAGTGAGGTAGTAAAGTTTGCAGATGATACAAAACTGTTTAGGATAGACAAGACAGAAGCAGACTGTGAGGGACTCCAAGAAGATCTCACCAAACTGAGTGATTGGGCAACAAAATGGCAAATGAAATTTAATGTGGATAAGTGTAAAGTAATGCACATCGGGAAAAATAACCCCAACTATACGTACAGTATGATGGGGGCTAATTTGGCTACGACAAATCAGGAAAGAGATCTTGGAGTTATCCTAGTCAGTTCTCTGAAAACTTCCACGCAGTGTGCAGCAGCAGTCAAAAAGGCAAATAGGATGCTAGGAATTATTAGGAAAGGGATATAAAATAAGACCCAGAATATCTTATTGCCCCTGTATAAAACTATGGTATGCCCACATCTTGAATACTGTGTACAGATGTGGTCTCACCTCAAAAAAGATATTTTGGCCTTGGAAAGGGTTCAGAAAAGGGCAACTAAAATTATTAGGGGTTTGGAACGGGTCCCATATGAGGAGAGGTTAAAGCGACTGGGACTTTTCAGTTTAGAAAAGAGGAGACTGAGGGGGGATATGATAGAGGTCTATAAAATCATGAGTGGTGTGGAGAGGGCTGATAAAGAAAAGTTATTTATTAGTTCCCTAAATAGAAGAATTAGAGGACACCAAATGAAATTAATGGGGAGCAGGTTTAAAACTAATAAAAGAAAGTTCTTCTTCACACAGTGTGTAGTCAACCTGTGGAACTCCTTGCCAGAGGAGGCTGTGAAGGCTAGGACTATAACAGAGTTTAAGGAGAAGCTAGATAATTTCATGGAGGTTAGGTCCATAAAAGGCTATTAGCTAGGGGATAAAATGGTGTCCTTGGCCTCTGTTTGTCAGAGGCTGGAGAGGGATGGCAGGAGACAAATCGCTTGATCATTGTCTTCGGTCCACCCTCTCTGTGCACCTGGTGCTGGCCACTGTCGGTAGACAGGATACTGGGCTAGATGGACCTTTGGTCTGACCCAGTACGGCCGTTCTTATGTTCTATGTTCTTATGTGTAGCCAGACAAGAACCCCCCTGTAACATCCATTTTTGCTTGTCTGGAGCATACAGGGCACACAGAGCAGAAGGCCCAGGCTGTGTGACCGTGAATGGCTGTAAACAGAGATATGCCAATTGCTGACCAAGAGGCTGCCAAGGAGTGCCCTTGACTTAACCCGTATTGATACGAACACACAGCCGTCCACGGGGGGGAGGAATCTCTCGCCCAGTAAAAAAAATGTCTAGTACACACAATTTAGTTATCTCTCTTGCAAGTGTAAATTAACTTGAAACTTTCTTGTAAGAACTGGCGCCACAAAACGGACCAGTACAATTTGGCCTCTTAGATAAAAGAGAGGATACGGGCCCCCAGGGGTATAAAGATGGGTCCAGCAGCATATTTACTCTGAGTGTCAATCTACCAATCTATCTGCTGGTTGGGTTAGGTGTTTGATCTCCTGAGGTTCCAAGAGGACGCCCACCTCGTATTTGTCTTTCCTAGGAATTGAGAAACCGGCCCTGGCCTGACACGCTGGAGTCGAGAGGCACAGAAAGGGGTAAAAATTGTACCTGGATGTGGTCCTTTGCTTAAGTGTGTGTGTGTGTGTGTGTGTGTGTGTGTACACACACAGACACATAGTGTTAGAGCTCTTTAAAGATTAAGCTGTCACTTGGTACCATTATTTCTATTTTCTATCTTTACCTTTTTCCTGTAACCATTTTTAAGATCTCTCTCTATATATTTGCTAGCATTTAAGAAATAGAGCAATAGCCATTGTAACCAAATGATTTATAAGCTTCTTTAATAAACCTGTAACTGTTTAAGCTTTAACCTGACTCCTTCAGTTGCTGTAACAGAACCAAGCACAATTTAAAAGAACTTCAGCCGTTCATAAGGGACAGGTATAGGACACACCCTGCCCTGACCGTTGGCTGACCTGTGGGGGAGGGGCCCCCGTACGGGCTCCTCAGCGCTCCGGACTTCCTTCCCTCACGTTCCACTGGCACCATGATACGGACCTAATGGGGGGTGGGGTTCACGTGGGAAAGGAAGGCTCGGGCCCACCCCCCGCTCTCCAAGCCTCAGCCCAGGACCCTAAGGACACAGAGACTCGCTGTCTCTGTCACGGCTGGTGGGGCTGTGGCCCTCAACTCGCCAGCCCATGGGCTTGTACTCCTACGCCCATCCTGGGCTACTTCCTTTCCTCCTACTCCCCCCCCTTTTTAGTGTTCTACGGCGAACTCCTCCCCTTTGACACCTCCTGGTGGGTTGGGTCAAACTCATCCTCCCCCGATCCAGCAGGGGCAAACTCACCCTCCCTTGGTCCAGCGTCCGACACCTGCTTCCTGAAGGCACACCCCACATCTCGAGGCCTCCTCCAAGGTCCTGGCCGCGGCCTCTTGAGAGACCCTCTCCTCTCGTTCTCCACCAGCCCCCTTCGGTGTCCTGTCGCCGGCCTTTTGAAAGGCCTGCTCCTTCTGGGCCCCTCCCCTTGCAGTGGCATCAGGATGTTCCCTCATGCCTGCTCCACCCCCTCTCTTCCCGAACTCAGCAGGCGCTGCACTATCCAGTGCAGGCCTCCCTCCCCCGTCTGCACACCACCGGCCGAGGTCCTGGCCTCGCGTCTGCGCCGCCCGGGGCGCTAGTGCAGGGCCGTCTCGCCCCATCAGAGGGATACATCTAGTCTGACTCTATTAGCATAATTAATACTGGTCCTACAATTGACAGATAACTGCTTTTGCTGTTATATATATATATCCTGGATTCTGTAATTTCCACTCCAACTCATCTGATGAAGTGGGTTTTATCCACGAACGCTCATGATATATTTTTTAATCTTTAATTTGCTACAGGACTGTTCATTATTTTTAAGTTATAGACTAACATGGCTACCCCTCTGAGACATGAAATGATATGCTAACCAGTAAGAGCATAGCTCTTATCTTATCTACTCAGCTCTCTTAATGTTGTGAGATGCTTTGTTCTCCTAATTTGAACCAAAAAAAGAATAAGCAAAGTAGAATGTATAGGAAAATAATACAATTTTGGGGGAAAACCCGCTTTAAAAACACTTGAAACAGTTATTTCTAAAATGTGACACTTGTGTCTTTTAATGTTTTTCTCAGTGACTGGCATTACCAAGGGGAGAAGAATCACCTTGCGAGGTTATCAGATTCAGTCCCCTGCCCTCACGGTAGGACCAAGCACCATCTAGATCATGTCTACTCTATATCCTGTGGCAGACCCTGTTCTGAGATGAGCCTGCTTTCCTGTTCATTACAACTTAAAACCTTTATGAATTCATCATCCCAGCGTCTGCTTTGTTTTTCAGCTCCTGAAAACTGGTTGGTTGGAATTCTGTCTCTTACAAGTCTATTAATGCCACTGCTAATAAAAATTATGTACTCATAAGGGAGTTCCATAGCTCTGATATCACAAGCTCAAGACACCCCAATAAGAATCAGATGCTAAGAAAAGCAGTTCAAGGAGTGAATTAAATACAGAAGTAGTGGTATAAGTAATAAGGATGTTAAGAAGTGGGTAACTGACTAATCGTGTACTCAATACAATTTGTAGTAGTGTCAGTAGGCTCGCACTGGGTCCCAGACTGCTTCGCCTCTGCCTTTCAAATGTAGTAAGAGCCAGGTGGCTCTTACTACATTTAAAAGGCAGAGCTGCAACAGGGGATCCAGTACGAGCTCTTAATACATTTTAAAAGCAGACGTGTAGGAGTCTGGGACAATGGTGTGAGCTCTGCTGGGTCCACCACTATCCTGATACCTTTAGGGTATGTCTAGATTACATGCCTCTGCCGACAGAGGCATGTAAAATAGGCTACCCAACATTGTCAATGAAGCCGGGATTTAAATATCCCCAGCTTCATTAAAATAAAAATGGACGCTGCTCTGTGCCAGCTCAGCTGATCGTCAGCACAGCGTGCGAGTCAAGAGGTGGAGCAGTCGACAAGGAAAGCCTTTGTCGACCGCTCCTATAAACCTCATTCTATGAGGCATAAGGGAGCGGTCGACAAAGGCTTCCCTTGTTGACCGATCCGCCTCTTGATTTGCGTGCTGTGCCGACGATCAGCTGAGCTGGCACAGCGTGGCGGCCGTGTTTATTTTAATGAAGCCGGGGATATTTAAATCCTGGCTTCACTGACTATGTTAGGTAGCCTATTTTACATGCCTCTGTCGGCATGTAATCTAGACATACCCTTAGTGACAAGCACTATAAAAACACAGAACGCTATTCTAGAGATCAACTGGATTATGGCTATTCTACCCCTACCACCTTCTCAGCTGCTGTCATACTAGGAATATATTTACTTTCCTTTTAAGAGGTGATACAATGGTTCAATTTAAAATGCTCAATTTGAAATAAGCTTCCTTAAAAGCTCATTTTTGAGGCTGAAAGTTCTTGGAAGCACAGACTGAATGAGTTAAGTAAAACAAAGTTGACAATTGAACTAGAAGCCAACTGGAAATACAAATTAAGGAGAATATAACTGACAGTTTGCTGTCAGATGCAAAATATGCCTAAAATTATAAAAATCAATATAATAGCTTTTGTCTTAAATCTAATTCTTGAGAAATTTGGTTTAATAAAACAAAATCATAGTTTACCATGGAGAGAGAGGTATTGCAGACGGACGAATAAACACAGTGCAGTCAATTCTTTGAGGCAGAGAATGTTTTCTTATGTATTTATATAATGCCTACCCCTGATCTGTGGTCATGGTCCATGACTGGAGTTCTTTGTGAGCCATTACAATATATATAACGAGAAATGTGATATTCCATAGCAACACAATAACTGATGTGTATATTAATGATAATACAATTCCTCTGTCAGAGCATATCACCAGTTCTCTAAGTGGACTTGGGCCCACAGGCTATACAAAGGCTATTGTGTGGTATGCGTGTCAGCCAGCCTACAAAGAAAAGCATTTTTGCTAGAAAAAGTGGAGCAAATCAACTACCGTGGACTGTGGTGAGCTATATGGTAGCAGGCCCTCCCACCCCTCCAAGTTGCCCATGTGAATTAGTTCATTTGAGAACTAAGCTCTTTTAATCATTGTTACCAGTTTATATTTCTCGAGTGGAGGACCTGTCATTTTCATTTGATCATTCTTCAGGCTCAACATAAGATCACACAGTCCTCAAAGCATGTGATACAGATTTTTCTTCAGTTCATGAATTACAAGGGTTTTGTTCTTTGTACAGGAAAAAAACATGTTTTCTGGCATTCGTTATTGGTAACACAATTATTTTTTCCTTCAATATCGTACTGTTTTGGCATGGGAATATAACTGGCTTTTGAAGTCAAGAACATCTTTGCTAAGTTATTCATTAGGAGGGGACAGAAGTACTGGAAGAGAGCAAAGTAAAGGACAGACCATGGAAACACGCTGCTAAGTTTTAACACATTGCCAGCAGGCATTAATATCATGCTGTGACAAATCCATTTTTCCTGTGAATGTTTCAGTTGCAATATTCTATGATTTCTAAAAAGTAGGGAGGAGTGGCTGGAGCCTGGTCCTTCATAATCATTAACTTGCATTTATAACTGTGGATTAAAATGTTAATTTGAAGTGGCTAATCTTAAAAAACAAACAAAAAAACCCAAAACACTTCTTTATGAGAGCATAGTAAAATAGTATTGCCTGAATTTTCTTAAAACAGACTGTTAAAAAAGTGTGTATAGTGGCTTTTCTGCTTCCATTTGTTTATAAAGTGGTTTTTCTGTTAGTCAATGGACTACAGATAAAGTTCTGTCAAATGCACAAGAGCTCTAGTAAATTTTCCTTGCCACTAACTAGCCTCAGTTATTGTAAGTGGTATGTTTTTAAATGTTGTCTTTCCAAATTGTCTCTGTATTTTTAATATAATATAAACTTCCATTCATAAGAGGAAGACTGGATCTATGCATAATGTCTGTGTGTTTAACTATTTTGGCTGTGGGGGTGCTTTTTTCCACTGTAATAGGTGCAATGGGTATAACTCCTACTGAAGATTCATTGGGTATGTCTAGACTATATGCCTCTGTCACCAGAGGCATGTAAATTAGACCACCAGAGGCATGTAAATTAGACCACAGCGTGGCAGTCAAGACACGGATCGGTCGACAGGGAACGCCTTCGTTGATTGCTGCTGTAAACCTCGTTTCACAAGGCATAAGGGAGCGGTCGGCAAAGGTGTTCCCTGTCGTCCGATCTGCATCTAGGCTGCCGTGTTGTGTCAACGATCAGCTGAGCTGACACAGCGTGGCGGCCATTTTTATTTTAATGAAGCCGGGGATATTTAAATCCCGTCTTCACTGACTATGTCGGGTAGTCTAATTTACATGCCTCTGGCGACAAGAGGCATGTAGTCTAGACATACTCTTCTGTGGACAGAATGGGTACTTCCTACTAGCATAACTTATTTCCTTTCCTCTATAGGAATACTAGACCTGGCATTGCCTGGGTCCTTAAAGGCAGAGGACTGGTGGTCTGGGGAGTGCAGGAATAAGGGCAGGGTCTTAGGGATGTGGGGGTGGGTAGCAGGGCAGGAGGCTGGGTCATTGGGGGTACAAGAGTCCAGCACCTCGAGTGGAGCACCCTTGGGGACACTACTCGACGAAGAACTGGGGATGTGAGGAGGTGCAAGTGTAAGGGTTGGGGAGTGAGGAAGGACTCAGGGCAGGGGGTATCATCTAGCTGGGCTTTCTCCCTCCCCCCTATATACCCAGGCTAGCAGGGGCCTTCTCCTCCAGCACTCCCGTGCCAGCAAGGGCCTTCTCATCTTCCCTAGCTCCCTCACTCAGCAGGGACCTTCTATCTCCTCTGAGTCCTGCTGGCCAGCAGGGGCCTTTCATCTCTCCCCTATCACCTGACTGGCAGGAGCCTTTTATCTCCCCCCTGCGCTGCAGTGAAGGACTGTGGTGGCGGCAGGGGGTAACATTTGGTGCGAGGGGCCTACTTACCTGGTTTGGTGACAAGCAAGATGGTGAGACCCAGCCCTGTTGGCCACTTTCTTGGTGGTGTGGCTGCCCTGAGTGGTCAATCTGCAGTATAGTTTTCCTGTGTGCTTGCTGCCCCCAGTCCATCACATCCCTCTTCACTGTGCCCTCTCCCTTTCCATGTTATGGAAAATAGTCCCATTCTTGGCACTTTCTGTTTCCCTAGCACAACCAGACCCCGATCTTGCTTTAAGTTAGGATAAGAGGAAGCAGAATACCAATTTGGTGGTCCTAGCTCTTACCATTTAGGAGGAGTTCTTGAACAGACAGACAAATGCACGTTTCTAAAATATATAGTTAGATCTGAATAGAGCATGTTTATACTGACATAATTGCATCCAGACTATGGATTGAACAGTTTGAACTCTACAGGTGTAGTTCAAGTGGTACAACCTTATTGTGAAAATAAGCCTAACTGCCAAAGTCAGGGCAGAATTTTCTTGAATTTTCACCACTCTGTTGTCCACTCACTTCAGTGAACAAACTTTTTCATAATAGCAGCAGATCAGCTGTCACAATGTACAGTGGAAACTCAGAAATGGAGCTTGTTTGTCACTTTGAAATGTTCGTAACTGAACAAAATGTTAAGGTTGTTCTTTCAAAAGTTTACAATTGAACACAGACTTAATATAGCTTTGAAACATTACTATTTAGAAGAAAAATGCTGCTTTTAACTGTCTTGATTTAAATAAAACAAGCACAGAAAAAAATCTGCCTATGTCATCGATTTTTTTTTTTTAATGTTCCCTTTAATTTTTACTAGTTTGTATTTAACATTATGCCGTATTCTTTTTGTTTGTCACTTCTACTGACTGGTTTTGCCATTCTAAATGAAGTGGGTGGTTGACTTGTCAGTCTGTAACTCTGGTGCTCATAACTATGAGGTTCTGCTAAGTGGGAAAGGCCTCTTCTGTGCACTCTTTGCATGGCACACTTTCACAAAACAACTGGGATGAAATCTGGACACTCCTGAAATGGGAGCTTTGTCACTGATTTCACCACTAATAAAGCCCTATTTAGCTCCCATGAAAGTCAATGTAAAAATTCCTATTGGCTTCAGGAGGAATTCCATTTGGCCTTAGTGGAGCAGAGTCATTTCCTGCTTTGCAACATGTAGCT
Source organism: Pelodiscus sinensis (assembly GCF_049634645.1). NCBI lineage: Eukaryota > Metazoa > Chordata > Testudines > Trionychidae > Pelodiscus > Pelodiscus sinensis. The sequence goes on from NC_134714.1 coordinate 67,257,200, forward strand.
GGCTCTTCCCATTATTTTCTTGGAGAGTAGTCAAAGCTGGCCTTATCGTAGTGTGAATTATCCTGCTATCTTTGCCAATGCACATCAGCCTGAGCCACCTGCTACTTCAATCCTCCTATGCCAAAACTAAGGAATGCTTGGCAAGGTGGTTAAAACTCACTAAGAATTAGATTAGGGTCAAACTTCTAACTGCTGAACACAGAGAGAGAGAAGTGCTATTAAAACTACACTAAATTATTAGGATTGCCAAATTTCTAAATATACAAAACCGAATACCTTTTCTTTCTCCTCCCTTCCTTCCCTCCCCGGATTTCCCCCCCCCCCCCCCCCCGAGGGCCTACCCCACTCCATACTTGCTCTGTCCGTCATTTGCTTTCCTTTGCCATCCTTCACTTTCATCAGGCTGGGGCAGGGTGTGGGGTACTGAAGGAGGTGCAAGGGCTCTGGCTGGAAGTGCAGGCTCCAGTGTAGGTCCCAAAATAAGTGGTTCAGTGTGTAGGAGGGGGGCTGGGACAAGGATTTGAAGTGCATGACAGGCTGAGGGCTCTGGCTTAGGGTATGGGCTGGGAATGAGGGGCTTGGGGTACAAGAGGGGACTCTGGAGTGAGGGAGGGGTTGGTGTACAGAAGGAGATATGGGATCTGTAAGGGAGTTTGGGTGTTGGAGGAAGTCCTGGGCTGGGGCAGCAGGTTGGAGTGCAGGAGAGGATGTGGGCTCTGAGGTGGGGCCAGATGATGGGATGTAATAGGAGATTAGAGATGTGGGCTCAGGGTGGCTGGCACTTACCTGAGGTAACTCCTGGAAGTTGCCAGCATGTCCAGCTGCTATTTGGAAGGGCCCAAGAGGCTCTGTGCACTGCTTGCCCCTGTGTGGACTGTCCCCACAGTTCTCATTGGCTGCAGTTCCCAGCCAATAGGAGCTGCAGAGTCTATGTTAAGGGTGTGGGCAGAGTGCATGGAGCCTCCCTGGCTACCCCTGCACCAAGGAGGCTGCAGGGATAGCCCTGCTGCACTGATGATCAGACATTTAGTGCACCAGTCAGTGATGCTGACAAACTGACAGGATTCCTTTTCAAATGGACATTGATTAAAAACTACAAATTATGTATAGCATTATAAAATAGCTGTTACATTTAATTAAAAAACATCCATGAGGTGATTATCCCAGTTACACAAGATCCATGTCTGAATCTGAATTTTTCTTGTAGTAGTATTCATGTGTTTAGGGCTATAATTAAGTTTCCATTCTAACAAACTTTTTTTCAGTTTCTTGTTGATTTTCACAATGTTCACTTTTCTGATTGAAACTTTCCTTGGTTCTCCACATAAAGAACAGATGTCTTTTGAAGATTTGAGGAGCTGAGCTCAGAACATATGTAAAAGAGTATTTTATTTTAAAAAAAGTCAGTATCTGAAGTAATTGGGGAAGGGAGGATGAGAAAGTTTAAATTGAAAATAAAAATAACCCTCACTGAGAAGGGCCTTTTAACATTTCAGTGAAAACTGAGTTTAGTTTGTCATTGCCAAACCTTTGAAATGGTGCATGCTGTCAAAAAGCTTAGAAAGCAAGACCATGTCTATCTACCATGCTATGACAGGGTATGCATACCCTGCACAGAAGCAGGTGGGGTTAAAACCCTGTGAGTGGAGGAAGTTCTGCTCCTTCACCTAGACTGGGCATGCTCCAAATGCTGAGGCAGCATAAAAGGCAGCAGAGCAGCTAAGTCTGGGCTGGCCAGCAAAGGGGAAAGACCTCTAGCCAGAGCTCTGGAGCTGCAACAGCCAGCGATCCAGACAGGGGGAACTGAACTTCCTGGAGACTGCCACCACACAGACCCAGCAGAGCCCCAGGAAGAAGCTGCGGCGGAGGAGCTGGGAGACCCAACCGCTATGTTAGCCGCTGTCTCAGTGGTAGGAAGTGACCCAGAAAGGGTGCAGGAGCAGCCTTTCCTGCCCAGGTACACTTGGCGTGTTTTGGCCAGAGTCCCTGCTGAGGGAGTGGTAGACTGATCTACCACTCACAGGGCCCTGGTTTAGGACCTGGTAGAGCAGGATGGGCCCAGGCTCTCCTACCGGGCTGCTAACCCCAATCCTATTAACTGTGGCCTTTAACCCACATTGCCCTGAGATAAGGGCTTCTTACAGACTCTAGATATTCTTAGACTCCACAGTGCCCTGAGACAGAGATTGCATCTAGACTCTGGCCCTTAGGCCACATTGCCCTGAGGCCAGGGTCGCCTACTGCCTCTGGCCCTTAGGCCACACTGCCCTGAGACCAGGGTCGCCTACTGCGTCTGGGCATTAGTGATCCCGAGCGCAGGGCAGTGTGGCCTAACAGACTCTCTGTGCTACCCCGAGATAGGGGCTATTTACTGACGTTTGGCCAGTGGGCTATACTGCCCTGCGAGCAGGGATGTTTATGGACTCTGGGTCACCCTGAGAAGTGAATATTCACAGAGAGGCGGCCAGCTACCTCATGGCCGAGCAGGTAGTATCCACACTCCAGAATATACTCGCACTTGTGACGCAGCCTGCATATACCACCACACGTATACAGTTAACATAGGGAAGGAGCATAAAGATGAAACAAGGGTGCTGCAGGTATGAAGAAAAGGGAGGGCTGCAATGCGATATGTGCTTGATCTGCTATCTAACATGCCTTGAACAACAATCAAAAATCCCTTGTTAAAGTGGCAGAATCAAGCATTTTGTAAGGGGTGCTGAGGCTGAGCCAAGGGCACCTATGCAGTCTTTGTTCTCTTACTGCAGACTAGAAGGTGCTAAGGGTTTAGGAAGAGTAGCAGCTGCTGTTGTCTGCAGTTTACAGAAGACTGACTGCTGAACGAAGAGAGATGGGAACATACACGAGGCCTCCTTATCTCAGTACCCAAGTTCATGGGAGAGGAGGTGCTCCCTTATCTGTGACCTTCCTACACTGGTTTGGACAAGGTTTTCTAGTAGTCATTAGCTAAGTTGTTTCTGATTATGGAATTTACACTGACTCGTGTCACCTTTCTTCAGAATAATGTGATTGTGTGTAAAACCATTTTTGTAGGTTTTTTTCATCCCATACTGTTGTTTTTCTATTCATGGACTGTCTAAAGTGTCATTTACCACCGTGAAAAGAACCCGAATAATGTGAGAAATCTAGCCGTAGGAATGGAGGAGAGCAATTTAGGAATGGATAATACAATGTAACCATCTGCCCTTCTCCCTACATTAAATATTAAGTGTGAAATAAAATGCTGGGCAGCTCTTTGAAAACGACTCACTTTCCATCTTTGCTCTTCTGGCAACAGGCAGGAGTAAATTATTTGTGTAGACTGCAGGCTTGTTCTACCTGTGCCAATCATGAACCCATGGCTCCTGGCACTACAGAACCACCAATAGGGTTGAGGAGGAAAGAGCTAAGACGGAGGAGCAAAGGAGTGCACAAACAAACGCCAAACTAAAACACTCACGTATCTTCAGAAGTAGTGAACAGATTGATGAGAACTACTTTGAACATATATCTGAATTTATATCTTGAGTGGGAACTAGAGACCACTACCACCCTCAGTCTCAGTTAAACCAATATGGAAATAATCCTTCTCTTTTCTCCATTAACAACTCAGAGTCTTGCATTTGTTCTATATGTGACAGGTTGGATCACAGAGGTCACACTTTGGGGCTGCCTCCTGGTGTGCTGATCATACCACTGAGTTCCCCCTACCTGCGTTCTGGGGCACCTCACTACCCTGCCGGACCAGCTCTTGTCTTCCCCCAGACAAGGCACAGAGTTGGGGTAACATCCCCCTGCAGACATTGAATTAGTTCAGCTCTCAGAAGACTCAGTTATATGGACTTGTCAGCACCCAAGAGCACAGCCCTCAAAAGGGACCTAACCCCAAATAAATTCATCTTACTCTGCATAGAAGTTTTACTAAGAGAAAGCTCTCTATCAATGAAAGAGATATGCATAGCTATGGCTCTCCCCTTTCCCTATACAAATTATTTATACTGGGCTTAATAAACAACGTTTAAGTAGGATTTAAGTGATTGCAAGTGAAAACAGATCAAAGTTACTAATTCAAAACAAAATATGTCAATTAAGTCTAATACACTGAGATATTGTTAAATATATTTTATACATTTATTTTACTCTCTCTCTCATATATGCTGCCTCAAATACAGAGGTGGGGTAAAAATATTTTTAAATAAAATAAAAATATGTTTCTCACCCCAATGCTTGTTCCAGATAAATTCCTTCAAGTCAGAGCTGATCTTTTCTCTGGTCTGGGTCTAGCAGTTTCTTGAGTATTCCCTTAGGGTGGTAGTTTTCAAAAGCCATCTGAAGATTGCAGATTGCTTCCCATTACTTAAACAGAATTTCCCAAGGGTGGGAACCTTTTAACTCTGCCCGTCCCCATGAAAAAATACCAGATTCAAGAGGGATTCCAGCACCAGGCAGCATGGTCACATGACTTTGTAGGACCAGCTACAGTTTGGGCTTAAAGGGAAAATAAAACCACAGATCATTGTCTTGATCACTGGGCTGTTTATCCCTTCAGCACCAGTAAAAGCTCACACCAGAAATTCTAGATTAATAAACAGGTTAACGCTTCGTATTTCTAACCTCACACACAAGAATTATACATGCACACAAATAAAATATACCCATTCAGGAGGTCACCTGAATAGCAGGTTATTCAACCTGTTTTGTATAAAGCATATTTTGGTTATTCGTATTCAAAAACATTTCCATACAAAATATGGGGGCATAGTGTCACACTGCATATGTGATAAGTCATCCTTTATTAACTGAGACCCAAATTGGACTATGCAAAATTAAATGGCTGCTGAAGAATCACATACTGTAAGTTAGAGACTTTAAGAAGAGCTCTGTATGACTCACAAGCTGTCTCTTTCAGCAACACAGGTTTGACCAATAAAGGATATAGATCAACATGGCTCCAACAATACTGCAAACATATACAATTAGTCAGTCATATACAATTACAATAAAGATATCTGGATTAGAAGTAATAGTTTTAAGGACACTAAACAATTTTTCCCTTATCCTGTTTAAAAATATGAGAAAACCAGCATTTATCTGGTTCTTTACCAGGCTTTCATATACAGCTGGGGTTCCCTGTTGAGATTTCCTACAATCTGCCATTTCTTTGGGGTTTTTTTAACTTCTTGAACTATGTGTATCTAATAGTATCTTTATAGGCTAGCAAACTGCTGAACCATTTTGAGGCACTTGGAAGAAGGGAAAGTGATCAGGAATAGTATCAGAGGGGTAGCCGTATTAGTCTGAATCTTTTAGCGACGAGGAGTCCTGTGGCACCTTATAGACTAACTGAAGTGTAGGAGCATAAGCTTTCGTGGGCAAAGACCCACTTCGTCAGATCTGACGAAGTGGGTCTTTGCCCACGAAAGCTTATGCTCCTACACTTCAGTTAGTCTATAAGGTGCCACAGGACTCCTCGTCGCTGATCAGGAATAGTCAACATGGATTCACAAAGGGCAAGTCATGCCTGACCAATCTGATTAACTTCTATGATGAGATAACTGGCTCTGTGGATATGGGAAAGTCAGTGGATGTGATATAGCTTGACTTCAGCAAAGCTTTTGATACGGTCTCCCACAATATTCTTACCAGCACGTTAAGGGAGTATGGATTGGATAAATGGACTGTAAGATGGATAAAAAGCTGGCTAGACTGTCGGGCCCAACGGGTAGTGATCAATGGCTCGATGTCAAGTTGGCGGTTGGTTTCTAGATCGGTTCTAGGGCCGGTTTTGTTCAACATTTTTATTAATGACCTAGATGAGGGGATGGATTGCACCCTCCGCAAGTCTGCAGATGACACTAAGCTAGGGGGAGAGGTAGATACACTGGAGAGTAGGGATAGGGTCCAAAGTAACCTAGACAGATTAGAGGATTGGGCCAAAAGAAATCTCATGAGGTTCAACAAGGACAAGTGTAGAGTCCTGCACTTGGGACAGAAGAGTCCCAAGCATTGTTACAGGCTGGGGACCGACTGGCTAAGTAGCAGTTCTGCAGAAAAGAACCTGGGGATTACAGTGGATGAGAAGCTGGATATGAGTCAACAGTATGCCCTTGTAGCCAAGAAGGCTAATGGCATATTAGGTTGCATTAGAGGGAGCACTGCCAGCAGATCTAGAGAAGTGATTATTCCCCTTTATTCGGCTCTGGTGAGACCACACCTGGGCTACTTCTAAACTGGCATGATTTTCCGCAAATGCTTTTAATGGAAAAGTTTTTCCGTTAAAAGCATTTGCGGAAAAGAGCATCTAGATTGGCACGGACACTTTTCCGCAAAAGCACTTTTTGCAGAAAAGCGTCCGTGCCAATCTAGATGCGGTTTTGCGCAAGAAAGCCCCGATTGCCATTTTCGCCATCAGGGCTTTTTTGCGCAAAACAGTTTTTAGCTGTCTACACTGGCCCTCTTGCACAAAAACATTTCCGGAAAAGGGCTTTTGCCCAAACGGGAATGTCAAAGCATTTGCGCAAGAAGCACTGATTTCGGACAGTAGAACATCAGTGCTTTTGCGCAAAATCAAGCGGCCAGTGTAGACAGCTAGCAAGTTTTTGCACAAAAGCAGCTGCTTTTGCGGAAAAACTTGCCAGTCTAGTCGCAGGCCTGGAGTATTGTGTCCAGTTCTGGGCCCCCACTATAGAAAGGATGTGGACGAATTGGAGAGGGTCTAGCAGAGGGCAACCAAAATGATTAAGGGGCTGGAGCATATGACCTATGAGGAGAGACTGAGGGATTTGGGTTTGTTTAGTCTTCAGAAGAGAATAGTGAGGGGGGATTTGATAGCAGCCTTCAGTTTCCTGAAAGGAGGTTCCAAAGAGGATGGAGAGAGGCTGTTCACAGTTAGTGACGGATGGCAGAACAAGGAGCAATGGTCTCAAGTTACAGTGGGAGAGGTCTAGGTTGGACATTAGGAAAAACTATTTTCACTAGGAGGGTGGTGAAGTACTGGAATGGGTTACCTAGGGAGGTGGTGGAATCTCCATCCCTGGAGGTTTTTAAGTCTCGGCTTGACAGGGCCCTGGATGGTTTGATTTAATTGGGATTGGTCCTGTCTTGGGCAGGGGGCTGCACTGGATGACTTCCTGAGGTCTCTTCCAGCTCTATGATTCTATGAACTATTGCTGCATACAAACTTATTTTTAGAAAGGAAAGGATCAATACTGCAGCATGATCTCATATTGGGTCATCCCTCAAATCATCACCCAGTGCTAGGGTAGTGACTTTGGTAAATTACTAAGCAACTGCTCTGCATCAAATAGTACTGGAGATTTTCTGTATATTTTATCTTGTGTGTGAAAAAATTACTCCCAGAGGAATGTCATTGCCAGATAAACAGCTCACTGTGAAAACAGCCTTAAGGTTAACAGCTTGGCTACATCTAGACTGTAGGCTTCTTGTGCAGGAAGCTTTTTGTGGAAGAGATCTTCTGCAAAAACTTCTTGCGCAAGAGTGCATCCACACTGCAAAAGCACATCGGAAAAGCGATGCGCTTTTGCACAAGAGCATGTCCACACTCATTGGAGGTGTTCTTGCATATAAAACCGCCCGGAACCACTTTTAGCCAGGCTTTAGGTCACTAGTTGCTCTCGAGTGCTGTTGCTGGAGCCCTGCAGAGATACCCGCTTAAAGGGACCCCCCTGGACAGCTGTTTCTCTGTTTCTGCTGCCTGCTTGCAGACCTCTCTTGAGGGACAGCAAAGCTTCAGCAGTGCCTCCTATGGTTGCCCTGTTCTTTCTGGAGATGCCACAGATGTTTCCTAGGTGTGTGCTATGGAGCCAGAGCTGCCCCTGGGCAGGCAACTGCCCCACATGGCCATGCTGCAGTTCTTGCAGCATTTGCTTCCAGCTGCCTACATGTTCCTGCTGGACATGGACTCAGAACTCCTCCTCATCACCCTCTGTGTGTCTGCGGCTGCTCCACTCTGGCTGTTGCACCCCGCCATACACAGAAGGTTCTGGAGGCTGGCAACCAGTTTGGACTGGTGGGACTGGCTGGTCCTGGAGCGGTAGGACAACCAACAGTGACTGTAGAACTTTAATGACAGAAATGTAGCCATGTTAGTCTGGTGTAGTTGAAACAAAATACAGGACTATGTAGCACTTTAAAGACTAACAAGATGGTTTATTAGGTGATGAGCTTTCGTGGGCCAGACCCACTTCCTCAGATCAAAATCAATTTTGATCTGAGGAAGTGGGTCTGGCCCACGAAAGCTCATCATCTAATAAACCATCTTGTTAGCCTTCAAAGTGCTACATAGTCCTGTATTTTGTAGAACTTTAGAATGCGCAAGGCCACTTTCCTAGAACTCTGTGCCTGGCTTGGACCCGCCCTCCAGACACGCGACACCCACCTACAGCCTGCCATCCCCCTGCAGTAGCGGGTTGCAATAGCCCTATGGAAGCTCGCCACGCCAGACAGCTACTGGTGGGGAAGTCCACCATTGGGGCCCTGCTTATGCAGGTAAGGAGCTCATGGGCTTCAGTCCCTGCCCAAAGGGAGAGGAGGGTGATGGATAAGAGGGACCTTTGGGAGAGGAGGTTGGAGACTGTAGGGGGTGGGGGGAAAGCCCTGGCTCCAGGGGCTTGTGCCGTCCTGTGCTCACACAGCCCTGCTGCTGGGGGGGGGGAGCCACAGTCTCATAGGGGGTGGCTTCTGGGGAGTTGGGTGGGCAGAGGAGGGAAGGAGGATGGGCAGCTCCCAAGGGCTCATACAGCCCTTCTTTCATTCTCTGTTTTGTGTGTTTCTTTTTCCCCTTCTGCAGGTCGTCAGGGCCATCAACTCCCTGCTGCTGCGCAGAGTCGTCTGTCTCAAGGACCTGGACACAACCATGGCTGGATGTGCTGCCCTGGGGTTCCTGAACTGCTGGGAAGGAATCGATGGCATGTACATCCCCATCCAGGCACACTCCTGGCAGGGAGGGAGGAGACTTCGTGCACCCCTGCCCCAAAGCCCTGATTGGTCTGGGGGCGGGGAGCATGGGAAGTCTCCTCCCCACTGCCAGGGGCCTGAGTGCCTAGGAGGAACCTGGAGGAGGGGCAAAGGAGCTCCCTCACCTCCAGCCCAATCATGGTTTGTGGGTGGGGAAACCTGGAAGCATCCTGGCCCCACCCCTTCCATTTGAGGCCCTGCCTCTTCCAGTGTGGCCTCGGGCCACTTCAAAAAATTTTGAAGTGGCCCCGGCAAAAAGTTATTGCCCACCCGGCATAATGCGTGACAAAGATATGCCCTGATGACCACACTGCAGCCTTACAAATGTTCAGAACCAGAACATTAGTGAGGAAGGCCATTTAGGAGGCTTGCACTCTAGTCAAATGAGCCGTAAACAGTGAAGGTGGCTGAGCACCCACCAGCAGACAGCTCGTTCGAATGCAGGTTATCCATTTGGAGATCCTTTGCATGGATACCAGGACACACTTCATCCTTTCAGCATAGATAACAAAGAGCTTGTGCAACTTACAGAATGGCCTCATTCTGTCAGTGTCTGGGGCGGGTCACATGAAGCCAACATTCCTCAACAGATGCATGAAACTTTGGGGACAAGACTAGGAGGAAAATATCCTGGCCTATATGGAAAGTGGAGATCACCTTGGACAGAAAAGCAGGGAAGAGACACAACTGCACCTTGTCTTTAAAGATGAATGTGTAGGGGGGCTCTGACATGACATCAAGCCCTTCAATTCAGAGACCCTCCTCGCCAATGTTACGGTCACAAGGAAAGCCACCTTCTGGGACAGGTGTAGGAGAAGTTGGCGGCCATGGTACTGACAGAAAAGGTCTGGACAGCAGAGGCCAAAGGGGGCACACTGCAAGGTTCAGCAATGTGGCATATCAATGCTGGTGAGACAAGAATGACACTTGTTCTGTCCTGCTTGACCCCAAGACCTTGGGGATGAGTGGAATTGGGGAAAACACATGAGACAGGGCACCCTACCACTAGATGAAGAATGCATCTACCAGGGACTTCTTGTCTACCCCACATCTGAAACAGAAGCTGTGACACTTTGTGTTGCTCTCTGTGGTGATGAGGTCCACCTGGGGTGTGCCCCACTTCCAGAAGAGCATAGCAGTGACCTGCGCTGAAAGGCTCAGTCGTGGAAAGAGAAGAACTCTCTGTTCAGCTGATCAGCAAGGAGGTTGCCTGTACCCAGAAGGTGATGGAACTCCTGCATGGCATTCACCTGAAGTCCCAGAAGCAGATTATCTCTTGAGAGTGTGTGTTGGACTGGGCCTCTCCCTGATGGTTGACCTAGAACACTGTGGCTGCATTGTCCATGGTATCCCAAACAACCCTTTCCTCCAAGTGAGGGAGGAAGACCTCACAAACCCTCTGAACCTCCTGTAGTTCTTTGATATTTTATGTGGAGAGGCACCTCCTGCAGGGCTCATGTATTCTGGGTCTGCAGATCATTCAAGGTGGACGCCCCAGGCCAGGTCCAACATATCCAATACCAGTTTGAGGGAGTAGGGAGGGGCCCCGAACATAACTTTCATCACATTTCCAGGAACCGTCCACCAGGCTATGGAGTCGAGGACCGGGGCCATAACCACCCAGTCCTGAGGATGCCTGGACATGAGCAATCACTTGAAGAAGAATCAAAGCCTCTTATTCTGAGAGGGTTTTACGCTTTTCTAAGCCATACAAGGTTGTATCACAGTTTCCCCCTTTGGCTTCTCTGGCACATTTTTATATACCAATTCAGCTTGTCACACACACACACACACTCTTTGGAAATAGAGCCCCTTACCACTTGCCTGGTCACCCAGATCCAGCCCTCAACCCTTCAAAATACCCAGTAGCTCAAACACACCTTTGCCAAAATTCCTAAGGTCTAAGCATTTTGGGTGATAGTTTAGGTCTAAGGGTAAGTCTGCACTGCAGAGCTAGTTTGGGATACTGGAAGTATCCCGAAATAGCTATTCCATGTCTATTGAAGCAGCCTGTTTCAAAAGAGATTTCAAAATAACTCAGTGGCTTATTCCAATATCCCAGTAATCCCCAGGTTAAGGGAAATTTCAGAATAACAAGTTATTCTGAAAATAAATTACGAAATAAGCTATTTCAAGCTAAGGGTGTTGTGTAAACTGTGCACTCCAAGAGGCATTTGGTAGGAGTAACATAATATACAGACTCTTAGAGTTCTAACATATTACTGCTCTTTAATCACATGAGAATTACACCGATCTACAGCTCCTATGATCATTTCCCCTTTATTCTAGCTCACCCTTTCCATATCTGCAACTGCATTCAAGTAGGCAGAGTCCTCCTTCCTAGCCTTTTCTACTGCAGCAGCTTCCCTCAATTTACACTGATGGAAGAAGGCTGAAGAGAGAGATCAAACAGAATAGCTTCGGATTTTTATAATTTTCCAGCAACTCTATCAGATGAGCTTGATTAACTATTCCTCAGAGGCCTAAGCAGCCCCATGACAGCAGGCAGCATTGCTGAATTGTAGAGTTTTCTGATCTGCATATTGGAAAACAAAATACAGAACTCTGATAAAGCCCTATATTTTTTGCCTCTTTGAATCCTGAAAAACAAACAAGTTAATAAACATTAAGCATAAGGTTAAAGCTAAACCTGCATGTACCCCCTGATGAAGCTCACGGTGTGCAAACTGAAGGCCTTCATTTCTCTGGGGATAAATTAGGGTTCATATAATAATGCTCTGTTGTCTTGATGTAAAATACCGCTATGTAGGCATGATGTAAAATACCGCTATGTAGGGAAATGGACCAGTGAAAGAGTATTTTAGCCTAAGAAATGAAAGTGTTTCAGGTACAACATGGCTTGAGAGAGAAATTTAAATTTCTCCCTGGAAGGGTTTTTCAAATGTACTTGAGTCCAAAAATCTCTATCCAAATTTAGGGGGCTTTTAACTATTGGTGCTTTCTGTATCAAAAGGAAAGTTTAATTTAACTAAAATAATTCTTGCTCAGCAATTGAGATAAGGAGTAAGTTTTTTGTCCTATTGGACCACACTCACATGAAGAGGCATAATTTTTATTCAGAAATCAGCACTATCTGTTTTCCAATGTTGCCTCCGGTCATCATGGACTGGAAAGCCTCTATAAGAAAATAAGAATAATACACGTTACTAGGATAATGCCAATTAATCATTTATGAATGTAGTAATTTAAAAAGAAAAAGATAAGATCCTGAGAGCATCCTTTAAAGGATTATAAGAATGTAAAGAAAAATCAAGTTTTGGACTTAATATGTATATTTCCTTACAACCAAGGAAGTTAAAAAATACTGTAATGTTAGAATACAAAACGCCAAAGGCAATTTTAAATAAGACTTTAATAAATTAGTTTTAACATTTAAAATTACTGATCAGACCTCTGTTTACAACAGTGGTTAATTTTTAATTATTGTATGCACCATTACGATATGCCATGCAGACAACATGCACTGCACACACAAAGAGAGGGCATATACCTGTCAAGCCTACACCAAATACTTTTGCTTTGGTCATGGTGTGAAGCTGCAGCTTAAACAAATTTTCTGCTTCAGAAATAAACATGAAAACTTTACATAATTAAAGCATAAGTAAACTAATGAAATATGGCTGTCCAGTTGGCCAAGTCCCTTTAAGAAAAATCTATGAAGTACCATAAGCTAAGGGTTCAAAATTAAACCTAGCCTGTATGATTTAGAAAATGTTGTGTTCCCAAGGGTTTTCCTCTGACATTGAGGGATAAAAGCATTACTTAAGTCATGCTGTTACCTGTTGAAATAATGTTTATTTTCAAACCACAAGTTTTGAATAAGTGGGCTCTTTAGCTTTATAGCTTGGGTGTACCAAGCCCCCCTTTGCTTTGTTTTTACTGTTTCTTGTGGTATTTAGCTTCTGATTGCAGGCTATTTGACTATTAAACCCATGTTCTAGGAGAGGGACAAACATCTGAATTGTGGGAAAGAGAAAGGAGAGAGAATGTTTTATTGTAACTATATTTAAGCAAAGATTATGGGAGAACATTTTCCAACTTCTTACCCCCAATGTTTTCCAGGCCCTTTACCACAGTTTCTTTGATCTGTCAATAAAAATAGGTCTCATTAGCTTCTCCCCAAAATCAGAGTATATCTGAAAGGGGCCAAGAAATTGTCATAGCACTGACCAAAATTTTAAAAGGAACCTCTTAGTCAGAGGAAAGTGCTCCTTTTTGGATCTTGCCCATTGGTCAAGGTGGAAGTAGCTAACATTGTTCAACTACATTGTTTTAAATCTCTAGGCCAATAAACCCTTTAAATGAAAGGCAGAACAATACCGCAACTATGAGTGTTCGTGAATATGAATTTCAGGGCAAATGAGCAGGTCAGTTCAGGGACCACATAATATCAGAAGGTCTCTGGAGAAAAGAGCTGGACATGAGGCATTTACCAGTCGTAAAATAACAGAGTGACTTTTCAAGTCTGGATTAGAAACCTTATATCAAAAAACTAGTATTGAGCTTTCTCTGAGAGGCAGAAATCTAGACATCAAGTATGTATGCTTTTAAAAAACCCAGGTCTATTGCTATGAAACAAAATTTGAAGAGCTATACTGCCCTTTCTAAAACAGTGTTGCTATTAAAAAAAGCCATGAGGTGTGTTATTACTTCTCTCGCCAAAGTGAGGCACTCCGGTCAAAGTGATTTTTGATTTGCACAAAGAAATTAGTTTTCCAGAAAGAAGTGTCATGCCCATAAATAAAATGTATAGGTTTAGTTCCTACCTTCAGTTTCCCTTCTTTGATCCAATGACAGAGCTGTAAAATACTAGCTTCTTGTTTGTCCATATAATTCAATACCAGAAATCTCTCCCTGTGAAAGAATGGATGATGATTTAATAACCTCAGTGGCTGGTTAATATATTTCAAAAACTTCAATTTTGTGGGCAAACAACATTCATGAGACAGAAGATTAGTAGCTTTAGCTATAGTGAAATGTAGCACAGACAGCTGTTGTGCAAGCTTGCTCAAAAAATTCAGTACAGAGGAAGCTTTAGATGAAATAATGTGGTCTTAGACAACACTGATCCTGCCTGCATTTAAAGTGTGGAAAGAAGAACTAGGAGCCAAAGAGTGCTGCTTGAGAGATCAGCTTAATATGGGGCTGTAAAATGCAGGTAATTTTATGTTCACTTTTTTGGTCATCCCAAATGGAAACCAGTAAACTAAAAAGCTAGATGATAAGGTACCATTAACTTCTGGCCCCACAATTCTGCATCTCTGTCATAGCTGCTGTGATAATCAGAAGTGATACTAGTGCTAACTGGCTATGACAAGATTAGTGAACATGAATCTCCAATATAACCAAGCAGATGTTCGCTATTTTTTCCCTAGAGATTAAGTGTGGCTCCTAGTGAAGGCTCATTTCTTTTCTACACTTAATCATAGAATCATAGACTCATAGAATACTAGGACTAGAAGGGACCTCGAGAGGTCATCGAGTCCAGTCCCCTGCCCTCATGGCAGGACCAAATACTGTCTAGACCATCCCAGATAGACATTTATCTAACCTACTCTTAAATATCTCCAGAGATGAAGATTCTACAACCTCCCTGGGCAATTTATTCCAGTGTCTGACTACTCTGACAGGAACTTTTTCCTAATGTCCAACCTAAACCTCCCTTGCTGCAGTTTAAGCCCATTGCTTCTTGTTCTATCCTCAGAGGCCAAGATGAACAAGTTTTCTCCTTCCTCCTTATGACTCCCTTTTAGATATCTGAAAACTGCTATCATGTCCCCCCTCAATCTTCTCTTTTCTAAACTAAACAAACCCAATTACTTCAGTCTTCCCTCACAGGTCATATTCTCTAGACCTTTAATCATTCTAGTTGCTCTTCTCTGGACCCTCTCCAATTTCTCCACATCTTTCTTGAAATGCGGTGCCCAGAACTGGACACAATATTCCAACTGAGGCCTAACCACTGCAGAGTCGAGCAGAAGAATGACTTCTCGTGTCTTGCTCACAACACACCTGTTAATGCATCCCAGAATCATGTTTGCTTTTTTTGCAACAGCATCACACTGCTCACTCATATTCAACTTGTGGTCCACTATAACCCCTAGATTCCTTTCTGCAGTACTCCTTCCCAGACAGTCGCTTCCCATTCTGTATGTATGACACTGATTGTTCCTTCCTAAGTGGAGCACTTTGTATTTGTCTTTATTAAACTTCATCCTGTTTACCTCAGACCATTTCTCCAATTTGTCCAGGTCATTTTGAATTATGACCCTATCCTCCAGATTAGTCACAATCCCTCCCATCTTGGTATCTTCTGCAAACTTAATAAGAGTACTTTCTATACCAATATCTAAATCGTTGATGAAGATATTGAACAGAGCCGATCCCAAAACAGACCCCTGCGGAACCCCACTTGTTATGCCTTTCCAGCAGGATTGTGAACCATTAATAACTACGCTCTGAGTACGGTTATCCAGCCAGTTATACATCTAAGTTGTATTTACCTAGTTTATTGATAAGAATATCATGCGAGACCGTATCAAATGCCTTACTAAAGTCTAGATATACCACATCCACCACTTCTCCCTTATCCTCAAGACTCGTTATCCTATCAAAGAAAGCTATCAGATTGGTTTGACATGATCTGTTCTTTACAAATCTATGCTGGCTGTTCCCTATCACCTTGCCACATTCCAAGTGGGCTTTGGTGATTTTATTAGTTGTCCCTGTCCCTTTGGGGCAGGGAGTTTGTTATTAAAAAAAAAAATAAGGGAGGCAGGTGATTAAGAATAACAAAAGACTGGTCATTCAAATAATTAAGAGTTCCTTAGATCATCATGAAAACATTGCCAGGTACTTAAAAGCTGAGAGGTGGTGAGAGGAGTAACATCCAGTGTTGTGCTGTTGGGTTTTGCATTTGGACCAGTACTGTCAAACTTAACTGCTTTAGGGGGTAGCCGAGTTAGTCTGTACAGGTAAACTGAAAAAACAACAAATAATCTGGTAGCACTTTATAGACTAACAAAACATGTGGATGGTATCATGAGCATTTGTGGGCACAGCCCACTTCTTCAGATGACTGGAGTGTTGGATGTTTAGGTCAAAAACATCCAACACTAGACATCCAACACTCTGGTCATCTGAAGAAGTGGACTGTGCCTACGAAAGGTCATGATACCATCTACATGTTCCTATTGAGAAAGTCATATTGGATATCCTCTTCCCTAAATAAGAAAATTAGCATTACAGAGTAATTTTTTAAAAAAATGAAAGATCACAATACCTTCTGAAAAGGGTTCAACTTATTTTTTTTCTCTTCATGCACAACTACACTCAGAGCAAGACACTTGATACAGAACATTTGGTAACAGAACCACAGTACCACACTCCCCATATTAAAAAGACTGACAGGTAAAAATGAACCAAGTGACCACAGATGTGGCATATTAGCCAATTAAATTATTTAATTCTGCAGTGTTAGTAGCACTTGAAGTCACAATTCAGTGTCCCTTCTGTCCACTTAGTAGCCTTCTTACCATATGTTCATAATACAGACAGACGTAATACACAAAATTACCAATTCCTATTTCAGTAATCCAGTGTTACCATAAAAATGCTTAGAGAGCAGAGTCCCTCTCCCGAGATCAAATGTAAATTCAACATACGTGAATTAAGGATGTTAAGTAACGGTTAATTTACTAGTCAAGTCAATAGGCATTTAATTTACTAGTCAGTCAATACTTGAATAGTCGATAGGCACTTCCGCATTCCTCCTTTGAAATGTAGAGTTTCCCACGGACCCTGGGCTCCATGACATGCTGCCAATTTGAAATGCCACACAGAGCCGGGGTCAGCTGGGGACTGATCCCAGGCTCCGCGCAACATTTCAGCGGAACTTGAGATCAGCTGGGGACTCCCCAGCTGACTGTGATTTCATGTAGCATTTCCCCAGTACCTGCAGTCAGCTGGAGACTCCCCAGGTGATCCCAAGTTCCATGGAAATTCTGTGCTGGAGCCCAGGATCAGCTGGGGAGTCCCCAGCTGACCCCGGGCTCCACACACGGCAGCACCGCACAGCTGATCCCAGGCTCAGGTGTGCAGCACTGCCCCTTTGAAGTTCCCTTCTCCCCCTCCCCCCCCTTTTGCTGCCTCTATCAGAGACAGCAATGGGGAAAGGGGGGGGGGGAGGGGGAAATCGACTAGTCAACTGACTATCCGATAAGCATTTGCTTATCGGACAGTCGACTAGTCTTTAATATCCCTAATGTGAATTCTGTGTTCAGTGCACCAAGAAACTGATGGGGAAGGAGAAATATACCTTGTGATATTCCTTGTTTTCTGTATTTCTTCTATTGCTGGAGGCAATGGAGGAGGATAAGGCACATCTTTATTATACTGTGAAATCTGTCCACATAGGATGATATGGCTGTTTTGATTCATCTGTTTGAGACAACAATAACAAAAAAGAGAGAAATACTACTTTATTTCCCCTGAAAAGACAGAAAAGACACACAAGCTTATTAGAAGTGCATTAGACTATGTATGGTAATCATGCAACAAGTATATTGCTTAAGAAATTTTCCTCAGAAAAAGATTGGGAGAATTGTATACGTATGGTCATTCAGTTTGTAATGGTTTAAAACAGTGCAGTAAGTGGGAGGAGAAAGACCACTGTTCATGGTCAATTCAAAAAAAGAGTTAACTGTGTAACAAATATGAGGTGGTGTTACTTTACAGAGTGGGGATGTTCGCTGTGGAAGGAAGAAGAGAGGGTTACTCACCCTCTGCAGCAACTGAAGTTCTTCGAGATGGGTGTCCCTCTGGGTGCTCCACCTAAGGTGTTTGGGTGCCCCATGTATCCGGCTGGAAGATTTGTATAGCAGTGTTTTAACTAAGCTGTTTGCACATGCGCAGCAATCCTGACTCACAAGCAGCTAATGTGCATGCACTAACCCCGATCCCTTCAGTTCCTTCTCTACCCCGATAGGCACGTGAGAGGATGTCCTGAAGCAGAAAGGAGGAAGGGCAGGTGGTGGAGCACCCCAGGGACACCCATCTCAAAGAACTTCAGTTACTGCAGAAGGTGAGTAACCCTCTCTTCTTCGAGACTGTCCTTGTGGGTGCTCCACCTTAGGTGACTATGAAGCAGTGTGTCCACTGG
The DNA here is from genome assembly GCF_049634645.1 of Pelodiscus sinensis. NCBI lineage: Eukaryota > Metazoa > Chordata > Testudines > Trionychidae > Pelodiscus > Pelodiscus sinensis. The sequence goes on from NC_134714.1 coordinate 67,275,357, forward strand.
AGGTAGGTGCTTCAGTCAGCATAGTGTCTATATGGACAGACGTCAGGATGGAATGACTAAAAAGGGTTCCCCTAGAAGGGTATGTGTCGAGTGCGTAGTAGGTCGCGAAAGTATGGGTGGATGACCAGGTTGCTGATTTGCAAATATCTACTAGGGGGATGCCCTGGATATATGCAGTTGATGCAGTCATGGCTGTGGTGGAGTGTGCACGGAGTTGTGTAGGCAGATCTTTGCCAAAGGCTGAGTAAACCAGTCTTATGAATTCCAATATCCATCTGGAGAGTCTCAGAGAAGATAGGAAGCCCCAGAGATGGCTGCGTATTCAAAATGAACAATCTGTTGGTTTTGTGGATTTGTGTGGTTCTATCTATGTAGAATGCAATGGCCCTGTGGAAATCAAGGGTATGAAGAGTTGCCTGCGTCTTGTTGTCATGGGGTTTGGGTAAGCTCATAGGCTCATTGCAGTGGAACGCTGAGGAGACCTTTGGCAAGAATTTTGGGTGAGGCCTAAGTACCACCTTCTCTTTATGGAAGACCATAAAAGTTGGGTTCATCATGAGGGCTGCAATTTCTCCCACCCATCTGGCAAGTGTTATGGCCACCAGAAAGGCCATCTTCATGCAGAAGTGGAGTAGCGAGCATGTTGCCATTGGTTTGAAGGACTTTCTGGTTAGGGCCCTAAGAATGAGACTGAGGTCCTAGTTGGGAACCGGTGGATTGACGGGGGGGAGGGGTAGGTGTTTCGCAGCCCTTTGAGAAATTTTTTAGTTACAGCATGTTTGAATTCCAATGTATTGTCTAATGGTTGGTGTAGAGCTGTGATTGCAGCGAGGTGGACTTTAAAGGAGCTCAGGAAGAGGCCCAAATTCTTACGTTCAATGATATATTGCAGGATCTCAGGAAGTGGAGCTGAGGCTGCATCGAGGCCATTTCTTTGGGACCAAGCGGAGAAGCGTCGCCTTTTGCCTTGCTAGGGCGCGGGGTGGGTACACATGCTGGCAGAGTCAAGTGTGGGGCTTTAGTCAACCCGCTATTTTTATCAGAGGCAGAGCACGAGGTCTGTGCAGGTGGTGCAATAGCTGCCTTGAGCTTTTGTGCCACCAGAGGCTTAGGCTTGCTAGCCTGTTTTGGCATTGAAGCCAGGTCTTGGGACCCTTGGGGCACAGTGGGTGATTGTGGCTCCAGCAAGCTCTCATCCGGAGCTCCTACAGGGGACAGAACAGGCTTGGAATTATTTTAAAGCTAAGCTGGACTAAAACTCTAAAATGTACGTTATCTATCTAAATAAGGAGCTCAATGCAGAGCGCACTGTAGGTTCTGACCAGTGCCAGAGGCGGCAGAGAAGGAACTGAAGGGATCGGGGTTCGTGCATGCACATTAGCCATTTCTGCATCAGGATTGCTGCACATGTGCAAACAGCCTAGCTAAAGCACTGCTATACAAATCTTCCAGCTGGGCATGCAGGGCGCCCAAACACCTAAGGTGGAGCACCCACAGGGACAGCCTCGAGGAACAACAACACTCAGCTGTGTAATGCAAAATAAAAACCAATCCATGATTCTGTTCTGTTCTGCAGTCTTACACAATTAGTAAGTGTGAGTTTTCTACTCATTTTACTTGTGAAATAGGAGTTAAGAAGAGAGTGTCAATGCAGTCTCTCTCTCACTCATTAAAAGATTAATTCCCTTCCCCATCTATGCATGTGGAGTGCTGTACATTACACCTCCTTGCCACAGTCCAAGTTTTAAAATTAAAAAAAAGTTTTCCTGCATTCTGGCCCAACAACAAAATAGCCTCAGCAAAAATAGCCTCTTTAACACCTGTGGTAGACGCTGGTCCACCAAATCCCAGAAAGATTCATGAAAACTTTGGGAGGGAGAGGCGTATAACAGGACAGCTGGTATAGGCACCTGATTTATAACTGCATCACTGATGTCTCCACCAACATTGTCAAAGTAAACATCCACACCAGCTGGGCAGAGTTCATGCAGCTGCTCTGACACATTCCCCTTCTTGTAATTGATAGCTGCATCAAACCCCATTTCTGAGACCAAAATGGAGCACTTCTCATCTGTACCACAGATTCCTACCACTCTAGAGCAGCCCTCCAGGCGGCCAATCTGCAGAAACAACATAAACAGAACAGTGAGGTCATCAATCCGACCACATTTCAGTAATCACTAGATTTTTAACCAGCAGAATTACAGGCACCAGTAGTGTGGGATCTGGATACAATTTAAGACTGCCAAATGTCAAGCAACATTTCCCCTCCCATAAAAAAACTGAAAAACATCAAAATTTAAATATACTCTAATTGTATATACTTGTTCAAATGCTGTGGTGTAATGGTTTCTGTCTGAATTGGACTTTTGTTTACAGTTTGTTGGACACTATGTATATTCCTTACTGTGCAAAGCCTGGATGGATAAATAATATTACTACCTTTTTAGAGAACTGTATACCAATAAAACAAAGAATGGATAGGCCCATCAATGGCTATTAACCAGGTGGCCAGGGTCACAACTCTATGCTCTAGATTGCCTGATACTGGAACTGGATAACAAGGGATGGCTCACTCAATAATTGGTTTGTTCTGTTCATTAGCTCTGAAGCATTTAGCTTCAGCCACTGTCAAAAGACAGGATACCAGACTAGATGCACCATTAGTCTGACTTAATTTGGCCAGTCTTATGTAATTTTATCCAAAACAACATATGAAAGTATTTATTATGTTTTTCACTGGCCAAATCATCCTGATGGAGGGTTGAATGGATTAATATTCCAGTCAGAGCTGTCCTGTTCATAGGATGGTTCGGGGCAGTCACAGAACAACCCAGTTGGAAGAGGGGCAGTGGAGTGGAGCAGGCTGCTGGGTCGCTCTACATCCTGTGGCTCCTGCCACCGCAGTGAATGCAGGGGAGAACCAACCCCTGCTACCACCCCACACCAAGCCCCTTGGCAATCTTCTGGATTGCACCGAGTGGAGGGTGGAGGTGGGCGTGGAGATGGGCAAAAGGTGAGGATAGTAAAAGGAGGGAACAGGGGCAGGACCTATTGCAGAGGGTTGCCTTGCCCCCCCCTAAAAACAGCTGATTCCAGTAGCCTTGTACACAACATTGGTAAGAGTGTATGTTATCATAACATTCCAAAGTCCATAAGTGACAACTAAACACTATAAAAATCAGGGATGTTAAAATGAGTGTAATTAAGTACCCATGTAACCGCTGAAAATTTCAGTAGTTAAACGTGGGATGGCAGTTGTCTCCCCGGAAGTCGGTACGCATGGAGAGCCATCTTTTAAGCCGTCTCATCACACGTACCGGTTCCCGTCTGCCCCCCTGTGCTGCTGCCTCTAATACAGAGGAAGCACCATGGGGCAGTCGGTGGCTTCCAGGAGCTAACTGCCATCCCACATTGTAACTGTATAACCATTGAAATTTTACCAGGAGCCTGTGTGTAACACTGAACATTTTTCACATCCCTAATAAAAATCTGGTAAAATATTTTTCTACATGAAAATCAGAGTATTAAGCAAACAGGTGGGCAACTAGAAGTTGGTGGCAGATTATTATGCAATAAATCAGTTTACTTTCAAACCAGTGACAAAGAGTAATCATCATACCCAACTTCTCCTTCCCTCACAGTTTCAAGAATCTGAAGTTCTACACTGGAGTCAACAACCTTTCAGAAGTGATGTGCCAAGGTTTAACATATTCACTTCTATTTACAGATCTGTGTGTTGGGGGGAGGGGCAGGGACAGGCTGGGAAAGACTGGGTATGGTGACCATATTTTCTGAACCAGCTGTAACTAGGAAGAATATTTTAATTTAAATTATTAAACAGATTAAGCATTTTAACTTTCTCATGTTGATTTAAAATTAAGTTTGATAAACTAAGTAAAATATTATGTCTAACACAAAAGGTTTCCATGTTTTCTTCATTTATGGCAGGGATGGGGAACATTTTTTGCGTCGGGTACCAGTGACCCACAGAAAAATCAGTTGGGGACCACCCGTGTGAGAAGCAAAAAAAAACCCCACACTACTCCCAAAACTCCCAAAGCTTATTGATGTGGCCTCCAACTGAGACACTCCAGCCTGACAGGGTGAGGGGAAGGGACAGGGAGGACTGAGGTTCAAGCTTCCCATAGGCCAGATTTATTTTTCTGGGGTTCCAGAGTTAGTGGATTTTGTGGACCTCCATAGGCTCTGGGGTGGGGATAAAAATGAGGGGTTCAATGTGTGGGACAGGGCTGCTAGTGAGTGAGATAGGGATGTGGGATCTGGGAGGGAGGCGGGGTACAGGGTTTGGAAGGGGGTTTGGCAGCAGGAGAGGGTGTGGGGTACGGCTATGAGAGGAAGTTTGGAGGTGGGAGGAGGTTGAGAGAGTAATGCAGAAAAGGTGAAAGGGTGAGAACGTAACCAAAGAGCTAGCTGGGGAGGGAGGCAAAGAAGTGGGGAGTAAAGGAAAGTACTACAACTGCAAAGTAAAATTGTATCCCCCCCACATCTTTCCTCTGCTCCAACTTGCTCCGCTCAGCCCCATGATCCCCCCCCACTACCAGCCTGATCTCTTCCATCTCCCCATGCCCCTCAGTGAAACCTCTACCCCCTCATATCCTGCCCCTGCAGCCTGATCCCCCTGCATTGCCCCATCCCCCACCTCGGTGCCACCCCTGCCCCTGTATCCTCCTTCACGCCCACCTCCCACATCTCCGTGGCCTGTATGTGCACACCAACAGGGCAGCAGTGCTAGAACTCACAGCCACCAGGGGGGCAGCGCTTGGGTAAGGAGGGACTGGCCGGGAGTGGGGGGAACAGTAACTATCCTGCCTGGTTGCTGGGGCTCGCCCCTTACCTACAGGCAGCTGCTCTGGGAGAGGGGCAAGCAGAGCCCGGGGCTACTTGAAGCTGGTTGCAGCCCAGCCAGGTGCTGAGGAAGGGGCTCCGTGCCCCTGCACACACTTCGCAGGGAGCAGTATGGCACAGCCTGGGCCTCGGCAGCCCATAGAGGCAGCAGCAGCTTGTGACCAGGCGCGCAGCCCCGGATCTGCAGAGCAACCAGAGCCCTGCCACCTCTCCTCCCAGACCAGGCAGCAGAGCCTATAGCGAGGGTGTGTGTGTTAACCCCTTAGCTCTTGGGAGCTTCACACCCAAGCTAGGCACGGGCAGCCCCAGGGACACGGAGCCCAATACAGAGTCATGCCATCTGATCTGCTTGCTGGGCCACCCTGGCCCCTACACACTCACGCCTCCTCCGCCCCTTCCCCCCTTGCCCTTCTAGCAGGAAGCCAGAGTTGCTAGAGCTGTAGGCCAACTTGCATAGCTGTATGGCAACTGCAAGGTTCCAGCTGCTGGGGGGGGGGGGGAGCTCCCGCAGCTCATGCCACTCAAAATCAGCTGCCAAGTCACTTATGGCACATGTGCCATAGGCTGTCCACCCATTCTACACCTAAATACACTCAGCATGATCCCCACTGTTGACTGTGAGCCTAATTTACAGGTAAAATTAGCAAATGAGTGTGACTGAAGAAATCTGAGGAGTGAGATGTGCTTTCTTGCAACAAAACAGAATTTAGAAGTAACACCTCATTCTTTTGCAAACCTTAAATTTGTTTACCTGACCAGCCAAAGAACCACAGGCACCAGCAGCCCCACTGACAACCATTGTCTGATTGGCACCTGGAGTCACATGTCCCTTCTCTTTTATTCCTAGAAAAGAGGTCAGTCCAGTAATGCCAGCTGCACCAAGAAAGTAGGAGAGGTGTCCATCAACAAACTGTGGATTAAGCTAAGCAAGAAAAAATATGAAAATTAGATTTTGGATTACTATTTGTTGACTGCAGATTTTAGGATGACCACACAGATTGAACTAAACATCTGAGATATTTTCTGACAAAGTATAAACAAGTATTGAAAAGCCAGCTATATAATAACTGTCGGACTTACTATAATACTTCAAAAATAAGGTTACAAAAAAGTGGAAGATAAATAGGATTTTTTTCCAAAATGCTTTAAACAAAAAGTCACTCACAAGAGACCTAAGGATTTTTAGCAATTAGGTGGTAAAAATGTAAAAATATGCTATTGTCAAATACTGGTCTGGAAACAGAAAACAGTTAGCAATGTTGAACTACTACACCCATGCTGACGAAGGATGTTACCACAGATTTGCGGTATCTTGTAATTGCGTCAATGACACAAATAGTCCTAAAACAAATGTTTCCAGAAAGCCAAGTTCTATCTCAAGTTTCAGATGTTTACTGTCTATAATAAATATGCACTACATTAAATATTGTATGTGCAGAGGGGCCAAGTTATAGCCATTAAAGAACTGTGACTTTGAATAGCCTTCCTTTTGTGGGTGTGCTTGAGATTTTACAAGGTTTCACTAATGTTTGTTTTTTGTTTTTAATATAAAATGTGTTAAGAACATAGTAGTAAGACACATTGGTGATCAGGTGTGAAAAAATTCTAATAGGCCCATTGGCAGCAATTCCAGGACTCAGGGCAGAATATTCAATGAGCCTTTTATGACGAGGTCTGCCTGACATTTGGGTGGTGCTGTACCTGTGCTGCTGGAGCCCTGCAAACTTCTGCCAGCTAGCTGCTGGCATGTTTCCTATTTTTTCTCATCCTGTGAACAATAAATTGTATGTGCACCAACATATGTGTAGATCTGCACGACCAGTAGAAACAAACAAACAAAAAAGCCACCTAGCTATAATATATATTTTAAAAAATTAGCATAGAGATAATTACATGCATTTTACAACTCACTAGAGTTCATGCATTTTACAACTCACTACTCAAAGAATTTGATTTAAAATGCAAGAAAAATAAAAATCATGAAATGTATAGACCAGCCAAAACACTAAAATAACACACTTTAAAAGAATAAAAGTACATAGAATATGTGTGCACTGTAGGAAGCACCAAAAAATAACAACAGGACAGTGTGTGTGTGTGTCCAACAGATGGACAGGAGAAAAAGAAGGAGTGTATGTGGGAGTGGCAGTGAGTGTCAGAGAAAGAAAGAACAGGCTGCTGGGGAAATCAAGCAAGGCAGGCAGTCACTCATACAGCTCACCCTTAATTGCATGCAGTAAGCTCCGTCCAACTCAAGTCCTTCTGAGAAGCTGTGTCTATACCCTCCACCCTTGTAAGAGATGGGGTACAGAAGCAGAGGGACACCTGAACACATGCTGCAGATTGTGTTCTGTTAATCAGCCAGGAAACACTGGAATACTTCCTGCAGGGCTGGAGCCCCCACCCCTTTTTAAGTGGCCCGGGCCCCTGGGCAACTGCTCCTTTTGCCACCCTGTTGGTGGGTCTGGCTCTACTTTGACTCTGCATGATTAATGGACAAACCTTTATAACAGCCTCAGAGAAACTGCTGATGAATTAAACAATTTCATCAACATTGGATTGCTCAATGACAAGAAAAGGAATTCCTAATGGCCTCTTACAAGAAAAAGAGAACTCAGTTTAGACTTTGCCATACATAATTTGATCTGCTTTGAAGTAACTGGTTGCTTTATTAGCACTGTTTTATCCTTGATGTATCCAAGAAATAATATAATCAATTGTTACACACAAACAAAAAAAATGAATGGAGAAAAACAATATATATACTAACTTAATTTGCTACAGCTCAGTATGTTACCTTTTGGAGGAGTCTTCCATCTAAAATGATCTTGGTCTGCCAGGGCCAGTTGAAAGAAGTTACAATATCTCCTTCAGCCAAGTTAGCTTGTTTGCTCTCCTCCACAATACCAATGCCCCCACCATCAACAACCTCAGACAACTGCCAGGGCAGGAGGTAATCAGAACCTGTGTCTTCATTCATGCGGCAGCGCTAAAAAGCAAGGCTCTAATAAAGAAATTCTTGCACGATGATGCACGAGCTTCTTTTTACATGTTCAGTTACTTTGGTATTGAATGCACTTAACTGAGCACAACTCCAAAAACTTTAAATAACAACTCCACTTTCACCTTCTTTTCTATGTTCTTTATTTCTCCTTTCATTCATGCACTTAGATACAAAAGGGAGAACATTTTATTTTCACAATGTCACCACAAATAAACAGCTTGAAAGCATCACACCACCAACAAACTTCTAGCCAAGGACTTCTTAAGATTGTCTTCTAACTCAATCAGTACTACTTAATTGGATGAAGAGAACTTTATGGAGATACATGGGGTACTCCTCCACTACACGGGGCTAAGAATGCTGTGCTTGGATAATCATACCAACTACCAGACCAGGAATTAAAACCCCAGGACCAATTATCAAACCTAGGACTCCTATGGGTGTGTCTAAACTACATGGCTCCATTGATGGAGCCATGTAGATTAGGCTGATCGGCAGAGGGAAAAGAAGCCGCGATTTAAATAATCGCGGCTTCATTTAAATGTACATGGCTGCCGCGCTGAGCGGACAAACAGCTGATCAGCTGTTTGTCGGCTCAGCGCGCTAGTCTGGACGCTCCCGTGCCGACCTGAAAGCCCTTTATCGACCTCCCCATTATGCCTCCTAGGATGAGGTTTACCGGGGAGGTCAATAAAGGGCTTTCATGTCAACAGGGGAGCGTCCAGACTAGCGCACTGAGCCGACAAACAGCTGATCAGCTGTTTGTTGGCTCAGCGCGGCAGTCATTTAAATTTAATGAAGCTGCGATTATTTAAATCACGGCTTCATTTCCCTTTGCCGAACAAACAAATCTACATGGCTCCATCGACGGAGCCATGTAGTTTAGACAAACCCTATGTGACCATGAAAACCATTATTAGAAGGTCACCAACACAGACCCCAGAATGGCTGATTTAAGATACTGTGGGTTTAATATGAAATGTCATGGTTGTTTTGAAGACAATTTCTTAATTCCTCCTTTTCTGAAAATATCTGGGCCACTTGAGTTCAGTTTCCCTATCAGATGATAAATTAATTTTTTCCCAATAGAAACTGAGCATGAAAAGTGGATGCTGAATCATAAATTGCTGCAGGAACAGCAGCTTGGCTCTTGAGGGACAGGAAGGCTCCCATCTTTTACATTTCCCACAAATCTTTTTACTCCACATCACTTATTAGCTCCCAGAAGGGGCAGATTGGGTGGTTGATGGTGCAGCTGCTGCCTCCTTCTATTGTTAATATGGCAGAAATTCTAATAGAAAAGCCAGCAGTTACTGCTGCCAGCCCACCAAAGAATCCAGCACAACTACCTGGGTCTTGGGACTCACTCTAACCTGCATCTATATCTAGGGTATGAAACAACAAGAGGCGAATGACAGCAACCTGAAGGTCATTTTCACATCTCATGCGTCCTCTGAGATAGCCCCACTGGTCCCGCCTCAGTTTCTTCTTTGTTCCCTGCTACTCCATGCAGAGCAGAGGAACATTTAGCACCATATAAGTAAGTAAAAACTGGATGACTAAATAGAATTAAAGTGTACTAATTTTGTGCTTGAAAATAAGGTCCAGATCTTCACAGATATTTAGACAGAGTACTCCCATAGAGTTCAGCCCTAAATACCTCTGAGATTCTTGGTTGTGCTGACTACTTTTTATGAATACCAGGATGTGATGGTTCCCCCTCATGCTGTATGAAATTGTAATCTATTAATGTTACTGTCACAGTATCCTGGACCTATACATCTGATTTTGGTGTATGTATCATTCTTGTATGTAAAGTTAGAAATATGGAGTATTGAATTATTTATGGCTTTAAATGTGCAAATGAAAACCACCAAGGGTGTTTCAAATACTCTGGCAACCTTAATGACTGGGTGAGCAACTTAATAACCTGTAAACAGCCTAGTTTTGTCTCTTAAATTTGATCAGTGGTTGGTCTTGGAAAGACATGTGACCATGCCAATTAATATATGTGCTGCCAAAGCAAATATATCAGTTTAACCAAGTAATTTTCCAGGGAACAGAGAATGGAGCACACAGGATTCCTGTTCAAAAGGAAGTCTATTTAAACTGCAAAGAGATCAGTCTCTTTCTCTTTGGCTGAAGACCCAAGGCAGAGTAAAAGATCTTTTCTGACTTGAAGGCCTGCCTGAAATGAGAACTGTTTTAGGTTAAGTTTGCAATAAGCTTTAATGTATTAGAACTAGCTATACATTTTCTTTTATTTGATTCGGTAACTTACCTTCATTTGCATGTTTTCTCTTGCAACCACTTAAATCCTACTGTTCGCACTTAATAACGTTACTTTTATTTACTATCAAACCCAGTGTAAATAAGTGTTACTTGGGGGAACAATCAGTGTGCACATCCTCCTTCCATTGTTAATGGGGGGCTTATCCGAATGAGTGTTTAACATGTCAAACTCTCACACAGTATGCTTTATTTGGGTTTTTATCCCATTTGGGGGGTTGGTTTCCCTAGATGCTGTGCCCTAAACTGCACTCTCCCAGAGCTGAAGAGATTCAGTATCTGCATTGCTCTTTGGGAGGGGTAGTATCGCAGCTCTGTGCCTAGTCTGGGGGAAACCAAGAGATCTGGCCTAACAGGACAGGGTGGTGAGGAGCCCCAGAGAGCAAGAAGGCAAGTGTCAGTGGCTTTATCAGCACATCAGAAAGCAGCCCCCCCCAGGGGTCTTCTGTGACTTCTGTGGTTTATGCTAGTCACTCATACTTCTGTCACTTCCCATGACTGGATAGCGATCAATCAATTGATAGCTGAAGGGATGGACAGATGATAAAAATCTATATAAGCCACAGGCACCTTAATGCCAAATTAACCCTGATATAACTCCACATAAGTGAATGAAGTTATATTAGGGATAAGTTTGGCTTATAGTTTGTGCAGTTCACACTAAATATCACAGTTTGCATTGAGGTAAAATCATTTTTAAAGACTCTGACATTGCCTCATTTCCTTCACTTACCATGTAAGGGTCCACTGAGAGGTACAGGGTTCTAGCTCGTACCTGTCCATCTGTGATTTTATCTGGTAGAGTGACTGTTTCCATTCGGAAGTTTTCTGCCACAGGCACACCATTTTTACCTAGAAATATTTTAAAGTGAAGCAAAAAAATCTAAATGAATCAGTGATAAACCTTTGCTTTAACTTTATTTTTTTAAATTGGAGGCCTTTTTATTTAATGTACTGCTTCCTGTTTTAGTAAATAACTTGACTTTTTAATAGACAGATTCACAAAATTCCAATTTGACATAGCATTCTTACATGATATGTCTTGATTGTTTATTTCTTTGAAACAAAAGAAATAAACAAGTTTCCAAGGGTCTTTTCAGCAAGGAAGAAACTGACTTTTAGTTCATTTTGCAGAGTTGTGAAAACCCTGGTCCATGCATGCATCTTAACTTCACAGATGGAAGACAGAATACTAGGATAGATGTACCATTGCACAGTCCAGCACTAACATTACTTATGTTCAAATACATAAGTCTTAGTGTTTGCAGCATCACATTTATAACTTTTTTGGACTGAATTATGATGCTCACATGTAACACTGCATTTTCTCATATTAGTAAAAAAGATTAACAAGAATACTTTTTAAAATATAGCACATAACTTTGCACAGAATGTACATTTAACAAATTGAAGGCTAAAAAATTCAACCTGGCAATAAATTAATTCTTCTTAGTCTTTTTATTCTTGGATCAATTTTCCAAATTAGTCTGTTTCATAGGAAGCAAAACAAAAATAATATTTCTTCTTCTAGTTCTACAGTTTATTTTTTGTTACAAAGACAGGGTTGGCAACCTAAATCAGTTTGCCTTGCAGAATGGTGTTTAGCCACATACAAACTGTAGAAAAGGTAAATTTACCTTTTCTGCAACCCATTTATTTAAGTGGGATGTAAACATCAATGCCTGCAGAGGACAATTTCAAACTCCATTTATGGCAATGGAATTACTCCTAATTTGCACTGGTGTAAGTGAAAAAGTAATCAGACCCACGGTGCCTAATTTTGTTCTAAGTTACTCACATGCAATTCTACTGTATTGCACCTGTGTAATGAGAGAATTATGCTGTTTTTATGTTTTTCATTCTGAAATTGTCAAGAATAATTAAGAAAAAAATATGCTAATGTTATTCATTTAACATGGTTTATTAAAAGACATGTTATAGCTGAGATGAATAAATTTTCTGCCTCCAAATATTTATATATGTTAATTTTTATACATAAATTCACTTCGCTGCATCACAGTTTGAACAACCGGGTTAGCAAACCAATGCCATTTCTTAGCTCTGAGCAGGCCCCTAGATCTATAAAGTTTTGCCAAGACAGATTAGATAAATGGATCTAATCCAAAATTGGCTAATATAAACAGAGTTGTTTTTATTTCTCCAAGACAATGACATACTTGTTTAGTGTCAAGGTTCTGATTAGCCCATCACTCTAAAACACGAAAGTACAGACATACTTCTGTGACACTGGGCCACATTCTCTAGTCTGATACAGCCTATCTGTACCACTTCCAGAAACATGATCTGGTCAGCTGGACTCTGTACTACTACCCTTTGTGGCCTCCCTTGACACAGAAGTCTTGCCCAGGGAAAAGATAGCACAGCCATAATGCCTGTATGCTTTAGATATTCCTCAATGCCACAATAGCCATAAGCAATTGTGCTTAAATTAGAGAAGTCTAGATACTGTGGTAATTCCCAGAATTGGGGAGCGTCTCTCCAGGATCTGTGCTAAGTACAGGTCAGCCAGATCTAAGAATTGGGGCCATTTTTTACATTAACTACAAAAATTTAGGTTATGGATCCTTCATTCATTTGAGAGAAACACCATTTTACAGGAAATACCAGTTGCTTTTACCTGCAAAAACTATTTCCAAATTGAGAAACAATGACATCCAAAAACATTAACATTTTGACTTGTTCTGCATCAGCCGTTAACTAACAAACACTATTCCTAGAGTTGTTCTGACATGTACAGTGATGCAAGTGCATAAGCTAAGAAATAAATAACAATGGAAGCCATGTAAATTTCAAGCTCCTTAGAAACATGAGAGGAAGCAGAGATTCAAAGTTTGCCAAAAGGAAAGGACAAAAGTCAGCAGAGAAACATTTTATTTTCAATCATCTCAGAGTCAATTACAAACAGCAAAGTAAAATTAGAAATTTTAAAGCTAAAAAGCAGTAAATGATAGCATAACTTGGCTACTACAACTGAGTCACTAACGTTGCACCTAATTCCGTGATACATATATACGGTTTTCTTTTTTGCCTAACAATTGCAAGACTACATATACAGGCTCAAATACACTTTATTATAAACCTCTTTTTACTGCATGTTACTTTCTGTAAAGATCTCATTACTTTCCTCCATTTCCTCTCCATTTACGAGTATTGTGCAATTATACAAAATTCACTGATCTTTGTTAGAAATACATACCAGGACGTGAGTTCAACACCACTCTTTGTACAATCATTGCTACGTTAGCAGGAATTCCACTCTGTACATCAGTGACCCTGAAAAGCACAAACTGTTTGAAATGCATGTCAAATTTATAGAATTTTCTTACTGAGAAACATTTTGGGGGTAACGTATTCAGTAATTTGAAATTCTAAGAAAAACAATTTAAATTCCATATGAGTCGTGGGGATGTAAATAACCCATAAAAACAATAACTGTGTAACCTATTAAAAATCTATTGGTTAAACATTGAACCAGGGAACTAACAACATGGGGGTGCTGCAACATACCCCTCACGTTTTCCACAGGATTCCACCTGCTGGACCCACACCCGGAGGCTCTGCTGCCACCCTCCATCCCAGTGCATCCAACATATTGGCTCCATGTCTGGGGATTCCCGCTGCCAGCTCTGCACTAATGTCTCTGCTGCCAACAAACATAGAACACCACTGCCACCCCACATCCAGGGGCTCTGCTGATGCCTTGCATCCTGGCTGCTGGCCCAGCACCCGAGGACCCTAATTCCTGGCTCCACATCTGGAGCTCTGCTGCCACTTGCCAGTCCAGTATTGGGTTCCTGGGTGCTGAGTTTAATTATTAACTGAAACTGGTGAGCATCAAGCTTATCAGATGACCAGTTAAACTTTTACATTACTAGTTAGTACAGTGGAGATTACAACATTCAAGTGATCTCATAGACAAGGGATGTGGTTGAAGCCACAACCAGCTATAGACAGTTGCATATCTTATGCTTCTTGAGATAGGAGGAGCCTGCCATGCTACACTTTTGTTCTGCAACTGTTCTGTTGGCAAGGATGATTATAGGAAACTAATTAGGGAACAGAGCAGTGGTAGGCAACCTGTGGCCCATGGGCCGCAGGCAGCCCATTGGGATTGTGTGTGTGGCTCACAAGACAGTTTGTTTAATGTTGCCCATACACAGAATTGCCAGATTCTGCTGGTTTTCATCCATGTAGTTTTTTCCCTACTGGTATTACACAAGTGACATAAACTTAAAGCAGGAGCACTTGAAGTGAGGTGCATGCTGATTGCCCACAACATTGACTGTTAGGGCCGGGTGCTCCCTCTGCATCCAATCAAAGAGCTGCTATGGTTCAATCAGCACACCCTGCAAATGCTAGGTAAGCAAGTGCAGTTAGCAAAACTACCCTCTTCTGAGAGACCATCTTGGTTATGACAATCTTCCAGCCCACTAAGATGGAAGACCACTCATGAGGCCCACTCATAGCCTAGGCTGCCCCACACTGATGTAAGGTGAAGGAATATAGGTAGGTCTGACACAGTCAAGTAAAAGGTATGCCAATGACAGCAATAAATAAAAAAATATTAATTGCACTAAAAATTGCCATTTAAGATACGTTTTCAATATGAGATTAAGAGACAGCAATATAAGGCAACTCAAGTATTTCTCTAGATGAAGAGGAGAAGAAATATCAAATCTTTGCTTCAGCAGCACATTTTCTTCTGAGAATGATCAGAAATGAGGAAGAATTTTATACCACTAGAGTTGTTTTCCTGATTTGTTTCCCTTTGCATTTCAACAGGTGAAGTAAATAGAGAACGGGAAATCTGTGTTCAACATTGACCGAGTTTTGCTACTGAAAATGCCATAGTGACTGATGTGATATAAACCTAATTTTAAAAGAGAAAATTACAACGCAGTGGATTTCCAGGATTAATAAAAACATTCCTAACACCTAGATTACATACTTCATTCTCACTTGAGCTCCATAAACATTAACCTCCATAATCACCAAAGATATCAAGAAATAAATCATGATAGGTAATTTCTCTGCCACAATGTTTATTTTGTTCATGAGAATAACTAATCTCATTTAGTGATGTTTTTCTTTCTGAACTCATCTGTTTATTTTGGACTGCTTCTTCAATTCTTTAAGCTTAAATATTACAAAATACAAAAGTAAAATAAGTGTATATACGTATTATATACAAATAAATAGGATGGCGATGAGCATAATATGCAAATCTCTTTACCTAAGTGGGGTAGGAATGAACATGCAGGACCCTCTCCCTTCTTCTCAAAAAGAAAAAAAAATCCCAAATGCATGGCTTCCCAGCTTCCACCTACATCTGGCATATGCATGAGGTTTGTAATATCTATGTTTATTATTCATTACATTTTCAAATGCTATTATGGGAATAAAATTACATTAAATCTGATTTTCTTCTGATATTTCAGTTACCAAGTATGCAAAATTATGAGATGTGGCATTCTTAAACACCATCTTAGTGAACTTGCTGTTATGATCCCTCAGTAGAGTCTCCCCTTTTTAAGCCTCTTTTTTATCCTTTTGTTTTCTCTGTGGGTCACCACCACTGATCACAGTCACAGCAGCCCCAGTAGCAGGACCGGGGCCAGAGCCAGGACTATGGCAGCCCTGGTAGCAGAGGCGGGGCAGAGATGAAGCAGTCCCAGCAGAGGGGCAAGGGCCAGATTTGTGGCAGACTGGTGGGAAGGACAACTAAGGCCAGCAGCAGGGAAGAGAGGCAGGCTGGGAGGCCGGTAGCAAGGGACCTCCCCTGGTCCGGCAAATTCCCTCATTTGGATCCAGTCAGGTGCCAAGAGTGCCAGACCAGAGAGGTCCAACCTGTAATGTTAAATTAAGCATTTAAAAGTACAAAGATTCACATTTAAGAGAAGGTACATAAATATTAAAATATCCAAAGTGTTTCTTAATTAAACATACAGAGCTATACTATGATGAAGAATGGTAACTCAATGGCTAAGATACTAGCCTAGAACTTGAGATAACTCAGTTCAATTCCCTGTTCTCCCACAGACTTGCCTTGATGCCAATGAATCCCCAAATAGGATTTGAAAGGGGGGAGGGGACTGCAGGCACAGTAAATGCACAGTTCTCAGGCACCACAGAATAGTTCATTGTGTTAGTACTGCATAAGTCTTCATGGAGGATTACAATGGGGACATAGGGGGCTACGTCTACACTGGCCCCTCTTCCGGAAGGGGCATGTAAATTTCACGAGTCGTCGTAGGGAAATCCGCGGGGGATTTAAATATCCCCCGCGGCATTTAAATAAAAATGTCCGCCGCTTTTTTCCGGCTTTTAAAAAAGCCGGAAAAGAGCGTCTAGACTGGCCCCGATCCTCCGGAAAAAGTGCCCTTTTCCGGAGGGTCTTATTCTTACTTCAAAGTAAGAATAAGAGCCTCCGGAAAAGGGCACTTTTTCCGGAGGATCGGGGCCAGTCTAGACGCTCTTTTCCGGCTTTTTTAAAAGCCGGAAAAAAGCGGCGGACATTTTTATTTAAATGCCGCGGGGGATATTTAAATCCCCCGCGGATTTCCCTACGACGACTCGTGAAATTTACATGCCCCTTCCGGAAAAGGGGCCAGTGTAGACGTAGCCAGGGAGTAAGAAGTCAAGGGATCCACATTTATGCAGATCCAGTGGCCCAAACATTCCATACTACAGGCAGTCCCCAGGTTACATACAAGATAGGGACTATAGGTTTGTTCTTAAGTTGAATTTGTATGTAAGTCGGAACTGGCTCCAGATTCAGCCTCTGCTGAAACTGATCAGCGGCTGACTACAGGAAGCCCTAGGCAGAGGTGCTCTGCCCCAGGCTTCCTGGAATCAGCCGCTGATCAGTTTCAACAGCAGCTGAATCTGGACTCCTGGGACAGAACAGCTGGGGCACTGCCAGGTAGGTCCCCGCAGGACCAACCCGGCAGCACCCCAGCTGCTCTACCCCAGGCGTCCCGCAACAAAAGCCTGGTCTGCTGGGGGGGGGGGGAGGGGCACTAGCTGTGCCCTCTCCCCCCCAGCAGACCAGGGAGACCCGAGCAAAGCCGCACAGGCGGCGGGACCCCGCTGCCCGTGCGGCTTTGCTCCTTTGCCCCGGAGGGACAGCACAGCAGGGAGACAGGAGCAAAGCCACAGAGGCAGGGGACCCCGCCGCCTGTGCGGCTTTGCTCCGGGGCAAAGTAGCAAAGCCGCACGGGCAGCGGCGTCCCGCCGCCTGTGCGGCTTTGCTCGGGTCTCCCTGCTGTGCTGGGGAGTCCCCCACAGCACACCAGGGAGACCCGGAGCAGCTTTTCTCACCCCGGAGGACGCGGTGGTGGGACCGCTGCGCTCTGGGCGGTCCCGCCGCCCACGAGCTCTGGGGCAAGAAAAGCCCCGTTCGTAAGTGCAGATCCGACATAAGTCGGATCCGCGTAAGTCGGGGACTGCCTGTACTAGGGTACGTCTAGACTATATGCCTCTGTCGCCAGAGGCATGTAGATTAGGCTACCAGACATAGTAAAATGAAGCGGCGATTTAAATACAGGCTGTTTGTCGGCTCAGCTGTTTGTCGGCTCAGCGCGTCAGCCATGTAAATTTAAATGAAGCGGCGATTATTTAAATCGCCGCTTCATTTTACTATGTCTAGTAGCCTAATCTACATGCCTCTACACGCCAGAGGCATGTAGTCTAGACGTACCCCTAGTATGAAAAAGCTGCCACTATCATTGCCCATAGGCTGAAATAGCAGCCATGGGAGTCTATGCAGCAACCCCAGTAAACAGCTGGATTTTGGATATAAGAAATAGATTTCACCTCCAAATATCTCTCACTCGACCCACTTAAAGCGTAAATACACAGATTTTAATGTAGGTGTAATGGATTTCACCCAAAAATATTATGTAAGTTATTTTAGTATGGGCCTATGTGAGAGAGAAATTAAGTGCATGCTTGACAATCTTTTTGTAATTCTGAAGTCACTGAGAAATTGTATCATGAGAATTGAAAGAGTATTAACAAGGGTCAATTAGTAATATATTTCTACCCTTCCCAATACCTGCTCTTTATTGTGGCATACAGTTAGTGCGAACCTCAAAATACAGGCAGTCCCCGACTTACGCGGATCCGACTTACGTCGGATCCGCACTTACGAACGGAGCTTTCTCGCCCCGGAAGTCGGGGCGAGAAAGCCCCGTTCGTAAGCTGCTCCGGTGCCCCTGGTCTGCTGGAGACCGTCTCCAGCAGACCAGGGGCACCGGGCGGGTTCCCGCGCTTCTGAGGCTTTGCCAGAGCAAAGCCTCGGAAGCGCGGGAACCGCTGCTGCTGCCACTTGAGTGCCGGTGCCTGTGGTCTGCTGGGGACCGTCCCCAGCAGACCACAGGCACCGGGACCCAAGCGGCAGCAGCGGGCGGGTTCCTGCGCTTCTGAGGCTTTGCCAGAGCAAAGCCTCAGAAGCGCGGGAACCCCCGCTGCTGCCGCATGAGACCCGGTGCCTGTGGTCTGCTGGGGACGGTCCCCAGCAGACCACAGGCACCCGGACTGAAGCCGCAGCCGCGGGGGGTCCCGCGCCTCAGAGGCTTTGCCAGAGCAAAGCCTCAGAGGCGCGGCACCCCGCTGCCGCTGCGGCTCTGCTCCCCGTGTCCCTGGTCTGCTGGGGGGGGGGGGGGGGCGCAGCTAGTGTGCTCCCCCCCCCCCCCAGCAGACCAGGCTTTTGTTTTGGACTCTGGGGCAGAGCAGCTGGGGCGCTGCCGATTGGTCCTGCAGCGCCCGTGGGCACTACTGGACCAACCCGGCAGCACCCCAGCTGCTCTGCCCCAGGTCCTGATTCAGCCGCTGCTGGTCAGTTTCAGCAGCGGCTGAATCAGGACGTCTGGGGCAGAGCAGATGGGGTGCTGCTGGGTTGGTCCAGTAGCACCCCAGCTGCTCTGTCCCAGGCGTCCCCAAGTCAGCTTCTGCTGAAACTGACCAGCGCTGACTACAGGAAGTCCCAGGCAGAGTTGCTCTGCCCCGGGCTTCCTGGAATCAGCTGCTGATCAGTTTCAGCAGCAGCTGACTTGGGGACGCCTGGGGTTCTTAAGTTGATTCTGTATGTAAGTCAGAACTGGCGGTCAGTTTCAGCAGTGTCTGAATCTGGACGCCAGTTCCGACTTACATACAGATTCAACTTAAGAACAAACCTACAGTCCCTATCTTGTACGTAACCCGGGGACTGCCTGTATTCAGCAATATCTGGAAATTCCCATGTGTTAGTGAGTGTTATTTAAACATATTCTTACCACCTTAGTATCAATACATTTTTTAAATCACTGATTAATGAACAAATATTAAAACAAAGGAATACAGCACATTCACAGCAGTCCACAGGAAGATGAAAGAGAGGAGCATCTGAGGAGCAAAGTTTTACATTATTTATTAGAAGGTCTGAAGTTCTTAGGGGACAGGCATACTGTTAATATCTGAGTTTAGTTTACTGATCTGTGGTTGATAAACTTATATAGCAATGTCATTTGAAGATCTTTCCTGATCCAGGGGAGTGATGATGAGAGAGAAATGGGAAAGCTGATAACTGAAGTGTCAGTTCATGGCAGCTGTTAAGTAAAAGATAATTATGGAGAGGGACATCTATTCCTCAGTACAAGTGCACTTATTCCAGGCTACAAGCCAATAAACCATTACACAAGTTAAAAATGCTGGACACATTAATATCACAATGTGACTTGAAGCAACAATACCTTCCAACATTAAAAGCAACAGAAACTTTGTAAAAAAAAAAAAAGGGGGGGGGATCAAAACTTTTAGCACCATTGGATTATAAGAGTCTTTTGAAGGAACTGAAAAGAAAAATATTTTTTCCTTAAAAAGTTTAAAAAAAAATGTATGGTACTGCTTTGAATACATGTCATGTCAACGTGAATGTCATTTCTAAGGAATACTTTACTGGTTCAGTTCTTTGGGATAAGACACAACATGCTTTAACACACTAGATTTTGCAAATAATAACAGACTTGAGTTTATATTAGCTTTGTATTTGCTTTTATCACATTCAGAGTATATAAATTATGGCAAGGTTAGTAAGCCATAACTGAATGCCAGGATCATTTGAGTCATGCTACAGCCGCAGCAACATTAGAGAGTGTAACAATATCCCCAGAGGAACGTCAACTATATTCTCAGTCCTACTTTTATTTTATCTCATCTCTCTTTCTACTTTCACAAATGGAAATATGATAATGCTTTAAAAAGTGTTATCTGGATTTTAAAAGTCGAACATAGGGATGTAAAATCCTGTTTAATTGGCTAACCAGTTAAACATATTAAAAGGGTGTGGAGGGGCATGCCAACCTGGCTAGAGCAGCTCCTCTGCCCACCGCTGGGCTGCAATACCCTCCTCCACTCCACCCTGCCACAGGCGGGGGTTGCTCCAGATGGGCCAAAGCAGCCCTTGCCTGCCGTCCCCTCTTGCTGCAAGCAGGGAATGCACTGGACAGGATGCCCAGAGTAGCCCCTGCTTCTGCAGTGGGCTAAGGCACCTTGCAGACAGGGGCTGCTCTGATGTCCCAATACGCACCCTAAAGGCAGGGGCTGCTCCAGTCTCACCAGTTAACTGGTTAAATCTTCTCATCTCTGGTCTAAAATATATTAGTAAAGTCAACAGTTTAGTGAGCTTTATTTTGGAAAAATAATTAATGTTTTTTTGTTTTCATGTGTGCATTAGTAGTGCCATTTATTAAGATTTCCTGGCACTTACCATTATAAATGAATGGAGATTGCCTATCTCCTAGGACTGGAAGGGACCTTGAAAGGTCATAGAGTCCAGTCCCCTGCCAAGTACCATCCCTGACAAATTTTTGCCCCAACTTACCTCTGCAAGGATTGAATTCTCAATGCTGGATTTAGCAGGCCAATGCTCAAACCACTAAGTTATCCCTCCCCTAAAGGCAATAGGCTGAAAGATGCTGCTTTCAGTTGCATATAACTTTGCCAAACTTCAACCATTAAGATGAAATGTTACATGTAAGGTGTCTCTGTCAACCAGAATTTTTCTGGAACGTTTCAGCCAAAAAAAGTTCATTTGTTTCAAAGAACGATATTGCGGAAGCATATTATCCAGGTTAAAAAATTCAGGCAACTCTTTTTTTTGCTTTGGAGCAGGGACTTGAAATTATGCAGAGGGTGTGCCTTTGTATCAGGTATTCCTACTAATAGCAAAAAGTCATTAAGTTGCAAGCTTTTTAAAATCACAATATGCACATTCAATGAGGAGTCCTGTGGCACCTTAAATACTAACAGATTTGTTTGGGCATAAGCTTGTGTGTGTAAAAACCACTTCATGAGATGCATATATGCATCATATATATGCTCCATGCATCTGATGAAGTTGTTTTTATCCATGAAAGCTCTAGCTCACACTCTTAACTGAGCAAGGCAGAGGTAATACAGAATGTCCATCTGAACATTGATATACACACACAACAAACACTCCTTTCAGAACAATCTTCTTCTCCACCTTCCTCATCATTAGCCATGGCCATGGCATCTCTCAAGAACTAATCTCTCTATCCTCCTGTACACAGGCTGACACACAACTTGTGTGTTATACGGACACCACTATGCTTAATGTGTATTCAGGAGGGGTTTCTCCACTCTTCCTTATTTGTATTTCCTCATTCCACAAATGTTGGGGTAGCCTTCTCCTATAACTTAGTATATTAATGATCTCAACTTCCTATTATATACGTCATTTTATCACCATGGCACTCTCGTGGTCAGACATCTGCAGATGTTCCTATTCTAAAATATCCAAAATCTGGTGTTAACTCACATTCCTGTGGTTGTCTCATGTTGTTATGTACAAACTTCCCCCTTTAACATTCTACTCCCAGTTCCCCAAAACTTAGAAGTGACCACTGGGCTATTTATCTGTGCTAAAGTTAATAGGCTGCAAGGCTTATTCTAACTGCTGAAGCCAACGTCTTACAGCAGTGGTCTCCAACCTTTTTATACCCAAGATCACTTTTTAAATGTCAGGACAAGCCAAGACCCACCCTTCCTTGAGGCCCTGTCCTCTCTTTTCCTCTCCTCTCCTCTCCACCATTTGCTGTCTCCAGCCCTTACTCATTCTCACTGGGTTGAGACAGGTGGTGTGGGCTCTGAGGTTGGAATGTGAGATTTGGGTGTGGGAAGAGGTGAGAGGTGCAAGCTCTGGGAGAGAATTTGGGTGCAGGAGGAAGTAGAGAAGGGGATGCTGGCTCAGGGAGGGGGCTCCAGGCTGGAGAGTGTTGAGGTCAGTTGGAGGGCTGTGGGACTGAGCAAGCTGCAGGCTTGTGGATGTGAGGGTACAGGAGTTTGGGTTGAGGTGTGTGAGGGGCTCAGGGCAGGGAGGTTGGGAATATGATGGGCTCAGGACACAGATTTGCAGTGTGTGGATGGTGCAGGAGTGTTGTGGCAGAAGACTGGGGATATGGGGATGCAGGAGTTTGGGGATGTGAGAGGCTTACGACAGGGGATTCTAGTGTATGGTAGACTGACTCAGGTTTGGGGTTGGAGGGGATGCAGAAGTGTTATGATGCTGCGGCCAGATTGGGGCTTGGCCCCAATTGGGGGCTTGTTGGCCAGTCTTCATTTTTAAATAAAATATTATGTCAAACACAAAGGCTATGTCTAGACTTGCAAGTTTTTCCGCAAAAGCAACTCTTGTCAGCTGTGTACACTGGCCGCTTGAATTTCCGCAAGAACACTGACGATCTCATGTAAGAAATCAGTGCTTCTTGCAAAAATACTATGCTGCTCCCGTTCGGGCAAAAGTCCTTTTGCGCAAAAGGGCCAGTGTAGACAGCTCAGATTTGTTTTGCGCAAAGAAGCCCTGATCGTGAAAATGGCGATCAGGGCTCGTTTGTGCAAAAGCACGTCTAAATTGGTACGGACACTTTTCCGCAAAAAGTGCTTTTGCAGAAAAGCATCCGTGCCAATCTAGATGCTCTTTTCCGCAAATGCTTTTAATGGAAAACTTTTCTGTTAAAAGCATTTGCGGAAAATCATGCCAGTCTAGACGTAGCCAAAATGTTTCAGCATTGTCTTTATTTATGAGAGGGGTGGGAACCTGTTTTGGGTCAGGGGTCACTGATCCACAGAAAAGTCAGCTGGGGCCACACAAGACAGATGCAAAAAAAAAAAAAACAAAAAAAACAAAAAAAAACCCCACAAGTCTCACTAATGTGGCCCCAACTGAGACACCTCACTCCCCTGACACTCCAGCCCCAGGCCAGATTAACTCTTCTGGGGTTCCAGGGTTAGTGGAATTTGTGGCCCGCTCTACAATCTGAGGTGGGGCCAAAAATGAGGGATCCAATGTGCAGGACAGGGCTGCC
The DNA here is from genome assembly GCF_049634645.1 of Pelodiscus sinensis. Classification (NCBI taxonomy): domain Eukaryota; kingdom Metazoa; phylum Chordata; order Testudines; family Trionychidae; genus Pelodiscus; species Pelodiscus sinensis. The sequence continues at coordinate 67,298,907 of NC_134714.1, forward strand.
AATGAGTGGGATAGGGACGGGGGTGCAGAATCTGGGTGGAAAATAAGAGTACAGGAGCAAACTGGGGGTGTCTGGCCAGGACAGAGGGGGCAAAAGCAGGATGCTGGTGGGTGTCTGGCCAGGAGGCAAGGAGGGGGTGCTGGTGGGTGTCTGGCCAGGGGGTAGGGGCAAGGTGCTGGTGGGGGCCTAGGCAGGGTGCTGGTGAGAGTCTGGCCAGGGGACAGGTGCAGGTTTGGTCTGGGGAAGGGTGCTGGTGGGGGCCTGAGAAGGGGGCAGGAGCAGGGTGCTGTATGGTCTCTGGCCAGGGGAAGGGTGCTGGTGGGGGCTGGGGCAGGGTGCTAGTGGGGGCCTAGGCAGGGTACTGGTGGGAGTCTGTCCAGGGGGCACTGTGCTGGTGGGGGTTTGTTCAAGGGGCAGTGTGCTGGTGGGGACCTGGGAAGGGGGCAGAAGGCAGGAGCAGAGTGCTGTATGGTGGCTGGTCAGGGGGAAGTGTGCTGGTGGTGGGGTTGGGCAGGAGACTGGTGGCTGGGGCTGGGGCAAGGTGCTGGTGGAGGCTGGGGTAGGGTGCTGGGGCAGGGTGCTGGTTTTGGCTTGGACAGGTACTCATGAGGGTCTGGCCAGAGGAGGGGACAGGGACAATTCAACCAGTACCTGGGGATCCCACAGCTGCATGCCAGGTCCGGGGTCTCAAGAAGCATGTGGGCTGCTCCTCCCCTCCCCAAACAGCCGGCACACTTCCTGAAAAGCTGGGTCTGTTGTGCCGCTGGGAGGTTCCTTCCCCCTGCTTCCTGCACAGGGAGAGGAAAGAAGAGGGGAATAGGAGTCCTGGGACTGTGAACCAGCTCCAACTTCTCAGGAAGTGCGCACTCTTCCTCAACTCCCCACAACAGCAGGTGCACTTCCTGAGAAGTTGGAGCTGGGGCGCAGTCCCAGGACTCCTACTTCCCCCCCCCTCTCCTCCCACCCGCTGCACAGGAAAGGAAGTCCCTGGTGGAGTGACAGACCCAGCATTTCAGTGCACTGGCTGTATAGGGGAGGGGAAGAGCCCACACGCTTTCTGAGATGCCAGACCTAGCTCGCATCTGCGGGACTCCCCTCCCCCCCCCCACACACACACCACAGGAAGCTGGTGCTACCTCCATTTTTGCAGGCGGTAGCGTCAGTGCGGGCTCCTTCTTGGTAGTGGGGGGGGGGAATGGCGGGGGGCTGGAACACCTCTCGATTAACTGGTCATGCCCCCATAATCGACCAGTCGATTGTGATCGATGGATTGGTGACCATGGTCTTACAGGATACAGGCCTACAGATTCCTTGCATTACTGATAAATAAAATAAATGCTCATGCTAGCTCTCTGGGCTACAATGCTTTGCGGCACCCTGTTGATTCAGGTCCTTTACAAAACTGAGCTAGAAGAGGAGGTGGTACCATCTATAAAAAGGGAAATAAGAACAACCCTTATTCAAGTTTGCAGATGATACCAAGCTGGGAGAGGTTGCAAGTGCTTTGGAGGATAGGGTCATAATTCAAAATGATCTGGACAAACCGGAGAAATGGTCCGAGGTAAACAGGATAAAATTTAATAAGGACAAATATAAGTACTCCACTTACAAAGGAACAATACATTTCACACATAGGGAATGGGAAGTGATTGTCTAGGAAGGAGTACTGCTGAGTCAACAGTGTGACACTAGCAAAAAAGGCAAACATGATTCTGGGTTGTGTTTTGAGCAAGACATGAAAAGCCATACTTCCACTCTACTGTACACTGATTAGGCCTCAATTGGAGTAGTGTGTCCAGTTCTGGGCACCACATTTCAAGAAAGATGTGGAGAAATTGGAGAAGGTCCAGAGAAGAGCAACAAGCATGATTAAAGGTCTAGAGAACATGGCCTATAAGGGAAGACTGAAAGAACTGGGCTTGTTTAGTTTGAAAAGAAGAAGACCGAAAGGGGACATGAAAGCGGTTTTCAAGTATCTAAAAGGGTATTGTAAGGAGGAGGGAGAAAAATTGTTCCCCTTGGCCTCTGAGGAGACGAAGCAATGGGCTTAAATTGCAGCAAGGAAGGTTTAGGTTGGACATCAGGAAAGACTTCCTGCCTGTCAGGGTGGTTAAACACTGGAATAAATTGTCTAAGGGGGTTGTGAAATCTCCATCACTGGAGACATTTAAGAGCAAGTTAGACAGACACTTGTCAGGGATGATCTAGACCAGTGTTTCCCAATTTTATTTGGCTATGGAACCCTTTTAAACTCGAAATAATCTTGCAAACCTCCCAATAATAGTCTTATATATGGAGCTGAAAAAGTAGACCACAAGTATAATAATAAACAAATGCTAAATAAGGTCATGAGAGCAACACAAATGAAAATTGTTTTCAATAAAATTCATACATGCTTAAATATTAATTATTATCTTAAATAATGTTACTGTAATGGAATTTTCTCATAGAGCCCTTATTTTCACTTCACGGAACCCCAGGGTTCCACGGAACACCATTTGGGAAACACTGATACTGACAGTGCTTGGTCCTGCCATGAGGGCAGGGGACTAGACTCGATGACCTCTCCAGGTCCCTTCCAGTTTTCTATGATCCTTTATTTTATAACTTTTATCCCAGTAATTAGAGCACTTCCATGAGATGTGGGAAAACCAGTTTCAATTCCATCTTTTCAAACTGAGAGGGGATAGAAAATATTTACTGTGCAATCACAAGTGGGAGTCCCTTCCAACTAAAACAGTGTTTCTCAACCAGTGGTACAAGTACCCTTAGGGGTACTTGAGAGAAGTGGGGGGGAGGGGGAGTACATCAACAAGTGAAATTTGGAGAAAACTGAGTTTTTGTTTTAAGTTTTACAGTGCTTTTTTATTTTTGTACTATTTACACCCAAAAATTTCATTACCCGCCTGACTACGATTAAGTTGTTTAAATAAATGTGTTGCAATGGTAGAAAAAAAATGTGTGTCTGAAAACTGTAAGTACTGGGGGGTACTTATATATATTTAAAGGGGTACTTTATAAAGAAAAGGTTGAGAAACAGTGAACTAGAACACCTATGGAGGTTGGTTGGGAGGCATGTTTGCATTCAGGGTGGCTCCATCGTTGGTACCTTTTATAAAACAGCAGCCGCTGGCCTTCGTGCTCCGGGGGCCTGGCGGCACAGGGCTGCGCACTCACTGTTGCACTGTTCTGCAAGCTCACCGCAGCATCTGTTCAAGCTACAGAGCAACAGTGAGTAGGGCCCCAGTGAGTGGGGAACACCCACAGCGGAGGCACAGCCCAGCACAGAGGGCACCGAACCGCGCCAGGCCCCGGCTTGGCCCGTACCTGACAGCACACCCGAGGCGCTCCCGTGCCTTGCAGCGCAGCCAGGCCCGGCCTCCGCCGTGATTTCCGACTGAAACGCCGCCCCTTCCTCACGTCTTCCGGGGGGGGGGGGGGATCGGGGGAGGGGACAGGGAACGTGTGGGAGTCTCGAGCGCAGCTCAACGAAGAATGACAGGTGCGGACTGGCAGGCGCCGGCGCCGGCGCCGACCCCGCCTCCTCCTCTCTCTCTCTCTCTCTCTCTCCCCAGCCCAGCGCAAGTGCGCGTGCTGACAGACGGTTGCTGGAACACGCGCTTGGAGTCTGTTAACGAAAAGCCCGCCTCCCCTAGCGCCTGCGTGGAGTAGATGTCGTTGTAGTCGTCGCGCGCCGGCTGGCAACACTTACCGGGTCCGAGACTCGTGCGCACCCTTCTAAGGCGCGAGACCAGCAAGCAGCTCATTAAACTAACTGGACTTCGCCCGCCCCGCTAACTCCGCGCGCATGCGCTCACCACCGCTTAAAATGCCCTGTGGGTCACGGCTGTTAAAAGGGCGCGCCGCCCGTAGTAGGGGCTGAGGTTGAAGTACGTGGGGGAGCGTTTCGTTGCTATGGCGAGTGGGCCCACGTGGGTGTAGGCCTGGCGCTGGGCAGCTGACTGGGGCGAGAAGCTGATGGCAGTGCGGGGGACAAATCGCAGGGCGCTCGTGTGAACGCGGGGCCTCGGGCGTCGCTCGGCCCTTGGCGGCGCGCGTGGAAACCACCCTCCCCTCCGCCTCAGTAAGCGGGCCAGCAAGTCCTGCTGCAAGCTAGGCCGGGGCAAGGCGAGCGCTTTGGTAGCTCGCTCTGTGCGCCCGGGGAGGGGGCTCGGCGAGGACAGGGATGGGTCCCGAACCGGCACCGAGCGTTTGTGTTTGCAGAGCGCCCATTGACAGTCGCCCAGTTAACGTTTTGTTGCGAAGAACAGGGCGAGTCTGACTGTGTACGCTAAGCCCGCAGTAAAACATGAGAACCCAGGTGACTGCACTTGCCAGCTGTACACCACTAGTGTGCTCTGGGCAGGAGAGTAAATAAATGCCAGGTGACTTCTGTCCCCAGAAGAGGCTGACTACTCTTTTGTGTTGGCTCATGGCTTATTTCTAAGGTGCTGCAGGACCATTCGTTGTTTCTTAGCCTTGAAGTGTTCTTACTTTCATAAAATTAGTTCCAGATCTGTGCAAGCACTGGGTGTAACTGTATGAGGTATGACTCATTGCCTTATTACTACAAAGGGAGTGGCTGTATCCATCAGAGGAATTGGTATATTACAAATGGTCATATTATTGTCACATGAAGATCATGCATCAAATGTTAAACCTGATTGCAAAATATAGGTGAAATTGCATATAACATGGCCTACAACTCCTAATAATCTAGGCTAAAATTGCAACCTGTTGCTCACAAATGTCCAAGTTTTATAAAAGTGCCATTTTGAGAATTGTAGCTCTACTACATACCATCACTTTTCTGTAGTTGAAGTCACTTTTGGTGTGTAAACACAAACTTGCATTATTAACATTTGTAATTGTGTATTACCATGGTGCCCAGAGGCCCTAATCAGGTTTGTTATACTATCTGCATGGTACAAATGCAGTTGAATATAGTTCTCTAGCCTATTGCAGGTGATTAATTGATGGTGTTATCCTTAAACAGCTGAAAAGCTGTGATTTGTTTGTCAAGTACCTCAAGTCATTAAAACATTGTGTATTAATGGTATGTTTTAGTCACTTGCTGTTCAGGAATGTGCCCAGTTGCCAATGAGTCTATGTAAAGTACTGACCCATTGGACAATCAGTCATTTCAGAATGTGCATTGATCCCACTATTGGCTGTGAGAGCTGCTACAGCCTGACTTCATAGAGCTTTGAGATTTATGATTTCTCCCCCCTACCCCCCAACCTTCACATAGTTGCAGCCAAAGCTCTTTATTCCCTTTGCCTAAGAATCTGGGCCAAAGCGAACAATTTATTTTTGTGCTACCCTAATGTAGAATATTATATGTGAACCAAGGATGCTAATTAGTTTAATACATTACAAGGGATTTTTTTTAAGTGCAAGAATGCTGATATAATAAATTTGCATGTCATGTAAGGAGAGCTATATAAAGGACATCCTTAATTGCCTCATTTAATTGTGCAATAAAAGCTTTAATATCTGATTGTACATGCCTTATCATAATTGTCTGCAATGTTACAACTCATAAGTAAACAAGAAAATATGAGATCTCTGTTAATGGAAAACACTTTATTCACTTGTAGGTGTTTTATCTCAATGACTAGTGGTGATGGAAATGAAACTATGCAAAGTTACACAGAGCATGCAGGTATTTAAATAATCTTATCATGTTGTGCATAAGAGCAATCCTTTTGTGGATTTTTCAGATGGAAAACACAAAAGGCATATGATACATATAAACTGTAGCTTTCTTTGTGTAACCAGATGAACTATTACATAGTTCATATTGTGAAATCTGTATTGGTATTAACATGATTTAATTAAATAGTATATTCTTTTCAAGATAGAAAAATGAAAAAAAATTCCATCTCACATTTTCAGAGGAGGAAAACAAAATCTAAAGCATGTTTAAGAACTAGCAAATTAGAAATAATTTGAAACTGCTGTAAAGAAATCTTTACAAGAGGCACTTTTAGTGTTGTGTCTTTGGCAGTTTTTAGTTCATCTGAGATCAGAACATTAATCTGAGCTCCCTCCAAAGCATACATTTTTATTTTTTAATAACTGTATTTGTAATTGCTTGGACAATTGCAGTTTAAATAAAATCATTCTAAGGAAAGTTATATTGAAGCAAATAGAGTAAGTTCTCTTACTAACACAATACAAATATAGCAGGTAAAATACAATTTTACTACATTTTCATAAGGGAAATAGGATCTATTTTGGAAAACAAATTCCCTCCACAAAATCACCATAAATGACTCACATCTGTAGAATTCTAAGGATATTTAAGTATCAGAAAAGATTAGTCAACACTCACTATTAGTTTGACCAGCAGCTTCATTTCAGTGATGTTTATTGGCAGTAGTAGCCTGGGGAGGGAGATCCCTTGCAACATATCTATCTTGCTCAGCTGCATTTCAGGAGAATGATTTACCAGCCCACTTGAATAATGTGTCTTGAACATTCTAGCTGGAGTTTTTTTTTTAATGTAATATGTTTCTGGCATCTAAGTTTATAGAAGTCTTATGTGGTGTTACTCGGGTGCATAATTCAAATAGGTTTAGTTTGTCTTCATTTAAATTATTGCTCCGCGATAGGGATGGGGCTGAGGGGTTCACTATGCAGCCCTGTCTTACCACAGCAGCTTGGGGTTATGTAAGAAACACCTGTCCGTGATTGCTGCAGCAGATGCAGCCAGGAGAAAAACAGAGAGATTCACAGATGCCCAATGAGACCAACTCTCTGAAATATATAGTAGATAGCATCTCTTTCTCCACCTGTACTCTCTGCTGGCCCACTGGAGTCATAGTTGTCATGATCCCCATCTCTGGTGCCTTAGTACTCTCTATGGTCATTCTACATTATAACTCCCTCCAACCCAATCCTTCCCTTTTATGAGAAGCAATCAAATTCCAGGCACATCCTATTGCCTTGGCAGACCTAAGCCCTTACCTTGCTTTAAGTTATAAGAGAAAGCTACATAGCAAACTTAGTAGTTCTAGCTCTTACCATTTAGAAGTTCTTTAACAGACTGATGCACATCTTAAAATATATAGTCAGATACATGATTGAGTGGATATCTCTGGACATATTCTGTAACAGCTGCTGGGAGAACATTTTTGTAAACTTATGAATAAAATGATAATTCACAAGAGAAAAATCCATGCTTATATAATATGTTTTGCCTGTCCTGACATCCGGGTATTAAACTAAAAAATCATACATAACTTGTAACCTGACATGTCCAAAACGGGAAGTTGTGTGGTTGAATATATCTACCAGATCCTGGCTGTTGAGATACTCCACTCGTTGCCCTTTCACTCTATTCTTTTGCATTCAGGGATTAGTGTAAATTATTACCAATGTATTTTGAAGATTAAATTCAAAGCTATTATTAATTCCATATCTGTCTATTTAGTTCAGGAGCAACTGGCAACACACTACCTGAGTATTAGGTATCCTACACTCAGAAGTGTGGGATATGTGGTGTCTTTTTAGTGGTAGAATAAAAAAGGCTGATGACTTCTCTGCATGAACAATTAGTTTGCAGCAGGTTGGGTATGCATCTCCCCACACCAGCTTCTTGCAGACTGTGTGGATCCTACTGATCTACATTAATAGCTTTTCTTTTATCTAGTCTCATTTCAAGAAGAACTAGAGTAAAGCAAACTAACACATTTTAATGACCATCAGCAGGATCCACACAGTCTGCAGAAAGCTAATATGTGGTAGATTCACACCTCAACCCTCTGCATACTAAATGTTCATTGTAGACAAACTGAGCGTGTCATCTAATTTATCCCTATTCCATTTTGCAGGATTGATACAGTATGTACAAATGTATTTTGTCTATAGTGAAACAGCAATGTCTTCAAATTACGAGGGTGAAGGGCTTTGCTTTCCTCGGCAAATAATTCAACAGATGCAAGGTTTGCTAACAGTTTACATCTCATCTTGATAGCAGGTTGGGATAAAATACCTCGTGTGATCTGGAGGTTTTGGACACAAAGATAAGAGAATATATTCTATGCAAAGTCACCTCTTGGTGACATGGGTAATCTTTGGTATATTAAAATAAAGTCCCTCTGGTTCAGAGTGCTTAATCCTTGTCAATATTATAGCCTTTGTTCTAGTCACTTTAAGTCGAGCAAATATGAGTAGGGATAGTGTAGGGATGAGAGTCAAAACGCCTAGGTTCTTCCTTTGGCTTTACCACTAACTTGTTTGTCTATGGGTCAATCATTCTATCTTTTTGTGCCTGCATTTTCCCTATCTGTAGCATGGAAATAATCAAATTTATCTCTTGGGTATTGTAAAGCTTAAGTGCTGTCTGTACACATAAAAAATATTAGTGTAGATAACAGGATGCATGGATCATACTGCTGGAAAAAGTGAATAATTTATATTGTGAGATGTTTACTTGTTCAAAATAACTCGGATTTTTTGGCAGATATACGTCCTCCATGCAGTTGCTCATATGCCATTGATTACATATTTATCACTTGGATCTGCAGTTCTTTACATGGATATCTTCTTGTATTTGCTATGTTCCCACACACGCTTACAGTTGAGACACTGATTTATGGCTCCAATCCCACAAATACTTATGTACTCACTTTACTTTAAGCACACGAGTATTGAAGTTAATGACTACAACTTATGTGTCTATTTAAGCATGTGCAAAAGTCAGAAAAGGAGCTCACATTCAAAGAAGTCAGCCTTGGCACAAGCAGTACAAGGCACTGGACAGTGAGGTTCTGGGTACATCTGGTACTGGGATGACCCAACAGGAAAAAGACCAAACACGGTCTAGCTCTAAGACTTTGGCACAATCTCAGCCAACCAAGTCCCTGCCACAGACTGCATAAGTACTGACACCAGCACTGAGTGTACCAACACCGCAGCAATTCAATATAGCTGCAGATCTCATAGTCACCTCAGTTCCAGGAATGCCATTGTTCAGCACCGATGTCAGGCTGAATACATCTCATTTTTCTCTGCCTGTGACACCATCAGGATCAGCTCCTCTTCTGTAGCTATCTAGTGATGAGGACAATGACTCCATCAGTGTATGTACACCAAGGCATTTGTCACCAAAACAAGTGCAGCATCCTATTCAGTGGTCACCACAATGGTTACCACCACCAAAACCAGTCCCTTCCAACTGGCCATACTGGGACCCTTTGGCTGCATATAGGCTATGTCTACACTGGCAGCTTCTTGCGCAAGAACATCTTGCCATGTGCAAGCTGTGCTTTTGTGCAAGAGCATCCATGGTAGTGTGGATGCTCTCTTGCGCAAGAAAGCTCTGCTGGCCATTTTAGCCATAGGGCTTTCTTGCACAAGAAATCTCTGCCGAGCGTCCACACTGCCCTCTTGCGCAAGAGCTCCTGCGCAAGGGGCTTACACCTGATAAAAAAGAGCGTAGCACTTGCACAAGAAGCCCTCTCTTACTATTCCATACTGTAAATTTCCTTGCGCAAGAGCGGACGGGCAGTGTGGACGCTCTGCGGATTCTTGTGCGAGAACGGCTGTACTTGCGCAAGAAGCTGTGAATGTAGACATAGCCACAGGCTACAGCAGACCCAGACTTAACAGCAGAGAACACCTGCATCAAGGTCCTGAATATCTTCCTTCTTCCTCAACCTCTCTCTTGAGACCTGAGGAGGAATCAAGGACAGGAGATGAGGTGTCAACACCAGATTCTCCACCACCTAACCATATATCATCCTCATCATCAGACAATACAATAATGCCTCCATCTCTGGATATGATTTCAAATCATTCCAGGAGCTGTATAGACATGTTGCAGATGCCCTGGATATATCACTTGTTAACTTGCCAGGGATCCAGCACAAATTAACAAACATTTTACACACCTCCCCAGCTGCCAAGCTGGCGTTACCGATGAACCCCACCCTTACTTATGAACCCCCGTAGCACAAACAATATGGTAAATGCCTGCCAACTAACTGGGACTGCAACTCAGCCTTCAAAAGTACTCTGACTCCAACACAAAGTCTTGAGTTCATAAAAGGCCCACCTCAACTGTACAACTGCAGTTGCGTCGCTACTACTCATCAGAGCTACAGCACTCACTGACTTGATAGGACAGGCACAGCATAGTCCACAGGTCTCAGCAAAGCTTTGTCTTCAGCTCCTGGGACACATGGCTATGTTCATAATACCACATGCTCGCCTCCACATGAGACCATTGCAAGCCTGGCTTCGTACAGTATATGGGCCATATGTTCACTACATAAACAAATGTCTGTCCATGCCAATTAGGGTGAAAGAATCTCTCACCTGGTGGACAGAGATGGACAACACCTGCAGGGGAGTTCCCTTTCACTCCACAACCCTGTTGGTCATCATAACTATGGACGACGCATCACTATTAGGATGGGGAACTCACATTGGTCAACAAGTCATTCAAGGCCTGTGGTCACCAGAGGAGTCCAAACTCCATATCAACCTCTGGGAACTCTGAATGCAGCCTGCCAGCAATTTGCCTACCTCATTCACAACACATCAGTACACAGACTTACAGACAACCTGACAACCATGTTTTACATCAACTGCCAGGATGGAGCCAGCTCTTTTCCGCTATGTCGAGAAGCAGTCCAGCTCTGGGAATGGTGCATTATGTGCAATATCACCCCCAAAGCATCCATCTCCCAGGCAAAGAAAATGTCCTGGAGGACAATCTCAGCAGACTGTTTACTTTAAACCATGAATGGGAGATCAACCTGAGCATGTTGAGACCCATGTTCAAACAATGGGGATACCCCACTGTAGTCCTGTTTGCAAATAGCACCAATATCAAATGCATCAAATACTGCGCCAGGGCTGGTCTAGGTCCCTAATCCCTAGGGGACATATTCATAATGAAATAGGATGAAACCCTGATGTATGCCTTCCCATCATTATCCCTACTTCACCAGCTGCTTCTGAAAATAAGGCAGGATACAGCCAGAGTCATCCTGGTAGCTCTAAAACTGACACAGACAGACATGGTTCCCTTACCTGCTTCGGATGATGCAGGCTCCTCTGTGGAGCTTTCCTCCCGTTTCCACTCTCCTCACTGAGGATGAGGGCAGGCTTCATCATCCCTGTATCCAGAATCTTCACCTCCAAGCATGGCTCATCGCTGGCTGCCACCTCTAGAATTAAGGTGTTTAACCCCTGTGTAGGAGATTCTTCTAAATTCTCATAGGCCATCTACAAGAAAGACATACATCCATAAGTGGAATAGATTCATTCTGTGGTGCAATTCACACAACCGTTTTCCTTCGCTAGTCAGCCTCCCTGAAATTTTACAATCTCTATTATCACTCAAGCATGCAGGGCTTTTCCTTGGCTCTAAGGATATGTCTAGACTACATGCCTCTGCCATCAGAGGCATGTAAATTAGACTACCCGACGTAGTCAATGAAACGGGGATTTAAATATCCCCCGCTTCATTAAAATAAAAATGGCTCCCGTGTTGTACCGGCTCAGCTGATCATTGGCACAACACAGCAGTCAAGACGCAGATCAGTCGACAAGGAAAGCCTTTGACAACCGATCCCTTATGCCTCATGAAACGAGGCTTACAGGATCGGTCAGCAAAGTCTTTCCTTGTCGACCAATCTGCATCTTGACTGCTGCGTTGTGCCGATGATCAGCTGAGCCGGCACAACGCGGCGGCCACTTTTATTTTAATGAAGCCAAGGATATTTAAATCCCCACTTCATTTACTATGTCAGGTAGCCTAATTTACATGCCTCTGCCGGCAGGGGCATGTAGTCTAGACATACCCTAAGAGTGCATCTCTCATCCATTACAGCATGACATTCTACAATTTAGGGATGTAAGCGACTAGTCGACTACCCAATAAGCCTAGGCTTATTGAGTAGTCGAATCACTGCTGTATTAGAGGCTGCAAGGAGCAGGAGCAGGAGCCAGTGCTGGAGGGTACTGGCTTAAAAGCCGGTTCACCTCCCAGCACTGTCTCTGCAAGGGGATAGGGGAGGCAGAGGTACAGTGGGGGAAATAGCATGAGCCGGGACTGAGCAGTCCTAGCTTATGCAAGGTCCCAGACACTGTGGGTCTTCTTTTTAGCAGAGCCGCAGTGAACCCCCTTATTGAGTAGTCAATGCTATTTAACATCCCTACTACAATCAACGGATTCTCCATGTTCACAGATCCTATAGTTAAACGATTTATGAAGCGATTACAAACCACATCCTCCAATCAAGGTTCCAACTCCACATGGGATCTAAACCTCATGCTCAGAGAAGTCCTTTGAACCCATGGCAACATGCTTCTTGTTGCACTTATCCATGAAAACAGCATTTTTAGTAGCCATTACTTCATTACATAGTTGGTGAACTGGGAGCCCTGATGATAGACCCCCCTTTACACTATGTTCCACAAGAACAAGGTTGACCTCCACCCACACTCTAAATTCCTTCGCAAGGTACTTACCTCATTCCAATGAGCCCATATACTTACTGGTTGTACCCCCTTTTTCCCACAAGCCTCACGCCAACAACAAGGAAATCATGCTTCATACGTTGGATGTCCGTAGGGCATTAGCCTTTTACTTACAAAAGACAAAATTGTTCTGGAAGTCTACCAGCCTTTTTATATCTGTTACAGAGAGATCACAAAGCATGCCTATCTCCAAACAGAGATTATCCAAATGGATATCTGATTATATCTGCCTCTCATACTCTTTACTTAACCATGAGCCCCCAACAACAATAAGGGCACACTGTACTAGAGCAATGGCAGCTTCTACTACATTCTTCAAAAACGTACCTATCTGAGACATCTGCAGAGCTGCTACATGGGCTTCAACTCACATCTTTAGACAACATCTTTAGTCAGCGTTGTATTATTGACTCTTATGCAGCTACAGATAGCTAGTTCAGGCATACTATATTGTCCACAGTCCATACAGACTTAACAGAGCTTCCTGCACCAGACAAGAACATTGCTTAATAATCACTTCAGGTGGAGCACTCACAAGGAAGTTCCTTGAAGAAGAGAGGGTTACTCACCTTGTGCAGTAACTGAGGTTTTTTGAGATGGTTGTCCCTATGGGTAGTCCACCACCTTATGGCTCTTCCTCCCCTCTGCTCCAGAACTCCTTTGTTTCTGGGCAGAGAAGGAACTGAAGGGCCAGTTGGCTGTGCATGCACAGTAGCCATTACAAATAGCACATGCCAGCTGCCCACATGCGCAGCTGACCGAGGGCACTATCTTAAATTTATGACTAAAAGCGATGAAAACACCTAACGTGGAGCACCCATAGGGACAACCATCTCAAAGAACCTTAGTTACTGCACAAGGTGAGCAACCCTATCTTATTTCCAATGTTTGTAATGAGAAAAGTTTTAAAACTGGTGCAAGTTCTGTAATTTGAAAAATTATTGAATTAATTTCACTTGCTTTTTAACCTACTGTTAAATTTAATATTTTTAAATTCATCTGTCTGGATAAATGTGGACAATGAAATTGTCAAAATAGCAGCTTCCTAATTTACTGTTATCTAAAATATATTTTATTTAGATCACGATCCAACTTGTATTCACATGAGTGGCAGTTTTGCCTTCCCTTTCAAAGAGAGCAGAATCAGGCCTTTTTTATTTACTTTTCTTTGTAATCAAATGTAATGATTTAATGTGGTTTTTTAAAATTATTCTAGTGTTTGTGACTTGCCCAAGACCATACAGCAAGCCAACAGTAGCTGAGCATAAAACCTTATAGGTCCTGTTTCCCAATACTGTGGTCCCAATACTGTTTTTCAAAACAAAACCGAAGAGGAACACTCAGACTGCTCTCATCATTAATAAGCAAAGCACTATTACTGGAGCTATTGGAATCTAGAGAGAGAAAGCAGAGTTGGTTTAAGGAAAACCCCAATTTCCCTTACCAGTTAAAGAATTATCCATGTCCCCAGATGAGGCTGTCACTAAAGCCCTAACATCAGCTGTCCACTTTTGTGCTCTTCAGGAGCTGCTCTTGAGACTAATTGATACCTTGATGTTGATACAACAGTAATCCAAAAGAACACACAAAAGCTATGTGACATTGACAGAATACTCCCCTGTATTCACACCCTTTACACTATTGTAATAATTGTTGTACAAGGTATGCCTTGTGAAGTATCATTTGAAAATTCATAATTTGCTGGTCCGTATTGTCCTGATAAAATGTGTGCCAATGTGGATGATGTTGCTGCCCTGCCTTTGCAGAAGTCAGTAAATGGTCTTTTCTAAACAAAGAAATATGTGCTTTTCTTAAGATGCATTTAAGCATTTAAGTCATCGAGCAGAAAGGAAAAAGGAAGAAAGTTCAAACGTGTGGAAAAAAAGCCAGCAGGCAATATTTTTCTACATTGACTCTGTCTCCTGGTTCTCAGCTGAAAATGATTTTCAAAAGGGGTACCGGTACTGAAATTATAAAAAGAAAGTTCAGGAACCCCATCTCTCTCTCTCTCTCACACACATTTTCTTTGTACCTGAGAAGGCAAAAGGAAATAGCCTTTGGATTCCTGATCTGAACAGTTTGGTCAGTAGTCCTGCTTGAAAGCATGTATTGAAAACTTTTGTTTGAACATAATACAGTTTTAAATTAGGCATTAGTAAGTATTTTATGTTTTGTAACCATTGCTAACTGTCATGTCTCATTACTTGTACTAACTTGTGGTTAATAAACTTACTGTTTTAGCTAATCTAGTGTGTTTAAGTTAGTGTCTGAGTAACTTCATTTATTATAATAATTTGGTGTGCATTATTCATTTATAGGTACAACAGACCTTATTTTTGGACAGTCTGTGAGAGGGATGAACATACATTTCTGGGAGAAACTCTAAAACTGAGTGTGTGTTGGGAGCACCCAGTAATATAACCAAAAGCTGATGAGACCTAAGGTCTGACTGATAAGCTACAGTTACAGAAACACATTTCAGAGTGGCCTGCATGCTGGTGGCCAGTTGTGAGAAATCCAGGTTGAAAACTGCAACAGCAAGGCTTTGTAAGGCACCCCAGGGTACAGAGTGCAAGTGATACAGGTCTCAACTCACCTGGATTATATCCTGTACGTCACAGACATCCTCAGATGGTTGGTGTCTGCTAGAATTGCCATTCCAATCAGTGAAGTCATGCTGTTTTTTGTGAAGAGTTTGAGACACACCCTGGCTTCAAGTTTTGTAACTTTGAAGCAAGTGGGAAAAACAATACCAAATCCCATCTGAGAGCTTCAGACATTTGTGTCTGCATCCAGCATTGCTGCTCATTGTCTGAGGTTCAAGAGAGAACCTGATCTACCAGGATGGCCCCCCAAAAACTGGACTCTTTCATCAAAAGACATGTTCAGCTTCTCTGCAATTCTATAGTGTGAATAATTATCAAGCCTTACACATGACGTACATTTTTTTTAATGTGAGAAAGGGTGTCCCCATTCCTTTCGTGGCTCCCAAAAGGTTGTCAGGAAAGGTACAATGAAGTTAAGTTAGATGATAGCTCCAATTTGTGATGGACAGATCTGATAAACCTGCTCAGTCTATTGCCATAGTGGTCATAAAGTACAAGGCTTCTTTGCTACGGACCTGACATTGAGAGAAATGAAGATGGGAATTTAGGATTTATTTTTTA
The DNA here is from genome assembly GCF_049634645.1 of Pelodiscus sinensis. Taxonomy (NCBI): domain Eukaryota; kingdom Metazoa; phylum Chordata; order Testudines; family Trionychidae; genus Pelodiscus; species Pelodiscus sinensis. Next base: position 67,314,572 of record NC_134714.1, read on the forward strand.
TTACAAGAATCTATTGAGAATCTGAAGGAGGCAATGGTCATGTTAGATCTCTGAGTATTTATACGTGAGTGCTTTACTACCAGCCTTTCTGGTTACAGTCATCTCCGAGACAGATAACACTATTTTATTCCCATGGTCACCCCAAGCAGAATATCTGCTCAGAAAGTTGGAAGCCCTGGTTATCATCCTCCACTGCACAGTAGCTTCCCCTTCAGAGGCTTCAGATTGCCAAGATGGTTGAGAGCCATGCCACATCTGTTATAGAGTTGACACATACAAATCTTCTTGCTCTCTTCTGCTGGGCATGGACAGACTTACAGGCCACAAATGGGTGCTGGACATTGTCACCAGTGTTCCCTGTAAGCTGAGCACTTAAGCAGCCAGTGTGACGGGGCGGAACGCCTCTGCCCCGCCGAGGCGAACCCGCCCCACATGGAGCCGGCGGTGGCGCTTGCGCTGCTCGGCGCTGCTGGGGAGAAGCGGCGGGTTTGCGCGGCTTGCACGGCCGCTGCCCTGCGCGGTGGTGGCCCCGACGTCCGATGGAATGACGTCAGGGAGGAGGCGCCGGGGACGCACCGAGGGGGAGGAGCAGCGCGGGGGGATGACATAGGAGGGCGGTGGGTAATTTAAAAGGACGGCGGGAAGCTGCAGGGAGGGGGGGAAGAGAGGCCCAGAGCCAGGGTCAGAGGCAGAGGCAGGCGCAAGTGCCACAGAAGCGGTTGCTGCGGCGGGTTGGGAGTAGGAAGCAGCCCAGGGCAGGGGCTGGAGTTGGCTCGGCGAGCCGGAGGGTTTCGGGGTTAGATTCCCCCGCCGGCTGAGTAGGTCCAGCCGGACCTGCTCTTAGGGCCCTGGGCTGGGGCCCGTGAGTGAGGGCGGGCCTGGGCCCCCCTACTCCCTCCCCCGGCTGAGAACCACCGGGAAGCATCGAGGGCGTGGCCGTGGCAGAAGCGCGCACTACGCTCCCAAGCGGCGAATCCGCCATCTAGGACCCTAACGAAGAGGGCAGGAGGGTGAGCCTTTCACCGTCGGAGATGGGATTGGGGGGGGGGGGGTTGTACCCCGACAACTGGATCCTGGAGGTATGCCTCCCCACAGCCAGCCAGGAGATTCAAATGTTGTCCAGCTGATTTGCAGAGTACCCACAGCTGACTGCTTCTACTGGTGATGCATATCTATACATAACATTTATTCTGCACATGAATGGAAAAAATTAGAGGAAACTTTGTCACCCTGGGATACCCTGTCCAATTCCTTTGCCTACCCCCTACTTGTTTCCTTTCCCATTCCTTGTTAGGACCTTTTTAACAAAAGTCAGGGTATGTCTACACTACAAAGTTAGTTCGAACTAACGAATGTTAGTTCGAACTAACTTTCATAGGCGCTACACTAGCGCTCCATTAGTTCGAATTTAATTCGAACTAACGGAGCGCTTAGTTCGAACTAGGTAATCCTCATTCCATGAGGATTAAGCCTAGTTCGAACTAGCTAGTTTGAATTAAGGGGTGTGTAGCCCCTTAATTCGAACTAGTGGGAGGCTAGCCCTACCCAGGTTTCCCTGGTGGCCACTCTGGCCAACACCAGGGAAACTCGTCTGCCCCCCTCCCGGCCCCGGACCCCTTAAAGGGGCACGGGCTGGCTACGGTACCCAGCCAGCAGACCCTGCACCTGGCACGGATCGAGCCACCCACCCGATGCCCCCCAGCCCTCCCCCTCTTCCCGGGACCAGGCTGGTGGCTCCCGGGAACTTGCCCGGGACCGCAAGAGGCGGGCACCCACCTGGGCTAGTGCGGACATCGTGGACCTTGTCCACGATCTCCGCGCTAGGCACAGGAAAGTGGCCGGCTAGGGCAGGAGAGCTGCCAGCCTGGCCACCCAGGAGCAGGTGTGCAAGAGAATCAAGGGGGTCCACTGAGACCCCCGACCCTGAGCTTACAATGGCCGTCCTGGGTCAGACCAAAGGTCCATCTAGCCCAGTAGCCTGTCTGCCGACAGCGGCCAACCCTAGGGACCCTGGAGGGGATGGACCGAAGACAGTGACCAAGCCATTTGTCTCGTGCCATCCGTCTCCAGCCTTCCACAAACCTTGGGCAGGGACACCACTCCTACCCCCTGGCTAATACCACTCCATGGACCCAACCTCCATGACTTGATCTCACTTCCCTTTAAACTCTGTTCCAGTTCTAGCCTTCACAGCCTCCTGCAGCAAGAAGTTCCACAGGTTGACTCTTTGCTTTGTGAAGAAGAACTTTCTGTTACTAGTTTGAAGCCTGCTACCCATTCCTTTCCTTTGGTGTCCTCTAGTCCTTCTTTATGGGAACTAATGAAGAACTTTTCTTGATGCACCGTCTCCACTCAAGTCCTGCTTTTAGAGACCTCTATCCTGTCCCCCCTCCGTCTCCTCTTTTCTAAGCTGAAAAGTCCCAGTCTCTTTAGCCTCTCTTCATATGGGACCTGTTCCCAACCCCTGATCATTTTAGTTGCCCTCCCCTCTTCCACCCTCTCTCTTCCCCTCTCCCACCTCCTTTTCCCAGTCTCCCCCAGTTTTGTTCAATAAAGACAGATTCCATTTTGTAAGACACGTTATCTTTATTTTGTACATCAAAAAGAGGGGCTAGGGAAGGGTAAGTGGAAGGAGGTGAGGGAGGAATGGGGTACGAGCCCCCGATGGGGAGGACTGGACTGGCTCTGTGGGCTTCTGGGGGTGGAAGCTCTCCTGCAGCCCCCCAATTGCCCCCTCTCCCCAGATGGCAGCCTGCGGCAAGTGCAGCCAGTCTGATGGCCGAGTGCTGTGATGTGCCCAGTGTGGGTAGTCCGGGCACGCCAAGCCAGGACTGCTTTGCAAGCGAGGCACCCCTGAGAACTGTCTGTCCGGGGTGGGGGTCGGGACCCTTTAAGCACAGCCCTCAGCTAGCCTGAGATAGCATCTCCACGCTCTAAGTCCTCCTCTGATGCCCTACCGGCACTTCTTCCGGCCATCCTTAACCCCGGTTCAGGGTCCACTTAATGTGGACATGCTAGTTCGAATTAGCAAAACGCTAACTCGAACTAGTTTTTTAGTCTGGATCCGTTAGTTCGAATTAGCTTAGTTCGAATTAACTAATTTGAACTAAGTTAGTTCGAAGTAACGTTGTAGTGTAGACATACCCTCAGTTACTAAAAGAAGTGATTTGTTTGCTTTGTATAAGACCCATAGAAAAGGTTCTACAGGAATATATTACCATCTCAGATTCATGATAGTAAAATTTGCCACAATTATTCCATTGTTTCAGGCTCAGGACTTCTTTGTGGCTTTTGACTTACAAGGCACATACTTCCACATTTAATTCACCTGGCATGTCGGATGTATCTGAGATTTACAGTGAGTCTAATTACTCTAAATAGGGTACTAATGTTCGGGCTCTTCAAGGCACCAAGAATCTTTACAAAATGCATTGCCGTGGTGGTAGAACACCTAAGGAAAAAAGGCACCACATCTATCTGTGTCTAGCTGAATGGCTGAAACAGAACATAGCAGGAAACTCTGAAAAGCCTCAACTGTGCCCCTTTCTTTTTCCCCCTTGTGACGGACCCAGCGGGGTCCGCACTGGGAGCAGGGGAGGCCCCCCTCCCGAGCGGGAAGTGGCAGCCGCGGACGGTCGAAAGCCGCTCGGCGCGGCGCCGCCAGCCCCATCACAGCAGAAAGCGGGGGCGGGCACGCGCCGGGGGAAGCGGGGGAAGCCCCGGGCGGCCACGAAACGCCCGGTTAGGGCGCCCCGGTTTGCGTCCCAGGGCGGAGCCACGGGTGCGCTCCGGCGGGAGCCGGCCCAGAGAGCCCCGGAGGGGGCGGGGCTTGCGCCCCTGACGTCACCCGCCCGCGCCCATAACAGGGGCAGGGAGATGCTCCGAGAGCGGGGAGCGAGAGGGCAGCCACCCTGGCTTCCCGGCACCCCAAGCACCGAGCCTTCCGGGCTACGAGAGGAGACGCCGCCGGCAGCTGGCGACTCGCCCTGGGACGGGCGCGGCGGCTGCGACGGGGTAAGTGATTTACCCTCGCGCCGGCCCAGGGGGCCGGCCCAGGGGGAGTGGAAGGAGCCCAAAGCGGGACCGTTCTGGCGCCCGTGGACAGGCGAGTTTTGGGCAGCTGCCCCGCCTGTCATGGGGGGATCGCTCTAAAGCACCCACCCCACTTAGGGCCTCGGGCTGGGACCCGGTGGTGAGGGGATATACATATGATATCACTTGCCAAATTTTGTTGAAAGTCCCTAAAGCTCTGGCTCAAATCAGTCCACTCTTACAAAGAAACAGCTGAGCAAGACAGTTTTAATTCCACCTCTTCATGCTGATCAAGAGACTGCCCCCCAACAATGTCCAAGAAGGGGCACTCTTTGTGATTCTGTTGCTATGCAGGGCATTAGTCACAAATGACAGAGAGAGAGTCTGGGGAGCCCACCTGAACCACTTATAAATACAAGGGGAGTGGTCCAAGGGAATGCAAACTACACATAAACATCTCAGAACCGGGAAGGGGCATTCTTCGCAGTCCTATAATACTCTGTTGATGTATTGCCTGTTATCTTCATTACAATGGACTAAATAAATAACAAAGCTGGGTCCTCTCCCACCACAAAACAAATCAATGCATGGAACTGTTGTTAACTACATAGCATAATTCCAACACCCATTAACCTTCTGGAGTCAGCAAGAACCTGGCAAATTTCCTGAGAAGACAGTCTGTCATCAATCCTGCATTGTCTTTGACAGCCATCACCAGTTAGGGATGAAAAATCCCCTTAATTGTCTAACTGGTTAAATATATTGTTTAATTGGTTAACCAATTAAAGGGAGTTGTGTTGGGGCACAGGAGCTTCTCCTGCTCCATCTACAGAGCAGGATTGGGAGCTTGCCTTGCTCCCCTTACCCAGTTTACACTCTAGTTGTGGAGTAGAACCACAGGGCTTTCCCTACTATATATACCCACCTGTCACTTCTTAGAGGGAACAGGATCAGGTCATGGAGGCTTGTAAGCCCCTGACCCCATTGTTTGGCAGGAGCACTGGGAAAGCAGAGCAGGACAAGCCTCTGATCCCATTCCCTGGGCCTGGCTGGGCAGAGAGCAGCAAGCCCCCATGTCCCAGCGAGTGCCAGGCAAGCAGAGGGAGCAGGGTAATCTCCCATTCCCTGACCCTGCTCCCTGGCTGCAGTGTCGGGTGGGTGGAGTGGGGCAAACACTAGAACAGGAGCAGAATGGGAGCTGATGGTGGAGAGGGGATGGATGGGCTGTGGCACACTCAGGCCCACCCATGGCTACAACTCAGTCACAAATAGACAGGATGTTGATTTCACCTTTCATCCAATGGACTACATGGCTAGTAGCACAATGTCTTCTCCCACAAGGAAGAGACATTTCCTCAGCTCTGACTCAGAGGAAAGAGTGCCACCTACTGAATATCAGCTCCACTTTTTGCAGAGCACAGGGATATGCTGCAAATCTTTCATCCAAATTCTGACTAAGCATAATTGAAGCTTATAAAAGATGACTTAATTAAAGCACAAGATATGACTATAGAAGCTTAAGAATTTAGGGGTTTTAAATATTGTCTAGGAAATGTTCTCGTTTGTTAAGATGTTTCAATTTAGTAATAAAATAAGTGACCTAATAGAGAGTACATGTATATTGAGTTTTGTTACTGTTACATTGATAGAATTATAGTCTGATACACACTCTAACCTTGCAAATCATAACAACAAAGAGGAAAACTGTAACCACAGCTATGGCAAGTAAAAAATTATAATGGAATAAACAGTAGTGTAAGACATGGAGACTGAGGAGCTGTGGAACTATAGAACACTTTGTAAAGCCTTATATACAGTTCACCAAAGTAACTAGTGAATACACATATCCATGTCACGGTAAGTTTGAACTTTGTCCCTGTGATTATTATGTTGGCTTGGCTCTGGGTCTGCAGGTGATAGGTTCAAACTCATTGAATGTAGCATGAAGGGGATGGCCATGTTAAAATATCTCCAAGAAGATGACAGAGCACACACATTCTGGACATTATTATTAGAAATGCAAAATTCAGTTTAAAAAATTAACTGGTTAAATGGTATGTTTAACTGGGATCCCGTGGCTAAGGGGCTGCTCCTGTCCGACTGGCTCTGCTGTGTTGCACTGCAGGCAGGAGGCTGCTCTGGCCAGCCAGGGCAAATGGTTAACCAATTACTCACTAAGCATGTGGGTAAGACTTATGCTTGAGGGGTAACAGTTAATCCTTTACATCCCTAACTGCTAGACTACACACTTTTTTTGAAAGAAACTTTTCCAAAATTTTTTTTAAACTTCTTTCGAAAGAGAGGATGCAAAAAGTTACCAATTAATATACTCATGAGGAACTCACATGGGCAAAGCACTTAGTTACAAAAGAGAGGAAATCCCATTTCTAACAGCACAGACATCAGATCCAAATTCCCAAGCCATAAAACAATAAAACCTGATGGATTTGTCTGGACTTTACCCTACTTACAGATGGTGAAGTATCGTTTCTTGTAGAGAAACATGTCTTCTGTCTCCCTCAGTATTTAAGCAAACTGGCCAGAGACAAAGGAGGGAAAACCCAAAACTTCCTTTGTCTCAGTTTGAAATCCCTACTTGCATTTCTATTGACTGACCGCTACCTGGCTAGGTATAGGGACATTGTTAACCCCTTAGTCCCCAGGCTGTTGGCCAACCCTCGTGGTTATGGGTTATAGAAGCCCTGGCCTAACAGGGGCCCTGAGGTGCCCAAGGGCCCATCCTGCATGCCACCACCCCATGGATAAGCAGCCCAGGGAAGTGTCCATCCAGAGTGGGTTCACAGGTGCGTGAGAGGAGCCTGGAGTGGCCTACCCATCCCTGCTCCCGCCCCCAACAACACAGCTGCACCTGGCCCATGCATGTTGCGGGACTGGCCCCTGTGATCACATGTTGCACACTGCCGCTGCACATGTTTGACTGGCCAGCTGCATGCTGTCCAGGCCAAGCATTACACATGATTATCATGCCCCATCCCCTGTGAACCAGCCTCCCCCACCCTATCCATGTACCAATCTCACAGTACTCACCTGATGTTTCCTCCCCGGCATCAGATGATTCCTTGGAGGAGTCCTGGGCCTAAGGGACCAGATCCAGGGTGAGAGTGATGGTGTCCTCCTCTTCCTCCTTTACCAGCTGGTTATCCTCGTTCTCCTGCTGCTCTGGCTGGGTGACCATAGGTGTCTCTAGTCCTGACTCCACCAGGTGCCTCAGAGACTGTGTCCCTACTACCCATGATCTGGTGGAGCTCCCTATAGCATGGGCAGGATGCAGGTGCTGCTCTGGAGCGAGAGCTGGCATCATGGGCTTGAGCATACCCTTGACTCAGCTCCTTCACCTTGACCCTCACTTGGTCAAGAATGCGAGGGTGGTGGCCTGTCTTTTGGGACAGTGCAGTGGCCATCCTGCCATAGATGTCAGCATTCCACCGACGTGAGTGCAGGGCCAGGAGTGACTCCTCTTCTGCCCACAGCTCCAGCAGGGACTGGATCTCAGCCCCTCACCATGCAGGTACACGGCATTTGTTCCCCCGGGTGCATCCTGGGAAGGTGGAGGGGTGCCTCTGAAGCCTTGTAGCTGTACCCAGGGCCGGATTAAGGGGGGGACTAGCTGGGCAACTGCCTGGGGCGCCAACCTATGGGGAGCACCTGATGGCAGCTGTAAGGTGTGCAGCACGCTGGGAGGAGGGTGCTGCGCATGCGCCATGCACCTGGGGCAGACCCGCGCATGCGTCGCACACCTGCTGCCCGGGGCACAGGAATGGCTCGAGCCGGCCCTGGCTGTACCATTTTTGGTACCGGTTCTGGCAGAGTGAGCTGTGTGGCCACTTGTGATATTCTGCAGCCGGCTTCCTGGCACACTGGCTTAACTGGGTGCCTGTGTCTTTAAGACTTGGCTGGAGACAGCAACTACAGAGTTCTGCTTGCTGGGGAAAGATTGTCCACCAGGGGTTTTCCTGGAGGCCTTTTTTTTTTATAGAACTGGTTCTGGTTCATCCAAACATGCCTTTTTTTGAAAGAGCTCTTTTGGAAACAGGTATTTTTCCTTGTAAAAGCAGGTTTACTGCTGTCGAAAAAACCTCTGCATTCTTTTGATTTAATTTTGAAAGAACACGACGGCCATCTAGACGCAGGTACAGTTTTTTCAAAAAAAGGACAGGTTTTTTGAAAAAACTGTGTAGTCTAAATATGCCCCTATAGACCAGATCATGTCATTTGTCACATGTCATTTGTCACTTGCATTACTATGTTGTGATGTTTTCCATTACAGCTGAGTGACAACAAAAAACTCAGGTGAAGTGCTATACACTCTTCCTTGCTAGGAGGCAGGGTTGTGCTCTAGCATGTTCCAACCTGGTTTGAGGGCTTAGTAGGTACTGGTTTTCAAATGAGATGAATGAAATTTAAATCGGTTCTCTTCATTTCCATTCACATTCTTCATTAAAAATATAGATTCAATCAATCACACTTTTGCATGGGAGGAAGTAATAATTCCATTGTAAATGGTACATCTTGTTAGTTTTTATTAGGGCAAATTCAACCCTGGATCCAATGTGTGCACTTCCCATTGCCTTCTGTTGGATTCATCACATTTTACAAGATATTTAAATTTGCTCCTTTATGTATTGGTCTGTTACCAGTTGCTAAGCACACAGGCCCAGATCCAGAAAGGCACTTTAGGTTCCTAGACAGCAAACTTAGGTACCCAAGTTTCAGTTCTGGCTGCACTGTGATTCACGCAACTCCTGAGAAACCTGTAAGGAACCTAAACTCATTTGGTGCTTAAGTCTTCAAGCCAAAAGTTCCCTTGACACTACATTTTAGAGGCTGCAGGTACACAGTGCTACCTCCCTACAGGTGTTGGTCATCTCTTTCTCATATATGTTCCAGAACAATTCATATATCGGGGAGGCAGGCATTCGGCTGCTCAAGTTACATGCAGGGCCCAATCCAGCAGGTGGTTTCTGAGTATGCCTACTGGATTGGGTGATCCCATTTAAAATCTGGCCAGAGAAGGAAGTAGTGGCACTTCCCACATTGTAACATTTAGCCTACTGCTGAGAGCACTTATTGGTTTTGTGACAGATCCAGCTTCAATCCCCTTCCCCCAACAGAGAGAGAAGATTTGAACTGAAGGGTGTCCTACTTTTCAAGAACTTTCCAGTCATTGAGCAATGAGATATTCTTATGTGGGTGCTTCTCATTCTTTTTTGTTGAAGCTATTCCATTTTGGCTAAATAATTAAAGTATAACTGGAGCAAGGGGACTAGACCCAGGTTTCTAGGTAGATGCCTTAATGATTGGACTAAGGGGTCACCTTTCTGCGCTTTCTTCCTCCATCTCTGACCCAATAGTAATTTAAGTATTTATCCAGGGTAGAACAGTTATTGGGTGCATACACATGAGAGAGAGTGACTGTGTTTCAGTGGTTAGGGTAGCTATGTGGGAGATTCAGGGTCTTGTCCTGTTGCTCTGTACTAATCACTTATCAACAAGAGAGGTTTCCACCACAGGCCACATTTTCCCATAGCTCAATAATTAGCATGTAGGTCTTTGTGGATCATTTCCTGTGATTTTTTATTTTAGGTTCCTAAAAGTTAGGACCTGTCAGGCTCAGTATTCAAATTCCTATATCCCTTTATGATCCCACTCATAATTCCTTCTGCATTGGGTTAATAGTGACTGAAATACCATTTCCATCAATACAGCAATTTTGGATAGCAAATAATAATAGTGCTAGAGAAAACTAACTTCTATTTTATTTTTTATATAATGTTGCATTAGTGGCTTGTTTGGGTATTTTTAACAAGTTAAACACTAAAAATATTTAAATGAGAAAAAATATTTGCTGTTTAAAAAAATAGGTAACACTAAACTGGGAAATAATGGGTGAAATTCTGGTTCCACTGAAATTAATGGGAATTTTGCATTGACTATAGTGGAGCAAGTATTTTCTTTTATAAGAAATTATATGTCATCAGCGTGCCTGGATAGACTTACACCTTTAGCATTATATGGTTTTTCATTATTGTACATGGACTAAAAGGGAGGATGTGTGGCCTAATAAACAGAGCACTAGGCTGGGACCCCTGAAACCTGGTTTCTATTAAGAACATAAGAACAGCCACAAAAGATCCATCTAACTCAGTCTCCTGTTTTCTGATGGAATGAAAAGAATAAGAAATTATCAAGTGATCCATCCTCTGTCACACATTCCCAGCTGTGACAAACAGAGACCAGGGACACCAATCCTGCCTAGGGATGTTAAATATCAGTTAATTGAATAGACAAGTAACCTCATGAATTCTTATTGGTTAGTCAACTATTCTATAGAACCCAGGGCCTAACAGGGGCCTAACAGGGTTGGCAGCCCGTGTACTTTGGCCCCATTCCCAAGGAGCCCCTGGCTATTCTGCACTGCTGCATCTGTATAAGAGGCAGCAACGCAGGGTGCCAGACAGGAGTGGGTCTGCGAGAGAAACCAGTTTTCTTTTTACTTGTAATGCTCCTGGAGCTTGTTACTGTCTTAGGAGCTTTCCACCCCTCCTCCCCAGAACTACAGCTAACTTGCTGTGTGATTTTGAGCAAATCACTTCATTTTCTTGTGCCTCAGTTTCTCACATCTATACTGTGAAGATAATGATACTGACCTATTTTGTAAAGCACTCTGCAATTAGAAACCCCTTGTAGAGTGGTTTGCACTGATCATTTGTACATACAGGCAGTCCCCGGGGTTACGTACAAGATAGGGACTGTAGGTTTGTTCTTAAGTTGAATTTGTATGTAAGTCGGAACTGGTACATATTGTAGGGGAAACACTAGCCAAACATTTCTCCAGAGCTCAGTTTTATTCTCCCACACCTCACTTCCCTCAGTCCTTTATTCTCAAGCTGAGGTGTCTGCTGAAAAAAGCCGTTCCGCGTCTCCCTGGTCTGCTGGGGGGGGGGGGGGGGCGCTAGCTTCGCGTCTCCCTGGTCTGCTGGGGGGAAGCAGCTAGCGCGGGGTTGCCTCACCCCGTTTGTAAGTAGGGATCCAATGTAAGTCGGATCCATGTAACCCGGAGACTGCCTGTATACACCTATGTAAATCAGAGATGAGAAAAATCCCCAGGTTTGATCAATTCTGTATTAATCTTTGTGTGGTAGATAGATCCAACCTGGAGGTGGGGAGAAGTAAATGCGAGTGGGGTTAAATAGCAAGTGATCAAAAGTGAAACAGAAAAAAGAATATACAGGAAGGTTTTCATAAAATGTTGCCATCTTCATTCTGAATTGACTTGTTAGTATATTTTTCTTTATGACCCTCTGGGTTTTTCTTCTGATCATTTTAACTCTGTCCAAAACATTGCTTTATATATTTATTCAAGTGTTGCTTGTTGTCAATAACTATTTACTCTTATGCCGTCTACACGGGGAGTGATGATGGAACAAAAATTTTACTTTCTAATGTAAAGTGGAGCAGGGTGAGTGAGTGGAGCAGGTGCAAGCATGCACCTTTTTTCTCTGCCCCGAGAGACTGAAAGTTCCCCCAGCACTTAATGTGAACTATTTCAGAGGTGGGGAACTTTTTTTGGGTCAGGGGCCGCTGACCCACAGGAAAATCAGTCTGGGGCGGCACACAATTGAGAAGGAGAAAGATGGTCCCCTCGCTTTCCTCCCACATCAAAGCCTGGGGGGGGCAGGGGGCAGCCTAGTAGATTTTGTGTGCTCCAGCCCAGTAGTTGGGGTGTTGGAGCACTAGTGCAGACTCCTCAATGCTGGGGGGAGGCCCACAGCCTCCGGGGCCAGATCCAGACAAGCCAGGGGCCGCATCTGGCTCCTCGGCCTGAGGTTCCCCCAGAAAACAAACAGAGGTACATATTCCACTGGGTGAGAGAACAATTTTCTGTAGCAAAAGGAAAATTCTTTTAGAAAGTTTCAAGATGTTTGGTGAAACATCCAGCATTTACTGAAAAGACCTGAAGATTTGTCAAAAACCCTGAACTCTGTGGTTCCCCACTTTCAATCCCATTCCTACTGTATTTACTTCAGGAGGGGCTGGGGGAAAGAACAGGGAAATCTATTCTCACTTGCAAGTTGCTCCCTAAAATCCCATTATAATCTTTTCCCATTAAAAAGAAGTAAATAGATCAGCCTGAACGGGGGACGGCTGAGAACTGGACACGTTATATAACCGAGGAGTTTTGCAAGGTATGACATATACAGAGCGGCATTTCTCAGCGAGGTTTTGCTTCGCAAATCAGTGCGGCAGAACTTCCCCTCCCCTCTTTTCTACACACTAGTAACAAATGCTAAGCTCAGAAGGTCAAACGAAGAGCTTTGAGAAGGGCAGCCTGGCAGGATCACGGCTACTGCCACTCAGAACTAACTGCTCAAGGGTTGGAGGAGAGGAACAAGCGGGTCCCGGACTAGAACTCTAAACTGCAGCTTCTGGGAGAGAAGCAGGAGGAGGAGTTGACTTAAAGGGACTATTGGGAGCCTCCTCCACTTACAGTATGAGGAAGTGACGCTTTTAGTGAGCCCCAGGGGGAAAGGAACAAAGTTTTTGTTTGTTAATTGTTTCATCTGCGTCCCCCCTCCTCGGAGTAGCAGAGCTGGGAACGGAGCTGCCTTTAGCTTCCAAGGTGAGCAAACGAATTCCACTCCCCACCCTCTTTTCTGCAGCAGTTTTTTGTTTATTGATTTGTTTCCGTGTTTGTGGTATTGCTCTTTTTTAAAATCAGTCGGTTGATCTGTGGTTATTTTTTGGAACAAGATTAAGCTAAAAGAACGTAGAGAGGGAGATCTGCATTTAAGTTTCCGTTTATATGGCCTTGACACCCTACCTCCATATCAGTATTGCCAAATGACAGGAGCAGCTGACTTTGCTCTTTTGGGGGCCCACGCACATGCAGGCTGGAGAATAGCAGCAGACGTGCTGTGACACAAGTACCTTTCTTCATGTGAAACACAGCTTTTGTTTCTTCTGTTTGAAAAACGGTAAACATTAAGTGTATTTAAAATAAATTTAAAAAGAAGACCATGCAAAGCCATTCTCTCTCTCTCTCTCGGGGGGGGGGGGGGGAGCGGGAAGCAAAGCTACATCAATGATCTCTATATGTCTTTTTTATCAACTTAAGAAGCTGTCTCTTGCCTATTTTTTCTCCTGTTAAAATTTCCATCTGATCAGTATCTGGATCTCAGTTCAAGATTTTTGAATGTTCCCTGTTTATTAGTCTTTGCTTGAAATGTGTAAAGTGTGAGAAAAGTGCTCATCTTTAAGTTGCCTGTGCATGTAGGAAGGAAGCTAACTGATTTTTAAAAAATACTGTACTGAATTAAACAAAAGGGAGCTCTTGATTTACAAAGATCATAAACATCCGTTTGATAATTAAACAGTTCTGGGGGATGGGGTTTAAAACATATTAAATTGTTTTTGACAATCTTGCATTCTAAGTTTTGCAATTCTTCATCTGACTGTAACTGTAAAGGACTGATAGTTTGCAGTTTACTAATAAAAGCTGACAATACGCCCACGCACATATGTGAATGTCTTATATAATACACGCCCTTTATTCTAATACACTTTAAACAAAGATTTATTTTTGCTTTATAAAGCCTTGCAAGGTTATAAACCTACAGGAATTTTTCCACGTGGCACTTAATAGATTTATTTGGTATTTGTTTTAAAACAACTAGTTAAAAATGTATAATAGACAGGATAATAACTTGATTAAATCCAGGTTTACTGGTTTGTAAGCAGTGCAAAGGTTCTCTGCATCAAGGCGGTATGCAAATAGTAAAGGGAGGGGAAGACTGAGACATGTCCTAATGCAGAGACTGAGATTAGTTGTTTATAGGGTGATACTGCAGTTCATAGCAGCCACAGCTTTATGACAGTGTATAATTACAATGTGATTGCATAGGAAGGCATTGTTGGAACTAATGTGCATACACAGGCTATTGTGCAAGACTTCTGTGTTGAACAAAAAGAGGATTTGCATTGCAAATAATAAAAAGAGAATTTAGCCATTACTAAGCTGCTAAGTTCCTTTTTGCCTTTTGACCTCAAGTCATGATGATCCCTCCCTGAAATGTTATCAAACTCCTCAGAATTAAAAGGAGGGGAAAATGAATTTGTTTGCATTGCCCTTTTCCCCTAAAAATGGGAGAAGGGATGTTTTGTGAAGGAGACACATGCCACTAGTGGAGTCCTAGATTTGATATACTCCACAAAGAAAATATTTATAATCATGTCTGAATTTGTAAAAGATATCAAAAGTTCATTGAATCTGTGGACCTGTCTTTTGACAGTTCAGTGGATACTAAGCAGTCAGTTCTGCTATTAGCTTGGTGGATTTTGTGTAGACTTCTGCTGTGTAATTATGACTCTGGTAAGGTCCTGTCTTATGTACTGGGTAAGGAAAAACAAGTGCATTAAAATTAAAAAGTGGTTGCAATTCAGCTATTCTCTTGTTTGGTGGTGGGAGAGGCAAAGAAGGTAATTTGCATAAGAACATAAAATAATCATGCAGGGTTAGACCAAAGGTCCATCTAGACCAGTATCTTGTTTTCTGACCATGGCCAGTGTCATGTGCCCCAGAGGAAATGAAAAGAACAGATAATCATCAAGTGATCCATTCTCTATCATTCATTCCCAGCTTCTTGCAGAGGCTAGGTACACCAACAAAGCCCAACTTTGCTAATAGCCATTGACAGACTTATCCTACATGAACGTATCTAGTTATTTTTGAACCCTGCAAGTTGACTATGTGTTGTATGAAGAAATATTTCTTAAATATTTGTTTTAAACCTGCTGCCTATTAACTTAATTTGGTGACCCCTAGTTCTTGTCTTATGAGAAGACGTAAATAGCACTTATCTACTTCCTCTACACCAGTCATGATTTTATAGACCTCGATCATATTCCCCGCTTAGGGCATGTCTACACTACAGAGAAGATTGACCCTCTTGAGGTCGATCTGCTGAATTGAATGCGAGAAGGTCTAGTGTAGACTCCTAAATCAAATACTGAGGGCAGCCCCCACCACTGTCCAGTACTCCTCTTTCTGTGAGGAGTAAGGGAAGCTGGCGGGAGCATGCACTCCCATCTTCTCTTCCCCCAAGGGGCAAAACTCCAAACAAATCATAGAATCATAGAACCGCAGAACTGGAAGAGACCTCAGAAGGTCATCAAGTCCAGCCCCCTGCTCTAGGCAGGACCAATCCCAACTAAATCAACCCGGCCAGGGCTTTGTCAAGCCGAGACGTAAACACCTCTAGGGATGGAGACTCCACTACTTCTCTAGGTAACCCATTCCAGTGCTTTACCACTCTCCTAGTGAAATAATTTTTCCTAATATCCAACCTGGATCTCTCCCACCACAACTTGAGACCATTGCTCCTTGTTCTGCCATCTGTCACTACTGAGAACAGCCTTTCTCCATCCTCTTTAGAACTGCCCTTCAGGAAGTTGAAGGCCGCTATCAAATCCTCCCTCACTCTTTGCTTTTGCAGACTAAATAGACCCAACTCCTTCAGCCTCTCCTCGAAGGTCATATGCTCCAGCCCCCTAATCATTTTGGTTGCCTTCCGCTGGACCCTCTCCAATGAGTCCACATCCTTTTTGTAATGGGGGGCCCAGAACTGGACACAATACTCCAGATGCGGCCTCAACAGAGTCGAATAAAGGGGAATAATCACATTTCTGGATCTGCTGGCAATGCTCCTCTTAATGCAACCTAATATGCCATTAGCCTTCTTGGCTACAAGGGCACACTGTTAACTCATATCAAGCTTCTCATCCACTGTAACCCCCAGGTCCTTTTCTGCAGAACTACTACTTAGCTGGTTGGTCTCCAGCCAGTAACAATGCTTGGGATTCTTCCATCCCAAGTGCAGGACTCTGCACTTGTCATTGTTGAACCTCATCAGATTTCTTGTGGCCTAATCCTCCAATTTGTCTAAGTCACTCTGGACCCTATCTCTTTCCTCAAGCGTATCTACCTCTCCCCCTAGTTTAGTGTCATCTGCAAACTTGCTGAGGGTGCAATCCATTCCCTCATCTAGGTCATTAATAGAGACATTGAATAAAACTGGTCCTAGAGCTGAATCTTGGGGCACTCTGTTAGAAACCGAGCCATTAATCATTACCCGTTGGGCCCAGCCTTCTCGCCAGCTTTCTATCCATCCTACCATCCATTTATCCAATCCACATTCCCTTAACTTGCTGGCAAGAATATTATGGGAGACCGTATCAAAAGCTTTGCTAAAGTCAAGGTATATCATATCCACTGACTTTCCCGTGTCCACAGAGCCAGTTACTTCATCATAGAAGCTAGTCAGATTGGTCAGGCACGACTTGCGACTATTTGTGAATCCATGCTGACTATTCCTGATCACTTTCCTCTCTTCCAAGTGCCTCAAAATGGATTCCTTAAAGATCCCTTCCATGATTTTTCCAGGAACCGAGGTAAGACTGACCGGCCTATATTTCCCTGGATCGTCCTTCTTCCCTTGTTTGAAGATGGGCACTACATTTGCCTTTTTCCAATCATCCGGGATCTCTCCTGATCTCCACGACTTTTCAAAGATAATGGCCAAAGGCTCCTCAATGACATTTGCCAATTCCCTCAGTACCCTCGGATGGATTAAGTCTGGACCCATGGATTTGTGTACATTTAGCTTTTCTAAATAGCTCGTAACCTGTTCTTACCCACCAAGGGCTGTCCGTCTTCATCCCATCTTGCGTCACTTAGTTTGGGAGCTGACCTTGTCCGTGAACACAGAGGCAAAGAAAGCATTGAGTACAGGCAGTCCCCGGGTTACGTACAAGATAGGGACTGTAGGTTTGTTCTTAAGTTGAATTTGTATGTAAGTCGGAACTGGTACATATTGTAGGGGAAACACTAGCCAAACATTTCTCCAGAGCTCAGTTTTATTCTCCCACACCTCACTTCCCTCAGTCCTTTATTCTCAAGCTGAGGTGTCTGCTGAAAAAAGCCGCTCCGCGTCTCCCTGGTCTGCTGGGGGGAAGCAGCTAGCGCGGGGTTGCCTCACCCCGTTTGTAAGTAGGGATCCGATGTAAGTCGGATCCATGTAACCCGGGGACTGCCTGTACTTCAGATTTCCCCACATCACACTTGGGTGGTTTTTTTTAATAGTAGTCAGTGCTTAATTGTCAGTGCTTAATCATGTTTGAACTACATTACTTTTTTTTTTTTTTTTTTTACTTCTGATAGACATCTTTTTTCACTCAGCTGATCAAATAAAAATATGATTAGAGTAAAATGATTTCTGGATGGGTAAACTTTGGCATGGTTTTTGTATCTGGTTTTCCTTTAATGTTGTTTGCAATATACAACAGATTTTTTGCTGCTATATGTATTCAGTTATTCTTAAAAGTTTTGCTGTTATTAAATTAAAACACATAATCAAATGCAAAGGACTCTTCATCTTGTCTTAACATCTCAAATCTTCCCAGTAATATATTAAAAAAAAAAAAAGAAAGAAAGAAAAAGAAACCCAAATCACTTCAACTATGAGCTCACCTCTCCTCATACCTGTGAAGAAAAGTTAGGTTTTGCAACACATGCCTGTAAGGTTAACAAATTCTTGCTCTAGCAGATGAGTGAGTTTTAAAACAGTGGACTTCTCAAAATAACATTGACCAGACTTTTTTTTTCTATTTGTAGCAAGGGACCACAGTTTTCAGCACCTCCATCGGTCATAATTTTAGCAATATGGCACAGGGAAGTTGTCTGCTGAAGAGGTTTTGGTTATATTCTGCATCATGTTCCCTCTAGCATGAATTTAATACTCCCTACATCCAAACCATGAAATCCCTCAGTTGTGCAATAACTCATGCGAATTGTGGAGAGAGATGATTCCTTTGCTAGCCCATTAAAGCTATACAGTTGAACTCCAACACCCAGAATTCTATGTGGAAGCTCACTGTCAGTCAGTGCATCTCCTGGAGCACTGATGGAGTGAGTTTTTATCCATGAAACTGCTTCATAATCTGACCACAGCATTCTCTTTAGCTTCTATTTGTGAATGGTTCCAAAGTTATAGACCTTTCTAGATTGCACTGCACCAATCTAATCTTGAGGTAAAAAAGGTGTGGATAATCATGGTGAGATCAGAGAGAAAAGGTTCTCACCAGGATAAATGAAGTGCTTTTGACTACAGCCACTACCTGCACATCTTAAGATCCAATAAAACACCTAAGCTGCACATCTCTAATACAGTGATTACGTAGGGATGCTGAGAATGACATTCAGTACCTTGGGGGAGTGCCCCCATATTCCTCATTTATATATAATTGTGATATCGCATATAAAGCATGTCATTAAAGCATCCTTGTCAAGGGAAAGACTGTGATCTGCTGACACTCACTGTTCTATGTGAATATGTATATGTGCATATGAAGTTATGAGATTGTGTGGGATGGTTGTCACTAAAATATGCTGTGGATTTGGGAAGTATCCAGCTACTAGGTCTCCAGAGACAACAACAAGGGAGGTAACCCAGGTGGGTGCTGAACAGACGTCAGTAGCAACTGTCCAGAAAAGGAGTTACTATTCAGTAACTCACTCATAGGAGACTGGGGTGACCAGCTATCCATTTTCCACTGAAACACAGAGTTGAAAAGGAGCGCTGGTGGTTCTGATCAACACCACTGATTGGCCCATTAAAAATGTGGTCAGCTGTGCTGTGGGGCTAAGGCAGGCTAGTTCCTACCTGTCCTGGCTCTGTGCTGTGTACACCAGAAGCAGCCCTCAGGTCCTAGGTTTGGGTGGGAGTGTGGGGCGGGGGGAACACAGGGCTTTGTGTTCTTCCCCTGCCCCAAGCACTGGTTCTACACACCTATTGTCAAATGGGAGATGGGGGGACAGTTCCTGTGGATTAGCTTTTGGGGTGATTTTAATCAGAAATTCTCTTTCAATGGCAGGACTAAACCAATAAGGCAATCCTATCCTGAATAATTTATATTTATATGTCTCTTTAGGATTTATACAACATAACTATAGGCTGTTAGTTTCAATCATGAAACTGCAAAATGAAAACAGTGAAAAATGCCATCAAGGTAGATTAATATTTAGATCTAGTATTTTGATTTGGGGTATTGGTACTCATTCTATCAAAGTAGTTAAACCCCAAAATTAAAATAATCTTCTAAGTAGTGCCCTTATTTCCACTTACAGACTGGGAGATTTGCAGGGATGACAGAATAAACAAATATCCTCCCCCCAAAAAACACACTCAAGAAAACAAGTGCCCATGGTGGTTGGTGGTCATCAGCTGCAATTCCATCTCTTCAGCAATCTCACAGCCTTTGTTTTGGTATCCGAGACAGAAAATAGTATATGTGAGTCATCAAACTTAATTTTTGGGCCTTTCAGCCTTGGAATATCTCTTTTCAAAACAAAGTGTGCTGTTTTGTAGGTGAGAAGTCTGTGTCATAAACATGAAATAGGACTAAAACCTTCTTTCCCTGGTTAGGGCTCTTCTGTTGTTTTTTGGTGGTAGGACTTGAGTAGAAATCATTCAGGTCTCTTTAGCCTAGCTTCCTTTGAGGAAAGATGGTGTTCTACTTAGCATAAAAGCTGATGCAGAAAATAATCTCATCTTGCATTATAAAACTCTGAAGCAAAACTCCCTCAAGTCTATATTTCAAGACTCAGAATAAGGCCTGGTCTGCACAGTGCATTGGGCTCTACTGGAGTGTGATTTCTAAAATGCACTAGCATGTTGCTCGCTAATTAGTCTCAATCGACCTGCAGTGGGCAAATACTGGCCAGATCGAGATAGCCAGGGTTAGGCCCTGGTGGGGTGCTACCATAATATTTAGCTGTGTCTCTGCAGGTACTGGTGATTGCAGCTACCGTTTCCCAGGGATCATCATTCCCGGACAATGGGAGCTGTGGGAATGGGTGTGGAAAAGGGCATTGTTTCCCACAGCTCCCATTGGCCGGAACAGTGATCTGCGGCTAATGGTGCGTTCAGTTGCTAGTACCTGCAGAGGCATAGGTAAATACAGAAGTGGCAGCCCATCGGGGGCTAACCCTGGTGATTTATTGACGTTTTATTGCCCACCCCTGTATACACCCTGATGATGTACTTTAACATAATATGTTAAAACAGAATAAAGAACTAGCATGTTTCAGCTGGGTCTACAGGGACCAATTCATGCACTTCAAAAATCACATCTGTGTTGTGTTCACTGCTGCTCCATATAGACAATTAGGGTTCTGTTTTTACTACTACTTCTAATGCCATTTAAAACAACTTATACTAAATTGAGGGCTACTCTTGCTGCTTCTGATATCTACAGGTAACTCTTCTTTTACATCAAGATTCAGTTAAGTGACCTGCTAGCTAAGGCAACAGTCCAGCAACTCGGTCTGCACTGGCACATCACAGCTCCTATATAACCCAATTGCTTAAAGTTTATGTCTCTTTGAGAGATGCAAACTTTTTTTCTTGTGTGTACATTACAGTGGGAAGTAAGAATGTAAAATCCCATTTCAAATGTTAACCATTTAAACTATATGTTTAACCGGTTAACCAGCCCACTGCATTGTATTGCAGGCCACTGGAACAGCCTCCTGCCCGTGGTGTGGCATAGTGGGTCCAACCAAAGTAGCCCCTTAGCATGCCATCGGTGGGGGCTGCTTTGGCTGGGCAGGGCTCACCACACTGCACTGCATGCAGGGAGCACACCAAGTAACTGGTTAACCCTTTTATAACCCTACTCTGCTTCATTTGTAAAATGGAAATAATAACCTACCTGCTCGTGAGACTTATTCACATCTCCTAAAATACTCTTAGATGACAAATGTTGATTGCATTAAGTGAAAACTGTTTTTATATATTAATTTGCCATAAAGAAGAGGAAATATAATATAATTTGGGAGACAGTAATCGGCTATAGAGGTTTCCCATCCAAGTCACTGGTTCTAATTCGAACCAGGTTGGTAGTGAGCCAAAGTATCACTATCTAATTATTGTCAAGTATCAGAGGGGTAGCCGTGTTAGTCTGAATCTGCAAAAGCGACGAGGAGTCCTGTGGCACCTTATAGACTAACTGAAGTGTAGGAGCATAAGCTTTCGTGGGCAAGAATTATTGTAATTCTGTGAGAATTCTGTATTCTAATTATTGTAATTCTGTGAGAATTGGTGCTCTTGGTCCAGTTCCTAGTGATAAGTGTCTGTTTCTACATGGCACCACTCTAATTTATATCAGCTAGTGCTGAGATCAGAAGACTCATCAGAAAGATTAAGGACTGAGGAAAAACAAGGAGATTGATCCCTGGAAGGGTGATTCCCTGCAGTTCCACCCTGAGGCACAGTGGCTCCGGTATTTGCACAGTTAGCTGCCCATGCCATATCCACCCTGAGGATGAATAGGACTTTAGAATAAAAAACTGTCAATCTGTCAGTATTCATAAGCACTAAAAACACTTCAAGGAATAATTCAATAAAGCAGTTTGCTGTACTTAAATTTGTAAGAAGAGGAAACCTCCAAACACAGATTAAATAAAATAACTTTTTGTTTAGTCACAGCTATAATGGAGACATTTAAAAATGACAGAATTGTCTTGAAAAATATTCCACTATGAATAAGTATGAAATGTTTAGTTGTATTTTAGTAATCATTCCTACTGTACAATATTGGTTGCATGGGGAGTATATGAAAATCTACTGACATCCTTAGTTCCTCAATGAGTTTGTTTTTGGGATTTGATAAATTGGCAGGATATAGTCACTCTATGCAAAGGGAAGAAGTGTAATGATGTGACTGCAGGTACCTTAGCAAATGCTTTATGAAATGCTTAGCAAATTGCCTAGAAGATTATACATCTCTTGATATCTTTTCCTTCTGACAGCATTAGAAAGACCATGGAGTTTTAACTATTTATAACATAGACTGAAACGTTCTTGTCTTGTGTCTCTACATTTTTTTAAAAACATTTTTATGCAAAATCATGGCATGGATGCTGCGTGGCCAACAAAAGTTACTTTCAGATATTTTAATTTAATATATTTGTGGAACACAGAGATCTGTGCATTAAATTTGGGATTAGTCTGGAAAAATTAGCTTAGTGGCAACTTTGCAGATCCATAACCACTTATGAAGGTCATATGCTTTATTGGGAACAGCAATAGTTTGTATTCAGAATCAGCTCAGGACAAGAGCTGTTGCACAGTTGTGTGGCCTACTCCAACAGACTTAGATATCCTAATATTTCCTTTCATGTGGTTAATGCTGAGAGATAATAGACAAGGAGAAAAATTGCTGGAAAGCACTGTTTATGAACAAAAGCACAACTGTATTCTGCATGGTACTGATATTGTTCAGGCTGGTGACTATATGCTTTGTACTCTGTGGCTGGGAAGACAACAGCAAATGGTAAAAAACTGACAGTAACAACTGCAGACTCTTTCAGTAACTCTCCCCTCTCCACTATAAACTCTCTGCACCTGGCTGACTGTTGCACAAAACTATCACTACTCATCCAGTAGAGTTAGTAAGAAAGGGTGGGAGGAGGAAAGCTATCCTTTCCAGCGCTACATTCCTAGCTTGAAGCACTGACATGAGTTTGGTTTTTAGTTAATGATTTACAGAAGTGCATATCTGAGGAGTTACTTTGAAAAAAAGCTGCATCTATTCATGTTCCAACATTCCCAAATCTTGCATAGACAGAATTCTCTCCTCCCTTCCCACGATGGGGCAATGCTAAGTCCCTGTCCTCTGATGTCCCAGAAACAGCTCAGACCTACTTTCTTTTAGTGTCCAGGCAGGCTGTATGTTGTTCTAAATTCTTCTGCCCACTCCAGGACAGTGCAACATCCCAATTTTAAATCTCTACATCTTTACCAGAACCTTAGGAGGAAAAAAAATCTCCCTTTCTAGGTAGCTCGTTCATTCCAAGCTCCACTAGTGTCAACATCATTCTCATCTTTCCTACTTTTGGAATGCTGCCTCCCTGACTTTTATCAGGTTTGTCAGCTGATGGCTGATTGGTTCCTTACTTCCTCCCTCTGTCCTGATTAGCTAACTGCTCAGTCAGCCATCACTGGGTAGAATATGAGGGGGTGCAGCTGTTTTTTCCCTATCTTATCCTGGTTTGTAGGATTTCATAGGCTTCAAAGGTATGGACATAGATCTTGACCTGTCAAATGGCCCTGGTTAATTTGTTTGCAATGGTGTGCTATTTTGGGAGTAGTTGGGGGTTTGGGTTTTTTTTTCATAATTTTAAGGGAAAAAATTGGCAAAACTGCTCCCACTATCTAGCATTGCTTGAATAACAACTGATATGCTGAAAATATTTCTAGAGACAAGACAAGGTCAGTCAATTATTTCAGGTGTTGTTGATAGACTCTTTCTTAGAACACACTTGGCCACAGCAATTTTGCACAAGAGGGGAAGAACCTGATGGCAAGTTGCAAGGTAATGTTATGTGTTCATTGCTTTACTCGCTTATCATCGGGGAGAGCTCTATGTCTGTGTTGCTGTGGGGCTGTGAACTCTTGGAATATATTCTTGGAGTTTTTTTGTTGGTTGGTAATGTGTGTCACTGAATTGGTTAATTTTACTTGCCTAAGTGAATGTAATGTGTTGATTCTGCTTCATTGCTGGAAATGAGTACTGAAAATCGAAGATGACTAGGAGAGTATTTTATTTAAAAATAGTAAATATTAATTCATATTGCATACATTAATAGATAACTGTATAGACTGAGAGGCGCTCTAAGCATCAGATTTGAACTTAACATAATTTTTCTGAAGGATCTTTTGGAGGTTACCTTATTTAAAGAAACACGGGATTTATCTCCTCTATATTGATATCTTTAATGACCAAGCATTTTTTGGAAGAGTAGGTGTTTGCCTGCTTGTCACTTACCATATTTCTTTCTTGCTTCACTTTTGTCTAGCATGTGGCAAGTTGGCTTCCTGCATGGCCTCCACACAAGAAGCAGCTGCATACAGTTGGTGTGGTGTGTGTATATATAGATCAGAAAACACTTTGGGAGTGCTTTGAGTGTCATATAGGTAATGAAATCAATATAAATGATAGAAGAGTATAATAGAACTTATTTGGTTACCTGAACTTACTTTTGTTCCATATCATGATCTTGCTTGTTCCTGGAAATAAGTAACTCTATTTTGCAAGAACTTTTTTGGAAAAGTTTTGGATTTGAACTTTTAGCTTTTGTTCCCCACTCCTACCCTCCCCCTTCTATCCATCTTTACATCCTTTTATTTTATCAGTTAAGAACAGGGAGACAAAGGGAATGAGGGAAGCATAAGTAAACTTTTAATTTTCTAGACAGACCAGTGCATCTTGGTGCAGGTTTTCCCTTAAGAATGGGAAGTTGTTAGAGGCTTCTGAGAAGGTTCCAAAGAAGACCAGGTCCCTGTAAGAGCTGCTGTTCGTGAAACCGTGACCTGTCAGCTCCACACCACTGTGTTGAAGGACTACTCTGCCAATATCGGCAGTACCAGAAATCCATGGAGCTGGAGGGAGAGACTTTTCTGAGACAGGGCTTTAGTACTGTCTACCAGGGACAAGAAGGGCAAGCATAGTCCCCCGATCTGGTACCAGCAGGCTCAGGCCTGCCATTGGCAGCTACCTATTTAGTATCCTCAGAACAGAGCAAGCAATGGCACCATACTCTATTGGTACCTACAATGGTATCTCCACCCCAAGAACTAAAAGAGACTGGATCTGTTTGGATGGAAGTTCTATTTGTCAGCAACCCTGCAGATCAGGATTGAAAACTATCAGGTGGTCATCATCAAATACAGTTTCACAAACTACAATAGATGGATGACCTTTATTGAACATTTGCCCTAAGACCATAGGGAACAATGCCAAATTTCATTTCACAAGGCCAAATATTGGCCAGTACCACTCTTCTTTCTTGGCTGCAGTGGACACTGCTGCCAAGTCCATCTATTTGGCAGTAGTTGTGCACAGGGCATCATGGTTCCAACTTTTGGGTTTTTTAAGAGAAATACAGAATACTGTTGAGAATCTCCCCTTTGATAGTCATAGGTTTTTCTTGGAGATGGCAGATGAGTCCTTGTATATATTGAAGGACTCTAAACTCCTTTATGTTCCCTGGACACATATACACCTGCAAATAAAAGATGGTTTAGTAGGTGTCACACTGCCCAGAGATTGCATCCTGCTTAGTTTTTCAGATCCCATATATCCACCAAACCCACAAGGAAAAGACATAAGTTCAGAAAAAGAGAGCTTCCCACCTGGCCGCTCCTCTCTTCCGCCCCTAAAACTACCCAACTATTGATCTGGTTGAGGGTTTAAATATTGCTGCATCTCTGCTTTTACAGTTATGCTCATTTGCACACCACTCCTCTTTGAAGACAGACTTTCCCATTTTCAACATGCCTGGAGGTGGTTCACTCAGACAAGTGGGTCACAGAAGTCAAAATATTGGGTTATACCATCCCTTTTTAGATGTCACTTCCTCCCTTCAACTTCCATTCCCCATCCCTCTTCAAGGACCCCTCCCATAAGCTTGTATTAAGGCATGAGGTAAACTCTCTCATCTGCTTAGGAGCAGGAGACTCAGTCCCTCCCTTTCAAAAGCTTTATTCAAAGTATTTTCTTGTACTAAAGGAGGACAGAGAATGGGGACCAATCTTAGATCGAAGTCTTAAACTTGTGAGGCTTTACAAACTTGTTTAGGATGATGACTCTGACAGCTATAAATTCTTCAGTGGGGAACAGAAGCGGATTTTCATTTCTTGACATCCACAGCATTGCTTAAGAACAAACCTAATGACTGAGATATGAGCTATATGCACGTCAATGCATACATTTTCAAAGCACTGTGCTTTCCATGCGGTCAGGTTTGATGTGGCTCTGGATACTCCAGTACTGTCTTCAGTTCTGGACTCAATTCTGAAGCTCCTTCCTCCCCTTGGCGAAACTGCTCAGAAGTCACTTGAAATGGAGCACCCATTGGGATGCTGCTCAAATAAGAGGTTGCTCACCTTGTGCTGTAGCTGCTGTTCTTTGAGATGGGTGTCCGTATGGGAGCTCCACTACCTGTCCTTTCCTCCCCTCTGCTTCCGGCTGTTCTCTGTGGAGACATTCAGGTGGAAAGGAATTGAGGGCATTTGGCTTATGCATCTCTATATAGCCTTGGTGTCTAGCATGAGGAAGCATAACATGCATGTGCAAACTAGAAGCTTTGGTATAGAAAAAATTCTGATCAGCCACACATGCGCCTGTTGAACCCATGAAGTGGAGCACCCACAAGGAAATATATTTTGAAGAACTCAGTTACTCCACAAAAAGTGAATAATTTATTTATTTCAAAAGACCATTTAATAAAAAACACTTTTAATTTAAAACCTTTGACTGGATGCCATAGGCTATGTCTACAGAGCAGCGTTATTACAGAATAACTGATGTTATTCCAAAATAACAAAGAGCGTATCTACACAACAAGCCATTATTTTAAACTAATGGCTATTTGGAGGACTTCTTACTCTGACTCCTGTAACCCTCATTTTACGAGGAGTAAGGGAAGTTGAAAGAAGAGTGTTCTTCCTTTGACTTCCTGTTGTGTAGACAGCACCAAAAGCTGAATTAAGCTGTTTCGTCTTCAGCTACGCACTTGATATAGCTGAGTTGTGTAGCTTAATTCAGCTTTTGCCCTGCTGTGTAGATGTGCCCATAGTGGTTTGTAAGGGAATGTACCGTAACCCATGTTACTTGGGGCTATTGCCTATAGGCCCTGATCCTGCCATCTGATCTAGTCAGGCCCATACCCAGGAATTTCTGGGAAAGGGGGGTAGGTTTTTTGTAAATGTGGACTGCAAAGGTGTGAATGCACCTCTCATAGTCCTCCAAGTAAGAGGGGAAATCAGCCCCAGCCTTCTTCCAGCCCACCAGAGCATGAGGGAGGGAGGCTTGGGCAGTGTATTGCTCCTGCCTTCCCCTGGCCGGCCATAACATGCTTACTTGGGGGATCATAGTAAGCTTTGGTACTCTTTGAACCCCTTTTATATATGGGCCCGTACATGCAGAGCATCACTGATTGCAGGTTACGGGGTATAGTGAATAATTTAAAATGAAATTAAGGTACAGATAAGAAGCAGCTTAAGAATGTTTTAGACCACAAAATCCCTTTCTTGATCCAAAATCTTTCATCTTTCCTGTACTTAAATTCCAGCTTTTAGTTTCTCTATATGAGTGGTCTCCACAGTGACATTCTCACAGACACCTCCCCTTACCTTCATGATCATAGGGACTGCCTTCTCTCCCATTCCCAATCACATGAAATTTCTGTTGTAGCTACAGAAATTGTTATTGATTTGCAATCTGTTTTTTCTTGGAACTTTTCACTTCTTGGGACGGATTTGTAGCTGGGTGTTGCAGCCCCCATCTTTCCTGATGCAGTTAGCCTTCATTTCTTCTATCCTCTCTCTCTCTCTGGACTCTGTCTATTTTCCTGCTTTGTTTTTGTTTCTGGCTTTTTTATATCTGTTTTAGCAAGTTTAATAGGTGACTTTTTTGCTCTTCTCCTTTGATTGCATCTCTATCCCCATCCTTGATTCTCCACATACTTTCAGGCTACATGTTGCTGGGAGTGAGAGGCTTCCCCTGGTGCCACCCAAAGCTAAGTGCTGAGTGCTGCAGGAACAGAGCAGCTTGTACTAGTAGCCTGTTTGTGTGAATTGGTCCTGCAGCCAGTTTAGGAGCAGGAAAAGGCGAATGGGTTTCACTGATCTTTATATACCCCACTGAAACCAAAACAAGAACATGTTTGCAGCAAGGGTGCCATTTTGGGAGAGCAGGGTGGGCAGCAGCCATGTGTACTGTAACCCTGCTTGCTTTTCTTCTCATTCCCTTTACTGTCAGGGAGCAAAGAGAAAGTTAATGGCTTGTGTGCGTTCCTCTCACTCCTGGCGGGTGAGGGGAGGAGCAGAGAAGTAATGCACTAAATCTGTGTAGTTTCCCCAATCTCGCTGATAGGGAATTAGAGCCTTTGTAAACGAGTTCTTGTCTCAGGACTGGTTATTTCTCTTCCCCAATCCATTTTGCAGAGCCAGTTTATGTTTCTAAATCAAACATGAAAATAATAACAAAACAACCAACCAAAAAAAAATCCCCCAATCCTGTGTGGAGGCAATGAACTGTTTTTGGAGATTAGCCCTCTTTCTAAGATAAAGTTGTCACGAATAGTTTTACAGAGAGAAGCAAAGATATTGTTAGTATTTAAAGCTAGTAATACAGTTCTTAGTGTTAGATAGAAGATTATTTTAAAAATAAAATGGCTATTGTATAGAAGAGGTAGTGCCCATAGTGAGCAGGCACTGAGCTATATATTCTGAACAACCATTTTCTGTTTCATCTGAGCAAGCCAAATACATGTTAAATGACTGTATATTTGTATTGGTTGTACCTACGAACCCATTCATTGAACTGAATTTGTAATCAGATTAGGAGCAGTAAGAGAAGGTGAATGGACATGGATGAGGACCACTTTGTGCTAGGCACTGTAAAACTACAGAGCAAAAAAATGATCCACTACCCAAGGATCTTAAGGCTATGTGTATACTGGGGAGCTTACAGCTATACTGGTGCAGCTGCACAGCTGTAAGATTGCTGCTTGCATAGCCACTCTGTGTAGACAAGAGTGAGTTCTCTTGTCAATATAATAAAACCATCTCCACAAGTGGCAGTAGCTATATCAGTGGGAGAAGCCCAATGAGAGAGTATTGGTCAGCATGGTCAACAGCGGTCTCTGCACACCAAGAGTGAATCTACATAGCATCCTTACCTTGAAATAAGCTACACAATTTGCTCTATGCAAATTATGTAGCTTATTTCAAAGTAATTTCAAATAAAGCACTATTTTGACAAATCCCTTGACCCCTGTGGAATGAGGGTTTACAGGGATGCTGGAATATCACACCTATTATTTCAAAATATATTTTGAAATAACTGGTATGTTTAAAGACGTGGAATTGCTATTTTGGGATACTAGAGGTATCTGTGCTGTGTAAACTTAGCCCAATAGCTGAATTGTTGTCAAAGTTTTGAAGGCATCATGGCAAAGGAGAATTTGAAGGAGTATCATGAAGTGGCTTTGCGGATCTTTACATGGAGCACTTCCCATACATGAAAGGCAGCAGAAAGTTTGAAGGTGCTTGTGAAAATCTAACAAGTGGGCAGTGCAGGCTGGCATCACTGGCCTGTGGGAAGCAAGCATCAACAACTCAATAGTGAATGAGAAATGATAGAGTGGGGATTGACAGTGAAGGGTCTTGAAAGTGGAGACAAAGTTATGTCTGTGATAGAGAAGAGGAAGCCAGAAGAAGGATGGGGTAATATGGTTAAAGTAATGGGTTAGGAAAATTATTTTGGCAGCAATATTCTGAACAGGTATGAAAATGAGGCAAGATTATATTGGTCCAGGCCAGAGAGAAGGATGTTGTAGTAATCTAGATGCCAAATGATGGGAATGTATGTAGAGGTGATCTTTTTAGATGTGTGAATTGATGAGAAAAGCCATTTCTTCGAGTTATTACTGCAGAAAGAATAGGAATGATTTAGATGTAGTCTAGATGTGAGACCCAAGAATGAGGTTTGAGTTGAAGATGATGCCCAGGTTGCAGGCCCAAGTTCCAGGTGTTGTTCAGAGTGATTGAGAAATAGTAGTAGAGAGGTCTTTGACTGGTAAGAGGGAGAGTATGTTCTCTATTTTAGGCCTGTTGAATTTGAACTGATGGCTAGACAGCCACAAGAACATGTCGGAGAGACAAGCCAAGATTTTAGTTTGTACAGAAGGTACAACATTTGTAAAAAGACGTGAAAGGCTGTTTGCGTGAGTGATGAGTGGGAGTGTTCAGTTTGTGTCCTTTTAAACTTAATTATAATATATGAAAAGTTTGTTTGTAGTGGGGGGAGAAGGGGGCAGGAGAGGTTCCTTTTTTCCTTAGTATCAGAATTGCAGGTCTTCCTCCTTTCAAAGGCTCTGACTAGAGAGCTACTAACAGCATGCCATTGCAAATGTTGAGAAATGAAAATTGAGCAATTGAGGAGGGTTTTTTTAGCTACTGTTTAAAATATTTTTAATTAACAAATTTAACTATTAAATCCAATGCTTCACGACCAGTTGAGACAAAATATTCAGCTGTCTTCTCCAATGCCATTCAGTATAGATTTGAGAATTTTAAATTAATCTTTGAACCTCCTAAGAAAGTCCTCCAGCAACACCAGAGAAGATCAGTCTTGATATTCTTGATGTTTTAATATATTAAAAAAAAACTAATAAGAAACATCCCTTCTATAAACAAGATAAAAAGAGGGTGAGGCAAATCCTCAAGTTCTTGAAAGTGGGGAATAAGTTTCATATAATCGTTAATGGATTAGAGAAAGTGCCCAGCTCCTCTCTGCTGACTACCACTTTAAACACAGCTTTTCACATGGGGCCATACTATAAAGTTTACAGCAAGGTAGAAGCCAAAATATCAACATTAATTTATCTAGTTTTGCTGAGAAGTTGAATAGAATTTTTCTGCCAATGGCTGCATTGAGCATGTTATTGCTAGTACTTATTGACCTTGTATGTTACAGAAAAAACTGTATTTCACTTACAGTACAGATGTCTGTATCCACAAAGCTACCTCACATTCTACCTTCAAATCCCTTTTCAAAACTTTTCTTTGTGATGCCTACAAAAAACATGATAATAGTTAGGTTGTTAGTGTGTGGGGGCCACTGCCTATCATCACCAGTACTGCCTCATTGTTTCTTTGTACTCTCCCATCTGTCTGGATCCATCTTGTGACTGTTGTCTTAGATTGTAAGCTGGTTAGGTCAGAGACTCATCTTTATGTTCTTTTTGTACAGCATTTCACATCATAATATGTAACTGAGTGCACTCCATTAGATGCTTTCCCCCCTTACGATACTCTGTGATGTCCCACAAAGAAAGGGCACACAAATATTTATATTAATTAGAGGAGCTGCTTTGAGATGAAATTGTAATTGAGAGGATATGTGTAATGAAACAGAACCTGGGACCTCTGTGCATGAGCCTCTATTCCATGAGCTAAAAGCCAGCTCTCTCTCAGCTAAGGCTGTAGAGCAGACACATTATTTTCTGTGTAAGTGGTCTTGGTGCAACTAGGGGTGTGGGCTACATATGCCTGTCAGAAAAATTTTACTACTTAGGCTGTACTATCATTTGTGGAATAATTTCTGTTTTCGTGATCTCTTTGGGGCACCAAAGGCACTAGTTAGTAAGTGCTGGATGGCTGTCATGTTGTACTGAATATGCAAAGAGAATGGAGAATAAAGGTGCAAGAGGAACAGTGCCTGCAAAAACTAGCATACCTCAAAGTTCACAAGGCAGATAGTTACGTCTTCCTGCTAATATTCTGTCCTGGGATATTTCATTCTGCTCTCAGGTGCAAGCTTCTTGCACATGGCAGCAGTAGTGGAAATGAGCTGTTGTCTGTGCTTGACCTGCAGTTTTAAACACCCAAAACAAATATGGGTAGTGGAAACATGTCAGATTCTTCAGCCTTAGGCCCTGAGTCTGCATGCTGCTTTAGGGAAACCCCTGTGCCTGCACAAAATCTCATCGTGGGACACCATGCAAATACAGGAGTTCACTATCAGAGATGGGTCCCATGACTGTACTTAAAAGAAAGCAGACTTGCCTTTAGCAAGGCAGTCATTTAGGAATGGCCCATGCAGCATAATAAGTCTAGTCTGATTTTTAAGAGACACCATTAAATTAAAAATTACTCTCTAGAATTTTTCCCTAATATTCTTGCAAATAACACACCTAAAATTAAAGAAAACAAATACGTCTTTCATTGTTTTATTTGCTGTCTTTGACAGCATTTTTTTATATAAATAGAAGTCAGTTTCTCCTGTAATTTGGGGTTTTTCACTCAGCAAGAAGGAAGAGAAAATGTGTGTTTGGTTTTTTTTTGTTTTTTTGTTTTTTTTTAAAGAAAAACTGGCAGGAGGGACTCAAGAACAGGCTTTGAACCTGAAAAAACTTTTAACTATTTTTGCAGTTGATTTGACTGTACAGTGAGTGACTGTCACTCAATTCTTCTATTTGCTTTTAAGAAATACTAATACTTTACTTTCCTCTTGTGTAAATCCTAAGCACTTTAAATAGGCATCTGTTTATACCTGTCTTACGGAGCAGAAAATCAGTTTTGCTAATGTTCACAATTTTACATGTAATGTTTTTTCTTAAAACCTCCGCTTCAACCCTTGGAGACAAATGATTATGAGAATGTTGGCTTTTGTATTTTTTAAAGGGAGTTTCTGGTCCTCATGATTGCTGAGAAAAGCTTGAAAATGTGCCCCAAGTGTATTAAAAAAGCTCAAAAACAAGAGGGTAAATAAAAATCAGCAACCAGAAAATGCATATATGACTTTTAAGTATCATGATTATTTGGGGGTCCCAATTCAAGTTTTTACATGAGTTGGGGTTGGCAATGCTGAAAGCTAAACTGATCTTAGGCAAGGCATCTAAGCAGTGAATCAGCAGCAGAGTTGTTGAAACCCCTGTTCTGACTGTCCAATTTCCTGTGCTATCTCGGGCTCTGCCTATCCTACGTGTATGTGCATCTTTTCATTTGCCTCCCCTACCTGCACCTGGAGAGTTTGTAAACCAAACTGTTTGGTGAGCATAACATCCCAGAAGGGGGCCTGCTGGAAATTTTGTCTGACCTATGCACCTCAATTACCAGTTGTGATATGCTAATTTCTGCATATATAGCTGTTGTGAACAGAGACAGTTGTAAAGCGAGTCATTCATGTTAAAATTCGACACTTGCCAACAAGGACTTAACAAACATTTGAACTATCTCACCCATTACCAAGACAGTTTCCCCATTTATCACCTCTAATACCATTAACTCACAAACATCCCACTCTCCCTACCTCTAATATCATCAATTCACAGACACTTACCTTCCTTCCTTCCCCCCCCATCCCCCTCCTGTTCTGCAATGTGATTTGTCCTTTTCATATTTGTTCATTTTTTTAATTGTATCCTTTGGTATATATGGTTGTGACTACTTTCTTCCACTATTTGATCTGAGGAAGTGGGTCTGGCCCACGAAAGCTCATCATCTAATAAACCATCTTGTTAGTCTTTAAAGTGCTACATTGTCCTGCATTTTGCTTCAACTACCCCAGACTAACACGGCTACATTTCTATCAATAAACTGCATGGGTATTCTTCGAGGGCAAAACAGTTTTCTCCAGAAGTCATCGTTTTGGTGTAGTTTGTAGAGATGAACACTGTGGGCTAATTGGATGGTCTTGTGTGTGTCTCGCCCTCCTCCCTCCGGGCCTTTCAAATCGAACAGTAGGGCACGTGAGAGAGAAAGGAAAAGCGATTATGTAGAGCTAAAATATGCTGGAAATCCCCGGCTCTGTGGAGTTGCTAGGTGGTTTTAAACCCCCTTCGCTGCCTTATTTGACAACGGGAAGTAGGAGTGGCCCAGGCCTGCTTGAGTAGGGAGGGAACGGCGGGGAGATGGCTGCGCACTGAGGCAGTTGTGCTGATGAAGTGGAAGAGCTGGTTTCAGTTCAGTATAGCCGTGCATGTGTGTTTAGGAGGCGGGTGCTCCTGGTTTCCTTGCCTGGGAGTTGTGCAATCCTTTAGATCGGAGAAAGCGCCCTTCCTCACTGCTGCCCGCCACCGCCTTGTGGCTTTTTTTTTTTTTTTTTTTTTTTAAAGCTGTGAGCTCAGCCGATGAGTCAGAGCCATGCAATCCTGACACTGCATCGCGGGACTGGAGGTGAGAGAGAATCAAAAACAGGGGCTGTAGATTGCAGCCAAGTACAGTGTAGGACTTTGCTCGTGCACAGAAGGGGAGCTGAGTAGTGGCCACTTCGTGGGATATTCTGGATTGCAAGAGAACTTCCTGCTGCTTTCCTGGGAGCGCTGGAGACCGGGGCTGGAAAACGCGTTTGTGCCGTTTTTGGGAAGTGAAGAAAAACACAGACGGGAATCGCTCCGTTGCATAATCTTGACAACGTCTGTCTCATATTAGGACGAGGTAAATTGAAATCTAGAGTTCCGATAAATTCCAAAGGGCCTGTACTTGCTCCTAATTGAGACTAGACTCAACACCATGGTGGAGAGAAGGCTATTTGAATCATGGCTGTGGTTTTTGCAAGCCTAAAGGTTTGCAGCGAGGAGCTGTGGGGGATGCAGGAAATGGGGAGATTGAGTGCTTGGTAACTTTGCTTTTTATTTTTATTTATTTATTTTTTGCCTGTATACACGCAAGCTGCGTGTGTGCAGCTACGCAGTTCAGCCTGCTAATGGACTGCTTCAACAGGAAGATTGTCTTAGTGTGTAAACTTGGTACAGAGAATTCTGGCTAATCTTCATTTTAGTGAAATGTGGTAAATTGCCCTTTGGGTGGGAAATTGCTTATGGTATGAGAACAGAAAGGTGGATCAAATTGCATTGCTGTTATAATTGATAACTGCTCCTGTTTTTGTGCATGCAATTTAAAATGTGTTCTAAATTTGTAGAGTAAATTTAGTGTTAATGAACATGAGGGGCTTATGTTTAATACAGGTAAGAGCTGTGCAGTACAAGATTTCCTTCACCACCAGCCTCCCAAGTCTCTATGACGTTTATCTTAATCCTGAGCTATAGATGCTTATATCCTAATTTTGGACTTTTGAGTGCAGATTCTTAAGTGTGACAAGCAGGGTAGGTTTAGGTATGTATAAATAATTAATAGGACATGCCTTGCTTGTTTTCTGATAGGGTATCCAAGTCCCTCTGGAACAGGTTTCTGTGTGCTTTTGGCTCGGCTTCTGAAATCTCCATGCACTTGGATATTTGATTGCAGTAACTGCAAGCAGGTATCCAAATATTAGATACTTGTGCAGGGAAACTGATTTCAGTACTTGAGATCACTTTCAGATCTCAACACTAGCATGGACTGCCCTGGTTTCAGTATCCTACAAGAACAGAGCAGCAACAATGGATAATAAGATTTTTGCTAGTCAGTTTACTTGTAGTTAGAAACATGATGCAAGGTAGGGAGGGTTAAAGTGAACCAATTCGTAAGTTAGGTAATTGCAGTAATTTCCTGCTCCCAGAACACTGTAAAGTTCCTCTGATGGCTATGTACTTAGTTGGGAGCATGATTAGGGCCTGTATTTGTGAGTGTCTCATTATGAATGTGGACATACTTGTCTCTGAATTGCTGGACTGTAAACATGTGCAATTCTAACATATCTCTGTTCCTTGGGGTGTCTGGAAGCTAGTTTGTCTATTTTGAGGGTTGAGAGGTTGCAATTGCACTTTGTGGTGAGAGAGAGAAACTATTCTATCTTCTGAGTTCGGGAAGTAGTGATTACATTGGGGTAATGTACAAGCTGGATCACTACTCAAAAGCACTATCTTGCTTATCTAAAAATGTTTCTCCTTTCTTAAATGACCTCCTTGTGCACTTCATATATCCCTCAAAAGTTTTGATCTGTGTTTCTGTCTATTAAGTTAAAACGAATGTGTTTTTATTAAATTTAAGTGCAGACATCCCTTTAGATTGCAAATACATTCATGGCAAGGATTCGGTCAGACCATCTAACACTGGTATATAGAACATATGGCTGCCCAGACAAAATTAAGGCATATTTCCTTCTGAGGAGAGACTGGAATAATGAATGCTGTGTGCACAAGCTGTTGCCCAGTGGAGTGGACTCAATTAATGTTCCTGGATCTTGTGACAGGACTTCCTCGATATGTGCCCTGCACATTACTCGCATGAAGAGCCTAATGTATCAGTTGTGGTCCATTAACAGTGTGAGCAGGAGTGCCAAAAAGAAATTGGTAGGACCCATTCTAAACCCGTTTCAGCTCCAGTATATAGTATACCATATCCTTAATTTAATATGAGCTGCAGTCCCTGCTGAAGACTGGCCCTAGACTGGAATAGAAAAGGTGTTCAAGGTCAGTATTCTGGCATCTTAATAAAGCTGTGGGTTAGAACTAGGTAGGCTAACAGAAGAAGGGAGAGTCTACTGATTAGAGTGCTATCTTAAGACCTGAGTAACCTTAGTTTAGTTCCCTGCTCTGCTACAAACATCCTGCTTTGTCTTGGGCAAGTCACTTAGCAATTCTTTGCCTTAATTTCCATCTGTAAAGTGGGAATAATAGCACTTCGTTATGCTATATAGGTGTTTTAAAGATAAAGCTATTATAGAATCAGGTGTACAGATACAATTGTGATGAGGGTTGTATAAGTATCTAAAGTAGAAAGAGGATGCTACAGTTCAGGAATGAAGTGCATTGGCAGTAGGGCAACAAGCAAGATTGCTAAATAGTCAGAATCCTTGTAAATGTAACACTGGATTCACTCAAATGTTTTTGTTGTCATTTCCTTCAGCCTGCAGTTTTAGAGAGCTCTTGGAAAACCGACAAAGGGAACATTAAAGAACAGACCTGCAAAGTCTTTAAATCATTATTTGAAATCATCAGTAACTCAGTCAGAAGTTATGGGTCTGTTACTAGAGTGAGTGGGTGAGGTTCTGTGGCCTGCAGTGTACATGAGGTCAGACTAGATCAGTGGTTTTCACAGTTGGGTCCCGGACCCTCCCAGGTATCCAAGTGTCCTTAGCCATGGAATCTTGCCACTCAAATTTGGCAGTGATTCACTATTTCCAGTCAAGGGGAGCTGTGGGAAACAGCACAGCCTGGGCCACTCTTCCTGCAGCTCCCCTTGTCTGGAAATAGCAAATCATAGCCAATGGCAGCTGCAAGGCTTTGTGACTATGGACGCTTAGATAAACAAAGTGTTGCGGGCCCGCCAACAGCTTACCTGGGTGAGCCCACAACCCAGCTTTGAAAACCACTGGACTAGATGAATGTGGTGGTTCCTTCTGGCCTTGAAATCTATGAGCACTAGTTGGAGAGCTTTAGCACTAGTTGGAGAGCTTTAGCACAATGCTGTCATAGTGACATTAGAGCTTTTCTGTAGATTACAATAGCTAGGCATGTGTGTGTAGTTAGAAAAATGTTGCAAGTATACTGAAGCGCTATGATATCATTAGGGTATATTACTTACACAAGAAGTAAATAGCAGGGGACTCCCAACGATCTGTTGTGGAACCATTGCTGTTCAACATATCCATAAACTATCTGAAAACAGGCAAACAATGAGCTGGCAAAGTTTGCAGGTGATACAAAATTACTCAAGATCGTTAACTTTAAAGCTGACTGCATAGAGTTGTACAGGGATCTAACAAACTAGGTTACTGTGTAACAAAATGGCAGAATAAATTCAGTGTTGATAAATACAAAGTAATGCACCCAGGAAAATATAATCTTAAGTACAGGCAGTCCCTGGGTTACGTACAAGATAGGGACTGTAGGTTTGTTCTTAAGTTGAATCTGTATGTAAGTCGGAACTGGCGTCAGCCGCTGCTGAAACTGATCAGTTTCAACCACGGCTGAATCTGGATGCCAGTTCTGACTTACATACAGATTCAACTTAAGAAACCCAGGCGTCCCCAAGTCAGCCACTGCTGAAACTGACCAGCGGCTGACTACAGGAAGCCGGTCAGCCGCTGGTCAGTTTCAGCAGCGGCTGACTTGGGGACGCCTGGGGCAGAGCAGCTGGGGTGCTGCCGGGTTGGTCCGGAGCGGCGCTGCGGGACCAACCCGGCAGCCCCCAGCTGCTCTACCCTAGGGGTAGGCAAGAAAAGCCTGGTCTGCTGGGGGGGGACACTAGCTGCACCCCCCCCCCAGCAGACCAGGGAGACGGGGGTGGCGGGACCGCCCAAATCCTCCACGGCTTTGCTCCGTCTCCCTGGTCTGCTGACCTGGGAGACGCAGAGCACGCCCGCAGCAGGACAGCCCAAGCGTGCCTGGGCTGTCCCGCTGCGGGCGTGCTCCAAGGCTTTGCTCCCCGTCTCCCTGCAGACCAGGGAGACTAGACTACATCATCAATTACTCAAATATGGCTCTGTTCTGTTCGTTCTCTCTGAAGCATTTAGTAGTGGCCACTGTCAGAAAACAGGACACTAGAATTGATCCAGTATTGCCATTCTTATGTTATCAGTGATGGGTAAGCTTGCTAATTTTTTTATGCTGTACCCCATATTTTCTAAATTTTAGTCCATATGATCTGAGTATAGATGTTTTTCCTCTTCTGGGCTCCTTCCAAACATGACCTGAAAGAATAAGCAGTGGATGTTGGGAGCCAGGAACTCCTGAGCTATAATCTCTGCTTTACAACTGACTTACTATGAGGCAGTGGACAAGTCACTCTGCCTCAGTTTGCCCATTATGAAAACAGGATTAACAATATTTAGCTTCCTACTCAAGGATTTTGTGAGAGACATACAGGCTGTGTCTAGACTGGCCAGTTTTTCCGGAAAATCAGCCGCTTTTCCAGAAAAACTTGCCAGCTGTCTACACTGGCCGCTTGAATTTCCGCAAAAGCACTGACTTCTTACTGTAAGAAATCAGTGCTTCTTGCGGAAATACTATGCTGCTCCCATTCAGGCAAAAGTTTTTGTGCAAATGGCCAGTGTAGACAGCTCAGATCTGTTTTCCGCTAAAAAGCCCCAATCGCGAAAATGGCGATCGACACTTTTCCGCAAAAAAGCCCGTCTAGATTGGCATGGACGCTTTTCCGCAAAAAGTGCTTTTACGGAACAGCGTCCATGCCAGTCTAGACGCTCTTTTCTGAAAATGCTTTTAACGGAGGACTTTTCCGTTAAAAGCAGTTTCGGAGAATCATGCCAGTCTAGACGTAGCCACAGTGTTTGCGGGATGTCCCCTTTGCTCAGATTCCTCAAATGACTTACAGTAATATGTTCAACCTAGAAACTAGAATATTGTGAGAGATTAAGGGTATTTATCTAATTTATTGAAAAAAACCCTTTAACTCTGCTAAATTTTAGGTCATATTGACACACACAGGTCTCCTGCTTGTCCTCTAGATGTCTTGGCACGATACCTCTTGACTTGAGTGTAAGCAGGATCAGATCCTAATGGAATCTGTGCCCCTTATAGGATGACTGATCCCTTTTTGGTCACTGTTTGCAAATGATATTTCTTCTTCAAGTAGTGTCCCCGGAGGTGCTCCACTCTGGGTGCTGGTGTGTCCTCACACCGATGACCGGAGACTTTTCTAGCTGTGTCCACTGCACGCGCGCTGTGGTGCCCCCTCAATGCTGTTGGTGGCTGTTAGGTGTGTGCACAACATGGCTCCCTCAGTTCCTTCCCTACCATTATCAGCAGCAGATGGAGCTCCTTTCCTTCTGCTGTTCTACAGAAAAATCACAAAAAAATGGTTAATTCTCCTTAGTTTCCTCAACATTTCCAAGTTTTAAGACACCCCGCCCACCCAACCCTATTAAAAAAAAAAAATTTGTCATCATCAGCTCACTGCTTTTCATCGCTCCTAATGCCAGGATGTCCTAGCTTCAAGAGGTGTGAGTTATGCTGGATGCTATGCCCGTCTTAGACGAGCATTCTGCATACATAAATTTCCTTAGAGAATTGCACCAACACAGAAGTGCCCTCACTGCTCCAAATTGATAGTGCAGTTGCTGTGTGCTCTGGCCAACAGACTAAATACCTTCCTCAAAGTCACCATCTGAGCCAAAAGGTATGGACAAGTCAGTCCCTCCTCCTTTTCTGGCAAGTCTTTCTCAAAAGCGAGACTGTCCCCAGCCTGATCCTTACCCTCAGCACCGACAGCCTCAACCGTCAGCACCGCGGATAAGCCTGGCACATTGGGAATGGCACTGCCCAAGATGCCAGCACCACATAAGAGGGTTCACTCAAAGCCCAAACAAAAACGAGTGGCTACAACGGTACTGGCTGCACCATCCGGCCAACACAAACACTGCTCGGCACCAAAGCTGCCAACTCCATCGGCACCCAAGAGACCCCATACCAATATGCTACCTCTTGACCCATCAGCACTGCTTACACCCACAGCACTGAGTAATACGAGAACCTCAGTACTGTCCCAAGAGCATCAACAGCACAAGTCTCCTGTCAGGAGCCATCCTTCACTGGCACCAGTATCCCCAGGCTCCTCCATACAGTCGGTGCACTCATGCAGGTTGACGAATGTATCTTGCTTCCCAAGCAAAGTCGGCACCGAGCCACACAGCCATTTTTCCCAGCACTCCAGCCTGACATACTGTGCCCCATCCTGGGATACTGGGCCTGCTACATATACATACCACCACCACCACCCTGGTATGCACATCACTATACATATCCAACACCTCCCTACCCTGGGCAATGGCAGTCATGGGAGTCACGTCCTCTTTGTCGGAGGATGAAGATAGGTCCCTTGTCCATAATTTGTCATCCTCACCAGACAAGGCAGTAATATCCACCACCCCGCCACCAACGGATGACTCAAAGAAGTTCCAAGAACTTTTTAAAAGGGTAGTGTTAGCACAAGAGTGAGATTTACAGGAAGTTCAAGAAAAGCAGTATTGCCTCCTGGGAACCTTATAGCCTCCTACCTCCTTCAGAATTGCCCTCCCCATGGACGAGGCTATTATGGACCCAGTAGACAACATCTGGCAGGCCCTGGCATCCATCACTCCAACCAAAAAGAGAGTGGATTGAAAATACTTCATCATACCAAAGAGAATGGATTTTCTTTTTACTCACCGTCCACCAAACTCCTTGGTAGTCGATTCCATTAGAAAACAGAGCCAGACAACCAAATATTAGATCAATGCCACAGGACCAAGGACATAAAAAAAATTGACATCATGGGCCATAAAGTATATTCCTTGGCCACTCTACTCCTAGAGCAGCGAATTATACTGCCATGTTAGTGGATTATGACTATTCTAGCTACTTCAAAAGCTTGCACAATACTTACCTGAACACAAGAGTTCAATGTTATTCAGGAGAGCCCTCAACATTATTCAGTAGGGCCATACAATTTCTCGCATTGAACTATAGTTCGCAATGGAGGTAGCAGACACAGCTGCATGCATCAGTCTCAGTGATCGTGATGCGGAGAATATCTTGGCTCCAAGCATCAGGAGCGCCAAGGGACTTGCAGCAGAAAGTTGAAGACTTACCCTTCGATAAGACCAATCTTTTTGCTGCAAAAACCTACAAAATACTTCATTTGATGAAGGACTCCCGCACCACCCTCCAGAACTTGGGGATGTAAACGCCCCCATTTAAGAGAGCCAGATACAGCAACTACCAAAGACCCAGAGAGTCATACAGACCGCAACCAAGATAAGACTTCTGACAAAAGCAAAGGCCCCAACGACATAGGCCTCAATGTCAGCAACAACACCAAATGGCGGCAGCCCAATCTTCCTTGTCCAAAAAGTAAATTTGAAGGTTCGGTTGCTCCTTGTGGTCACACAATCGACGAATTATCAACAGTTCAACCTCCGCCTCCGCCCCTGCTTTCAACGGTGGGCTCAAATAACATCATACAAATGGGTCCTAGAGTTCATCCACTATGATTACTCCATCCCTTTCATTTCTCTTCCCCCTCCCCATCCTCCCTCCGTGTCCCTCTTTAGGGACCCCTCTCACAAGACCCTCCTTGAGCAAGAGGTGCTTCACCTCCTCTGCTTAGGTGCCATAGAACCAATATCAACAGAGTTCAATGGCCGAGGGTTCTACTCAACTTGTTTTCTGACATAGAAAAAGAATGGAGGATGGAGACCCATTCTCTAATTCCAGCATTGGATCAAGGAGATTGGCTTTCAGCTCTCAACCTTCAAGATGTAGATTTGCACATAACAATGCATCCTGCCCAGAGACGTTGTCTATGATACACGATTGGCTGTCACCTTTACCAATACCGAGTGCTCCCTTTTGGCCTTTTAATGGCTCCCAGAGTGTTTTCCAAAACTCTAGCCATTGTAGCGGCATGCCTGTGTCGTCAGGGAGTCAATATATTTCCATAACTAGACGACTGTCTCATAAAAGGCACGTCCTTCCAAGAGACAAAAGACATGATCGAGACTACCATGAACCTTCTGCTCCACTTCAGCTTCCATATAAACTATGGGAAATCCACACTCCATCTCACTCAGGCGTTGGAGCACACATCAGTACCGTCGCAGCCAAAGTGATTCTGCCCACACACACATTCAACACCCTATGCAACCTTATAGTGGTAGCACGAGCAACTCCTAGCATGACAGTTCATGAATGCCTAAAAATTTTAGGCCATGTGGCTGCCACAACTTACGTCATCAGGCTAGTGAGGCTCCACATGAGATGTCTTCAGTCCTGGCTCGCCACACTTTACACCCCGTCCAGAGACCCTCTCTCCAAGTTAGTTACCATTCTGGAATGGGTCCTCAACTCCTTGCACAACATCTTAATGGGCATTCCATTTCATCAGCCGTCCCCTACACTTATTATGACTGATGCATCACTCAAGGGATGAGGTGCTCATCTAGGAGCCCTCATGGACCAAGGCAAATGGTCCTTCACAGAGCAAACCCTCCACATCAACCTTTTAGAAATGAGAGCGGTGCGATATGCATGCCAGCATTTCCTACACTACATAGCTCGCAAGACATGGCATCCTTACCTCTACAGAATGACAATAATGGAGTCATACATTTTTCCGCCTCAACACAATCTTCTCTCTCAGAATCACGGCGCAATTCTCCGTCCTGAACCACACAAACTCCACCTCCACGTTTGGCTCCTGGATGCCAAAAACACCTGATCTGAAAGAGTAAAACAGATACTAATCAATAGCAGAAGAGGATCCACCAGGCAAATGTACCTTTACAAATGGAACAGATTCTCTCAGTGGCTCAAACTTACTCACACTATACCCCTGAAACCACCCTCCTCCTCCTCTTGTACTTTAGGGAGTCGAGCCAGGCTCTAAGTACCATCAGGGTTCATGCAGCTGCTATAGCAGCCTTCCATCGCGCTACTGAGGGTGATTCTTTTCCCTTGAACCCAATCACCAGAAGATTCTTCATGGGTCTACAAAACACCTTTCCATCCATTTGTCTACTTGTTTCCATCTGGGACCTAAATCACATAAGAGCTTGACAAAAGCCACCTTTCGAGCCCTTTGCAACCTGCCCTTGGTCATACCTATCTATGGAGGTCTCCTTTCTAGTTGCAGTAACTTCCAGTAGACGAGTAGGGAAACTTGACACCCTAATGGCAGACCCCCCGATACGATTTTCAGCTACCTCACCCTAACTTTCTCCTGAAAGTTCCCTCTCCATTCCACATCAACGAACCGATATGCTTAACTGCTTTTTTTTCTTCAAGCCGCACACTGATGTGTCACACATGGCACACCCTTGACGTCTGCAGAGCGCTCGTGTTCTACATTGATTGTATGAGAGCCTGGCGAATATCACCTAGACTCTGCCTATCCTTTGCGGAACGTTCTAAGGGACAGGCAATCTCTTCTCAGAGGATCTCCAAATGGATCTCTTCATGTATCCACACATGCTACACTATCCACAACAAAAAACCACTGGGTACACTACCCATTCCACCAGGGCTATGTCCTCTACAACTGCTTTCCTCAAAAGTGCACCGCTCCAGGACATTTGCAACACAGCTGCTTGGTCATCGGATCACACGTTTGGACAACATTATGTTCTGGCATCCTCCATCACATCATCCATGGCTGTGGGACAAGCAGTATTATCCTCGGTGATAACGACAGGGCTCCAAATCTGCCTCCATGAGCCGACTACTGCTTTATAGTCACCCAAAGTGGAGCACCCATGGGGACACTACTCGAAGAAGAAGAAGAAGAAAGAGTTACCTTGTGCAGTTTGAGATTTGGGTCCCCGTGGGTGCTCCACTACTCTCCCTCCTTCCCTGGCTTTGGAGCCCCATGCTAGCACAGGTAGAGAAGGAATGGAGGGAGCCACACCGCACGTGCACCTAATGGACACCAGTGGCATGAGGGGGTGCCACGG
The DNA here is from genome assembly GCF_049634645.1 of Pelodiscus sinensis. Lineage (NCBI taxonomy): Eukaryota > Metazoa > Chordata > Testudines > Trionychidae > Pelodiscus > Pelodiscus sinensis. Next base: position 67,358,582 of record NC_134714.1, read on the forward strand.
TGGACACTGCTAGAAAAATCTCCGGTCACTGGTGCAAGGATGTACCAGCACCCAGAGTGGAGCACCCATAAGAACACACATCTTGAAGAATTGTGCAAGGTATGATGATACCACTTAGCTGTTTCATGTGGAAGAGGTGTAATGATTTACTGCTGGATGCTGAAATCTGTGGCCAGCTTGTCTGCACTTTGATCTTGCTCAAGTCATTTAGGTATGCAGGAGTGAGGGGGATCTATATCTCCCTGTGATTTTAATTGGAATTTATTTAGCACCATGAAAATTCAAACTCTTAGTCTCTCTGTGCTTCAGTTTTCTTAGTCTCTGTTATGGAGGTAGCGATACACATATGCTACAGGGATTATTTCACAAATAGTCTATAAATTGTTCCAAGATCCACAGATAGTTATAGAAGTTCAGAATAAAACATAAAATGACTAACCTCTCACAACATTTCCCCTCAGATTAGGTAAATGTTGGATTATGATAAAACTTGTTTAACATTTTAAAGTAATTTTCAGACTTGAGTCTAATGCTTGATTTAAAACTTTTTTTTGCAAAGATTTACAGGTAGGAAAAAATGTGTTCCAAATGTAATTGTAAAGAATATTACTCCTTCCTAGGGTTGCCACTTCTCCTGACTGGACAGATTGGATGCCATTTGTGGCAATGGTGTCCAGTCTGGGAGAGCTGGCAAACCTACTCATTCCTGAAATATTCCTAAGTGCCAGGCAAGTGGTTTCTTTCTCCACTGGTTACTATGCACTTGTGTAAGACAGTTTAGCAGGTAACCTCTGACTTTCTGAATAAGTTTGAGACTGATGTCACCTGTTCACAGTTCTTGGTGTGCTGATTCAGAATGTGGTTTAATAAGGACACAAATTAGCTGCTACAGAATTGGTCAAAAATTTGCTTTGTTTTTGATAGAGCAGATGGTTGGAATCAAAACTTTTTTCTTCTTCTGATGTACTACCTCCCCCCTACAGTGGGGTTGCTATTGTTTTGGGTGTTGAGGAGTTGGAGAATTCTGAATTCCTAGCCAGGAAGATACTTGCAGGGCTTAAAACTTACAGCATTCACTTGTTAATAATCTGTTTTACACAGTGCTAGTGGTCTGTATAAAACACAGTTTCTAAAATGCAATTGCTGAAATGATTTTTCTTACGTGTTGACCTGACCATGTTGTAGGCACTGCCCAATTTAATAACTACCTGCCTGCATATCTGACCTAGCCCCTTACTGCATATCTGACCTAGCCCCTTTGTTCTGCTAACAGCAACAGTCTTGGTAATCCTTTGTCTGATTTCCCACATTCTAGTCCACCAACAACTACCTTCAACACACCTAAATCCAAGAATCCCTTCAGACTTGTTTTCCTGTATTGCTTTTGAAAAGTTTCACTCTTTATGTAGAGGTTCAGTTGAACTTTGTTTACTTGTTGGAAACAGCATCAGTTTTAGCAATTGTTTACTAAATGAAAGCTGAATTAGTGGTGACCATTCTCTATCTGTAAGTGTAGGCACAGATGAATTGTGTCCAGTATAAGTTCAGCTAACACAGTTGTTGAAACTATCTGATTGTCTAGTGTAGACACAGGTGTAAGAGATGCACATGACTAATGAGCAACTATATGACTTCACTAGTGTAACCTTTGTCCTTCCACCAGCCTGTCTACTCCCTATTGTTTGATTACCCCTAACTTGTTGCATCATGTCTAAAATTAGACTGTAATTCTGGGGAATAATCCCTTTTTTTGTGTGTGCTGTTAGTGCTCACCATACTTTCGAGTGCTATTTCAATAATAATGCTTCCAACTGGAGATCTCAAAGCACATAATAAACATTAATGTTTCACATCCATGTGAGAGAAGTATTATCTCTATTTTACCAGTTGATGAACAGAGTTGAAATGATGAATTTGAGATTACATGGTGTGTGGGTGGGCTGGGAATAGAACACACTCCTTTGGCTCTTGTACATTGTGCCACGCAGCCATTGCCCTAGTCTCAGTCCCAAGCAACAGCAGTGCATGCCTGCCTGATGGTTGGCAGAGTGTCTTTGCTGTGAACTTACAGCTATGGAATTTTGGATCCAAATCACCACCCATCCATATCAGCTAGTAGGGGACTCTCAGGCTACGTCTATACTGCAGAGCTATTTTGGGATACCGGAAGTATTCTGAAATAGCTATTCCATGTCTTTTGAGCAGGCCTGTAGTTTGAAATATAATGGGCTTGCTATTCCAATGTCTTGTTCAACAAGGATTAAGGGATGTTTCAGAATAACACTCTATTTTGAAATTAACTCAAAACCAGCTACACAATTTGCGTAGCTCAAATTGTGTATCTTATTTTTAGATAAGGGTGCAGTGTAGATGCACCCTCATAATAATGGAAAGTACTGATACCCAGCTTTTCCTATTACCCTCAGAGGAGACTTTCTCCCCAAAGCTCTGTGTGGGGAAAAAATTTGATTGGTATTCAAAGTGTGATCTTCCAGACAGTGTCGACTGGTCTCTCTTGCTTTTTAATCTTCACCCGGATGCCAGGAAAAGTCAAGAAGGGATAAAGACTTACCTGCCATGTATCTTCTCACTGCAGTCTTGCAAAGTTAGGCAAGTATTTTTCTCAGTGCAAAAAGGCATGATGACTTGGTCATATCAGTTGGCCATGTCCAATTCCACAATTTATTTGCAAGGGGGAAGAAACTCTTGAGTGAAAGAAGTATGGTTATGCCAGTTATCTGAGTTCAAACAGAAGGAGAGCACTTTGGCCAGCTATGTGCTTTTCTGACTGCAGAGCTGTCTGCAAATCCTGCACACTGAAGTAAACATTTCTCTCTGTTGCTAGCAACTACCTTCTCTGACTATTCCAAACAGAAGAACCTAAAATAGCTCCAAGCGCTTACAATTAGTAAAAGTGTTACCCCATTTCCACAGGAAAAGAATAGCATAAGAGTTTTTTCTAACTTCATGTAAAAGCTAGGGATTTAATTGTGTAGTTGATTAACCAATTAACCAATAAGCAAAAGCTTATTGGTTAATGCTATATAAACTGTACACATTTCCTTCCCTTCCCCCCCCCACCAGCAATTTTTTTTTTTTTTTTAGCAGGTTGGCCAGCATCCCGGCTCAGTCCTGGCTTGTGACAAGTCCAGGAACTCCCCCTGCTGCGGCTCTGCATTTAAGGTGTATTAGGAGCCAGCTGGGCAGACAGCCCGGCTCAGTTCCATCTTGTGCTGGGTCCAGAAGCTCAGACACTCCCTCCCCCTCCCCAGACAGAGGCTGCTGCCACCCCATGCTGTTGCCTTTTTATCAGAGGCAGCAATACAAGGCAAGAGGCAGCTGGCCTGTGAGGGGAGCTAGTTTTTAAATTGGCTCCCCTCACGTACCAGCTCCTGCCTGACACCCCATAGCATGGAGTTGCAGGAGGTCTCAGGAGTGGGGCCAGAGTGCACTGGTTGTCAGCCTCACCCCCAGGGACTTATAGAATAGTCGACTAACCAATAGACTAGTCGACTAACCAACAAGAATTCATGAGGTTACTTGACTAGTCAATCGATACTTAATATCCCTAGTAAAAACAAGTAGTCTTGTGGCACTATATATGAGTCATTAAGGTGCCACAAGACTACTCACTGTTTGTAAAGTTACAGATTAACATGGCTACCCCTCTGAGACTTTTAACTTCATGTAGTCTCAGAACATATTAAGCTCTTTGCTTCTTCTTATGCGTACTCTACCCCTGGCTGCACAATCTTCTTCACATCATGGGTTTTTTTTTTATGATGACAGATAGTGCTGTTTGGCACCGCCAGCGCTTATCAACTACAAAACAATTTGCAAACATTAGCTAATTAGAGGAAACAAATAGCAGAAACCTATGTTTATTGAAGTGTAACGCTGCACTATAGTGTTCTTCCATACATATAAATGTCTGTGCCTTCCCTCCCCCCCACTTTCCTGCTTACAGTAATCCAGTTTATGTAGGCTGCTTTCTCGTATATGTCAAATGCTGCATTCTGATGCCATCCAGGAGAATCATGAGATAAGAAACAGTTGCTTTGCAGCAGTCTTTTATTTCATTTTGTTGTTGACATCTTGCAAGATTTGGCAAACATTTCTATTTAGTTATTTTGGAAACATCACCTAGAAAGTTAAACTGAGGATCTGGTTTGTGTTCATTATTCTGGAGCACCTGGAAAGGACATTGTCACCTCAAAAATTAGGGTTTTTTCCCCTCCCATCATTGTTTGTAATAAGCTTAAAACACAAGTGTTTCCTTAACATTATTTGTTTTTCTTTGCATGCATGATGATTTTGTTCTTGTGGGGTGAGTCATAAGTGCAGGGCTTCCTATGCTGGTTTACTGTTGTAGTAGGTTGAACTAAGAAACACACATTGTGGCTCTGCTTTCTTATAATCTATCTATTACATTCTTTCCTCCATAAACCAATATAAAGCCCATAAACACTTTGGAAAGCCAACTTTGTATAATTTCAGAGTTTACAAACAGGTATAAGAAAAAATATGACACTAGGGCATGTTAACGTCCTTTTAAAGTACAGAATGTTGTATAGGGCTTGCTCTGAGGTGCAGCTGCTGCTCTTCTGACCCTCCAACTCCATTGGACATTCTTTCTTCATGGCATGCCCTTTGCTAGAATGTGTCAGAATATTTGGAAGGAATGAGGAAGATGTCAGTGATGTTAATGAGTAAATAAAACAGTTTAAATGGCTTTTTTTAAAGCTACATACAAACAAAAGAAACCAATTTAATTAAAGCATGTATTTTATAAGTCCTTTTCAGTGCCTTCCTTTCTCTTCACTACCACTACTTGCTAGTAGAGGGCAAAAGAAATAAGAAAGATATTCATTTTTCTATATACCAATTCATATTAATCAAAGTGAAATTTATACTTAGTCCTTACTTTTCTTTGCCTTGATTTTATCACTTCCTGTTTCAAAACAATAATTCTGTGTTCAAATTCACTTTGTTTAGCTATTTAAAGTAGGGATGTAACAGCCCATTTAATTGATTAAATGTTTAACCATTTAACTGATTACAGGAGAGTGGGCGGGCCCTCCACCCACTAGGGTTGGGCTAGAGTGACCCCTGCCACAGGCAGGGATGCTCCAGCCTGGCTGCTCTCTGCCCCCCGCCTCCCACGAGGACTGCTACTGCAGCCATGGCTCCTGCTCCTCCTCCTCCCCCCTCCTCCATGGGTGCTGCCACCTCCCCTGAGTGCTCTTCATTTAAAACTTGGACTGGGATTGAGAGAGCCTAAAAGTCTGAGTTTTAAGGGCAGAGCACCCTGGGAAAGGGAATTGATTATTGGTTAAAGGTCAACCTGGTCAACCACAACAGTAGCATACTGGTTAAACAGTTATCTGGCTAGCCGCTAAAATCCCTAGTACATGATGATTAAATCTCTGATTTCCTGAAGATCTTGTATCAAATGGGTAGGTAGATTGTTGTATAGCTTTCTGCTCACTCTCTGTCCTCACTAAGCTACTGAACGTCACTCTAGTGACCCTGATTGGTACATTTACTTTATGAAGTTTTATTGATTTATTGTCAGACTGAGAGTGAGATTGGAGAAATCAGAAGGGTGGTGTTATTATCTTTAAGATGTGCCTCATAGGTGCACCAGGTAGCTGTTCTGACTCCTTGAGAAGTTGCTGCATTAGGGATGTGAACGACTGATTCTCCGACATGCAAATACTTATCAGATAATGATACACTAGTTGACTAGTCATTTCCCACCCCCTTGCTGCTTCTATCAGAAAGAGGCAGCAAAGGGAGAGGGAAGAGGGAGGGGGTGCTTCAAAGTGGCAGTGCAGTGTGGAGCCTGGGGTCAGCTGGGGACTCCCCATTATCCCCACAGCGCTTTTACCTTTGAAGTGTAACAGCCTTGGGCTTTGCCCTTATTGACTAATTGAATAGTTGATGCACATTGCATTAACTATTCGATTGACTAGTTGCTTGAAATTTGACATTGCTATGCTGCATCATTACTTTCGTCAGTAAGGATGTGCCAGGCACATGAAGAGTAACACTGGGAATATATTTTGGATTTTTTGTTGTCCCCATGTAGCTGTTTATGTACAGCTGTGCCAAAGTGGTTAAACTTCCTAGATGCTAATTCCTCCCTTCAGTAGTCCTTGTCTCTCATAAACTGTGTCCTCTCATACTGTCATCCTTCAAAGATATGCACGCACTGGAGAGTTCCTTCTGTGCTATGCAGCATTTTCACAAGAGGGCTCTCTTTGCTTTTTGTCTTTCAAAATGCCTTACTGAATTCCAGGGCTCTCATCTAATGCAGTTGCCTAATGATTCTTTTCGGGAATGCCAGCCATAGGACTACATTACTCTGTGTATTTTATCTGCACTGAGCTAGAAGCAGTCTTGCCAGTCAGCGTCTCTTTTTCACTCTGAATTTAGATTGCACTGGGCACCTGAAAAACACATTTCGTTAGACCTAAACCTTTTAAAATTATTGTTGCAAATGTTTTTCTGCCTGTGGTAAGGTGGCATAACTTAGTACAGGATTTAATTTATTGTGCTTTCTGAACAAGGGTATGATTTTCAGTGCATGGTTGACCCAATAAGCCTTGCTCCTCCATACCCTGGGGCTACGTCTACACTGGCCCCTTTTTCGAAAGGGGCATGCTAATTTTAAACTTCGGAATGGGGAAATCTGCGGGGGATTTAAATATCCCCCGCGGGATTTAAATAAAGATGTCCGCCGCTTTTTTCCGGCTTGGGGAAAAGCCGGAAAAAAGCGTCTAGACTGGCCCGATCCTCCGGAATAAAGCCCTATTCCAGAGTATCTCTTATTACTACTTTGAAGGAAGAAATAAGAGATCCTCCGGAATAGGGCTTTATTCCGGAGGATTGGGCCAGTCTATAGACGTTTTTTTCCGGCTTTTCCCCAAGCCGAAAAAAAGTGGTGGACATCTTTATTTAAATCCCCCGCGGATTTCCCTATTCCGAAGTTTAAAATTAGCATGCCCCTTTCGAAAAAGGGGCCAGTGTAGACCTAGCCTGGGTGGATAAGATAGATCCCACTATCTTCCACATTGCTTTACGCTAGGGATGTTAAATATCAGTTAACTGAATAATTGACTAACCTCATGCATTCTTATTAGTTACTCAACTATTCTATAGTCCCCAGAGGCAGGGCTGGCAGCCAGTGCGCTCTGGCCCCACTTCCAAGGAGCCCCCTGCCACTCAGTGCTGCTGCCTCTGTGATGCTAGTCTATTGAATTAACTCCAGTGCACCACATTTTGCATCTACATTTGCCCTCATGTTTATAGATGAAGGAATCGTGTACATTTCAAAATGGGAAGGTTTTTTTTTTTTTTTTTTTTTTAACCCTCCATTCTGCTTGTGTGTTCATGGAGTTGACCTTGTTCCCTTCAACTTTGCAGCTGGCAATTTGACAGGGATTGTCCATGTGCGCTCCTCTGGAGTTAATTTACTTTCAGGTAGGAGGTCTTAGTGTCACATGTTTCCTTGCTTTTCTTCCCAGTCCTTGGTTCATCATGGCCACAAACTGAGAACTGGAGGAAAATAACTTCATTTCTTTGCTGCCTGGAAAGATCAGCAAATATAAAAATTCACTCTTCTTGTTATCTCTTACCACATTTCCCCCAGGTGCTGAATTAAATAGATGAACTTTATCTTCTATGTAGTGGCATGGTGTACAGTTGGCAGGGAGTAAAAATCAATTATTTTAAAAAAAATTAAATCAGATGTCTTATTTTTATCAATTAAAATATTACATTTGTCATTTAAAAATAAGTTTCAATTCAATCTTATCATAAACATGCTACACCTACACTTACAGTCTCATAAAAATGAATTAATAGCTCTAGTCTGTCTGTCTGAACAATCAGTTCTTGCTTCTTGAAAGTTCTGGGTCTTCAGTTTCTGTTTCTCAAGAGACTAACGTGTCTGTATTCGCACAGGCTTCATAGGATTGTTTTTGTTCTGGGCTTGTCTAGAGTACCTGGGCCAAATACAGCAGTTAGTCAAGACATTGTCTAAAGATAGTGCAACAATATACAGGAAAAGACAGAGGGTTCATAGAAAGGAACAGTGGAGTATACTGGAAAGAAAAAGGGAAGACATTATTCATCATATACAACTTCATATATTCCCTTACACTTTTGCAAAACTGCCATGGCTTCTGGGTATAAGAGAGACCTTATCTGGAAATATTTTGAAGAAATTTGTTCCCTGGGTAAAAAAGAAAAATATGTCAAGTGTAAGCAGTGCAAGAAGGAGATGCAGGGCCTAGCTGCAAGAATGAAGCATCATAGGGAAAATTACTTAGTGGGAGAAAATGCTGTGGATGAAGATGTAAATATGCCTGAAGAACAATGTGGGTCAACTGTGCAGTGCATCGTTCTTTAAGATTCTCTGTGCCTTTTAGTATGCGTGTGATTTAACAAGTAAATTCCCAAGCTGTTTGCTATATTGGATATTTCTAGGGAAAAAAAGTTTAGCTTAGCTAATTCTTATGGCTTGTTTAATTAGTTAACTAGGTTATAATCTGTTACTGCAGCTTTCTGTACTGTATACTTGGGTAAGAGAAATCTAGAGTTGCCAGTTGCCACCAAGTGTCATTCTCTTATTTTGTATTACATAATATAATACATGCCTCTTATTTTGGAACTTCATGGTTACAGACCATATTGGATGCTATAAGTCTATTCCCTATCTTACTTTAGTATAACTCAGCTTTCCCAAAGAAACCCCATCCTATACTTGTTTTCAGTGGAGCTTACTCCAAAATAAAGTGCACTCTAAACCCAGTCAGTATTAGCTTTTTTGGTAACTTGAATCAGATCTGCATCAGAATGACAGTGGTGGTGAGGAAGATGAGAAATAGTGGTAGAAGTTCTAAGAACACCGTTCATTTAGTGTCCTTAAAACTTCTCCGTGTACATTCTGAGGACTTGTCTGTTAGAGTTAATAAGAATTGAAAATTTAAAAAAAAGTTTAAGGACCACTCAGGAGACTGCTGCAATTGCAAATGTGAAACATTTATGTAACATTTAAGATTTAGTTTAATATAAGTGCTATTGTGTTTCTGTGTAAGATTTAGTTCTCCTCATTCCTATTATGCTGCTGCTGCATCTGCAGCTTGACACAGGTAATGAGTTTTATGTACTGTTTCTAATTTAATAAAATCAAGTTAATTAAAAAAAATCGCAAAATGCTGTGTTGAGCTGTAAATTAACATGATTTTAGTGATCAGATTTTCCACCATTGTTTGAAGAAATATGTGAAGAAGTATCAGTGGGAAACTTGATTTAAAATAATGATTTTTGATGATTTTAAATTGTGATCAATTATTTAAATTGCCTTGATTTTAAATCAATTGGTAGGCAGTAATCTGTATTGTGACTCTTTGTTCTCTGCCTTTAATTCCTTTGTCAGAGAGAAAATGGATTGATCCAGAAGCTATTTATTATTCCCCCTCGTGTGCGCAACATAGGTTATTTTTATCTGATTTGTGTAAACAGCCCTATCCCCATTACTTAAGGCTCATTTCTCACTAGATGATGATATACAGCTGGAGTGTATTGACTGGCGTGTTGTACATATGACCCAGGAGGTAACTGTCTCACTTTACTGTGCACTGTTGAGGCCTCAGCTGGAGTACTGTGTTCAGTTCTGAGTGCCTTACTTCAGGAAAGGTGTGGTCAAACTGACGAATCCAGAGAAGACCAACAAAAATTACAAAAGTTTGGGAAAACCCTATCTATGAGGAAAGGTTTTAAAAAAAAAAAAAAAACGTGGGCATGGTAATCTGGAGAAAAGGAGGGGTGTTTTTGGGTGGATGGGGCGATCTGATAACACTCTTCAAATATATTATAAGCTACTATGAAGAGGATGGTCATCAATTTTTCTCCATGTCCACAAAAGTCAGACAAGCAGTAAAGGGCTGCAGCAAGGAAGATTTAAGTAAGGTATTGGGAAAAACTTTGAACTAAAAGGGAAGTTAAGCTGGAAATGGCTTCCAGGAGATGTTGTAGAATCCCCATCATTGGAGGTTTTAAAGAACAGGTAGGATGACTGTTGTCAGGGATGGCATGGATTTATTTACATGATCCTGCCTAGGGCAGGAAGCTGGACTTGTTAGCTTGTCAAAGTCCCTTCCAGCCCTGCATTTCTATGATTCTATAACAGTGTGCTAAATAAAAATCACATGGTTTTAGTGTCTTTTAGAGTTACTTCAGTACTTAACTATGCATGTACATTTAGGGAGTGTTTTATAGTGCAGGAGATTTATGTCAGGACTTTGTTCTGTTCATGATTCTACCACTGATCTCTCTTTAGTTTCTCATCCATTAGAATATGGGTTTTTTGTGATACTTTACCCACACTTCATAAATGCCTTGAGATCCTTTAATTTAAAAAAGTGCTAATTATTAAGGCCGAAAGAAGGCTGTACCTGAAGCAACTATTCTGACTTAGACAGGAAGCAGAGAACTGTGTAGCCTGGTGCATCTGATTCCAGGAACAATTTTTAGATTGATTCACCAGAGACAAAGAGATTGAACTTCTTAAAGAGGAGAGTAGAAGCTAAGCAGCTGCCAGCAAGGGGATTTAATGAGAAACCAATCACGTCAAACTAATCTGCTAGAGTTTCTTTAAGAGGATGACAAGGAAAATTGATGTGGACAAGGCAATGGAGGCATTCTAGTTAGATCCGAGCAAGGATAGAGTATTGCATGAAGCTGCTTGTAAAATGGATGTGCTTGGACTCTGGACTAGTGGTGAAATAAAGGATGAGCCACTACTATTTATTCTAATTTTCTGCACCCTATACTTCATCCACTTTTCTGAAGAGGAGCTACACAGCATTTCTCCTAGCTCAGTTCTGGGGTCTTCTATCTCTACCAGGGGTGGGGAACCTCAGGCCAGTGACTGGATGTGGCCCCCAGCTTGCCTGGATCCAGCCCCTGAGGCTCAGCAGTGTGGAGTGCCCCGCCTACCATCCACCCACAGAGCTGGAGCACACAAAACCAACTTGCCTGGGCCCCCCTAGGCTCTGGTGTGCAAGAAGAATGTGGGGAGTGTCTTTCTCTTTCTCAGTCAGGGGCTTCTCACATTGCTTCTCACTTGTGTGTGGCCCTTGACTGATTTTTCTGTGGGTTAGTGGCCTGTGACCAAAAAAGGTTCCCCACCTCTGCTCTATATCATGGTTTTCAAACTGGAGTACACATACTTCTAGAGGTACAGGAGCTCTCATCAGGGGGTATTCAAGAAAAATCGTGTAATGGCAGACAATGGATTGTGTTATACCTTGCAGAGTTTTTTTTCACATGTATATTATAACCCTGTCTCAGATGGAAAGAGGTATGCAACCTATAAAGTTTGAAAATCATTGATCTGATAGTTGTATGCAAAACATCTTAAAGCTGAGCAGTGATGCATAGAATTCAAATTCTCTTATGATGCCAAATGCGAGTGGAACAGCAGATGGAAGTGAGGAGACCATAAAACTGCAGGAGGCTCTCTGCAGAATAGTTTCATGGTATTACAAAATTTGAGGTCAGTAACTTGGCATATGAAATAGTAGAGAAAAATAGTGTTAAAAGGAAAACAGTAGTTAAAGTAGGGATTTGAAAGGTTAGCTGGGTAATAGGTGATGCTTACTGATTCTGGTTAACCAGTGGGGGCTGGAGCAGCTCCCCACCTAGGGTATGTCTAGTCTACATGGCTCCGTCGATGGAGCCATGTAAACTAATTTACCTGACATAGTCAATGAAGCGGGGATTTAAATAATCCCTGCATCATTAAAATAAAAATGGCCACCGCGCTGTGCTGACAATCAGCTGATCCAGCACAGTGCTGCAGTCTAGATGTGGATCGGTTGATGAGGGAAGCTTTTGTCGACCGCTCCTGTAAACCTCATTTCACAAGGCATAAGGGAGCAGTCGACAGAGGCTTCCCTTGTCGACTGATCCGCGTATAGACTGCCGCGCTTTGCTGGATCAGCTGATTGTCAGCACAGCGCGGCGGCTACTTTTATTTTAATGAAGCGGGGATTATTTAAATCCCCGCTTCATTGACTATGTTGGGTAAACTAGTATACATGGCTCTGTCGACGGAGCCATGTAGTCTAGACATACCTCTACCGGGGCAGGCAGCTGCTCCAGTCCCACGAAGGGGCCTGTGGACAAGGGCTGCTCCGGTTGTCCAGAACCAGGGCTGGGCTTAAGCGCCCTCCCACTCTTTATTTGGTTAAATGATTAAACATAATGTTTAAATTACGGATGTAAAATGCCATTTAATTGGTTAACCAGTTAAAGTAAAGAAATTAATGGAAATTTGGGTGCTGTAGTAAATTTCAAGACAAAAACTTTCAAAATAGAATTCATGTTAGAAATGAAGGTCTGTTTGTGTAAAATAAGTTATTGGAATGTTGTATTTTTAAAGAGGAAAAATAAACAGGGATAAAAACATTGACATTAAATAAGTCTATAGTTCAAAAAATCTAAATGTCAAAGTCTAGAAATATTCTATAATTCTGTGTCAATCTTAGTTTTTCCCCTGTTATGCTTGTCTCTTATCCTGTTACTGGTAGAAGAACACAGTAATTTACAATGTAACAGAAGTTAAATCATTCCCTCTTAGGGTACGTCTAGACTACATGCCTCTGGCGACAGAGGCATGTAGATTAGGCTACCAGACATAGTAAAATGAAGCGGCGATTTAAATAATCGCCGCTTCGTTTAAATTTACATGGCTGCCGCGCTGAGCCGACAAACAGCTGATCAGCTGTTTGTCGGCTCAGCGCGGCAGCCATGTAAATTTAAACGAAGCGGCGATTATTTAAATCGCCGCTTCATTTTACTATGTCTGGTAGCCTAATCTACATGCCTCTGTCTCCAGAGGCATGTAGTCTAGACGTACCCTAAGTTAACCGGTTCCATATTTTGTTGTTTGATCACATAAACTTCCTCCATCCTTTTTGCCCGTATCAGATACAGGGGATTTTGAGCATTTCTTGAGAGGGTTTAGAGCAGGGCTACTCAAAGCGCAGTCTGCGGGCCGGGCCCATTTGTTTGTGGCCCATGGTGTGGTTTGGGTTTACACGGGGCTCAACATGCGGCCCATGGGTGGGAGCCCAAACAAAAATCAGTTAATATAATGGTCTTCTGTTGATATGCGTTTTAGTAGTTAAGCAATGACAGTCTAGGAATTTATAAAAAGTGCTGGCATATGGGTGGAAATCAGGTAAATATTGCTTTTTATTAATATCAGCAGAACTGACTTAAATGGGGCCTGTGTGTTGTACAGTCTTGCTTTAATCTTTGTATTCATGCCCGTCAGTGTGAAAGAAGCTGTTAGCATATATTTAAGTTGTGGCCCTTGGCATGTGCTGTGAGTATCATTGTGGCCTCCGGGGCTTCCAAAGTTGAGTAGCTCTGGCTTAGACACTTAGATGTAAGGGAGCATGGCATGGGGGCAAGTTCCTGCATATGCTGCATTCCACAGCAGTAACCAGCCAGAGGCGTTCCATGCTCCTGCTCAGAAGAGTAGTACACTAGCAGTGTGTTGCAGAAACCTGTCCTAATGCAACTGCAGGATGACTCTTGTGGAGAAGTGTTAATTTTTTTAACTCAGCATGATGATGACATGAGGTCATCCCCAGACATCGGGGAGGGGAGCCTGTTTAGTCATTGGGGCAACAGAGCTCAGCAGAGAAAGCTACCAGTTGGGAACAGTGAAGCTACAGTCTGAAGATAAATCTCTTCAACTGTGGATTGTTGTTATTTTAAAGTTGGCCTACAAAGGCCTTTCATGCTGCTTTATTGTGTGTTAAAAAAGGCCTGTAAGGTTTATTTATGTATTGTTTGTTTTGAAGTTCCTCTAACTTCAGAAATGTTAGAAATATAAAATATAGTTCTTATTATTTTTCCTGGAGGAGTCTTGAATGTGATTTGTGAGCTCTTGTACCTTAATTGAAGGTGCAGGATGTTTAATCTTTAGCACATCTATTTTTCTCCGAAGTATGTCTATTTATATTTAAAACTTTGTTTTTTTTGTAACAGTTTAACAATTTTCTACCTTTCTTAACTCAGTTTTCAGTATCTTGATTTTTGTGATGTAACTTCACAAATCACCATATTCTTCCAAAATAGACAAGATTGTACTGTTTTGTGCTTCACAGAGGCTACGTCTACACTGCAAAGAATAGTCAGAAAAAGATACGCAAATTGCGAACCGCATTTTGCATATCTTTTTCTGCTTTTCTTTCAAAAGAGGCTTTTCCAAAATTTGGTGTATCTACATGGCGCCAAATTTCGGAAAAACCTTCTCTTTTGAGCCATCCCTTCTTCCTCATAAAATGAGGTTTATAGGGATGGCGAAAGAATGTATCCACTTTTGTGTAAGTTTTTACTAAAAAAGCAGATGCGTTCCTTAGACGTGGCATAGCTTTTCCAGGATACATCTGGTATCCCAGAAAAGAGCTGCAGTCTAGATGTAGCTGGAGTGAGAACCCCAATCTCTTACTGCCAGATAAGCAGAGTTTTTAGAGTACTTTAGGGTGTGTGTAGACTACAGGGTTTTGTTGACGAAAGTGGACTTTTGTCGACAAAACTATACCTGCGTCTACACTACCGCCGCGTTCTGTCGACAGTAAGTCAACAGAACGCAGCAGTTTTGTTGATGGCAGTAAACCTCATTCTACGAGGAGTAATGCCTTTTGTCGACAGAGTTCTGTCGACAAAAGGCGCTATTGCATCCACACTGTACTTTTTCAAAAAAGAGCATCTAGACTGTCTGTCGACAAAGCAGCTTACTTTGTCGACAGTACTGGCTGTAGTCTAGGCGCTCTTTGTCAGCAGAGGCTTTGTTGACAGTATCTGTCGACAAAGCCTCTGTCAACAAAAGCCTGTAATCTAGACATACTCATAGACAAGGCATGCTAATTCCCAGGAGGAAAAAAGAAAACTAAAACCACCTACATTGCTCTTGCTATAGTTCAAAGGCAGAGGCGCCCTTATACACTAATCAAATAGTCAATTAATCTAAATTTAACATCCATATTCTGAAGCAGGTGGAAAAGAAAGATCTTCTAACTACAGTCCATGTAAGGCTTTGTCTACACTTTTTAAGTTTAAAATGCAGCGACAGCAGAGCTTTAAGTCGGAAAGGTAAATTCTTCTCTTCTCCTTGAAGAGCTGTATCAGAGGCAGGGGGGAGGGGAAGAGCCACCCCCTGCCCTGCTCTGGGAGTCACCCCCAGCCCTGCTCATACAATTAAACACTATCTAATATCCCTACTTCAACCACCAGTGAGCAAGTAGTGGAGGTGGGTATCTGATTTGAGAACAGTCTGTTGTACGGTAGCAAGGGGACAGGAAACTGCTAAGGCTTTAGTTGAATACATGAAGATAACAGTGTGCAAGATTTGAATAGTCCGTACTATAGGAGTTCACAAAAGACAAAGGAAGGAAAAGGGCAAAGGAATTTTTTTCCCAAACATATACTTTGCAACTGCTTTGGAAGGTATCATAGCATCATAGGCATTATTATTTGCATAACCTTACCCACTAACAGGGCTGCTAAATTTGTAGCAATTCTGCAGACAGCAATGGGAAAAATCACACTAATGCTCTGAAGCAATGTACGTTACTACTTTTGTCTGAGAGCTGTTCATGTTCGCAGCCTGGGTTCCATTTTAAGGCATCTGTGATCCGGGGTGTGTGGGTTTTTTCCCATGGTGCAGACTTGAGGCAGGGTTTCACTGAGCATGTTTTGTGATTTTGCATTTTAAAAGATATTTTTTTCCATCTCCTTTGTGTCTCATTTCTTCTGTAGTTATCTTTGTGCTGTCCAAAGGGGATTGGAAAATAAGCTGAGAGTTTGTGTTGGGTGAAGGAAGGAACGCCTTGGTCTCTGTCATACGAGGTGGCAGAGTTCCATTGCTTATAGCCAGGGTGAAAGAGAAGGGAAGAGAAATGCAGTAAGTGAGAGGCAGAGGAAGTGAGTCAGTTCTCACTGAAACAGCAAGCCCTGATTCCACTTGCAGGGAAGCCAACCCTTGGTCTAGATTGAAGGTGAAGTTGCATAAACCCTGTGTCTGCCTGTTCTTCCTAGTTTTAAAATCTTCTCTGCAACCTTGTGAGATTTGAGGAGATTCAGATTATGGGACCTTAGGCAAAGGGAGACATCCAGTCTAACTTCAATTTTTTATGCATAAAATATTTTATTGCACCTTTTTGTTAAGGTCTTTAATGAATAATAATGCAAATATCTTGTCTGCTCTGTCTGGGTTTTAAAAAATCCTATGGCAAATTGCATAAGAGGTGGCCCTGCTTTCCTTGCTTAGGTATTCCTCTCCTACACAGCACAACTCTGTCTTGTCATTTGCTTCCTTGCCCACACCAAAGGAAGCTGCTTTTCTGTGGTGGTTGAAGTGATCCTGGAATGTAAGTTGGTATGTAAAGCACTTCATGATTCTCTGGGATGAAACACAACATTTAAATGTTTAATATGCTCGAGTGTGGAAGCATCTTTGTTCTTTACTAACTCTAATAGTGTTTTTCTCTCTTCTCCTATGTCCTCTGTGCTTTTTTTCCTTTCCCATTGTTTTATGGTACTTGTAACCTAGTTTGCATCTGTGCTTACTGGTTTTCATCACTGTTTTTATTATCAATTCCGTTCCACTGGTGCGAATGTTAAACTATGGTGAATCTTATTTTAGCAGTGCTCAAAAACAGCACTCTCCCCGCCCTCCCCCCCACCACAAAATAGTCCACCACTCAAAATCATATGGAGTACAGTTCTCAACTTGCTGCAATTATCATTCATTCCTCTTTGATAACGAAAGGAAGGTTGTGGTCACTGTGCAAGCCAGATAGTAAAGACAGTTTGTGGGCTGTCATTCAGACTTTTCACAATGGGAAGGAGGTGGAGAAATATCAAAAGCAACTGCAAATAAATGTTTCTACCCCCCAAGAGAATCCATATATTTGTCCTCAAACTGTTACATTCAGATCAACCTCTGCAGCACAAACCAGGAATGAGAGGCTGAATTGGAATCTAGGACTTTGGTTCCATATACTTAAGTGTACTGTGCAGGCCGTGAGTTGGACATATGTTGTGGTGTTTGTGTGGTGTAATGTATGATTAGGTGAAGCCCCCACTGTCTTGCAAATAGAGTGAGCATCCACAAACGATATAGTCCAAATTTGCCTTCTTTCAGGAGTCTCTTCCATATATCCCAACTATACATATAAAATGATGGGGACTAAATTAGCTATTACCACACCAGAAAGAGCTCTTGAAATACTTATGGATAGTTCTTTGAAAACATCCACTTAAGGTGCAGCTGAAGTCAAAAAAGGAGACAATGTTAGGAATAATTAAAAAAGGGATACATAAGAAGACAGAAAATACCATAATGCCTCTCTATAAATCCATGGTACGCCCACATCTTGAATATTGTGTGTAGGGTTGCCAGGTATCTGGTTTTTGCGCTCTCTGCCCGGTAAAAAAAAAAAAAATCAGAAAATATCGGACATGTGTAATGTCAGGTATTTTCTGAATTTCCGGCTGGGCATTGGACGGAAGCTTGGCGGGGGTGGGGGAGCAACTGGGAGGCAGAGCCTTGATTGGCACTGGGAGCCTGTGGTCGCGTGCAAAAGCCAGGCAGGGACGAGGGGAGTGGCTGGGAGTCCCCCCGCCCAGCTTCTGCATGCAACCAGAGGCTCCTAGCTGGGAGGTGGGGCCACAATTGGCGCTGGGAGCCTCTGTTCTTTCCGGCTGGGCACTGGATGGAAGCCTGGTGGCGTCTCCTGTGGTTGTGTGTTGAAGCCGGGCGGTGCGGGGCTTTTTTGTTTGTTTGTTTTTTTGTATGCCTGACGTGTGTGTTCTTTTCTTTTTTTTGCTCAACAAAAATTTTTAGCCTACATGTTTGGTATTTTTTGGGAGAGCATCTGGCAACCCTAATTGTGTGCAGATGTGATTGCCTCATCTCCAAAAAGATATATGGGAATTGGAAAAGATTCAGAAAAGGGCAACAAAAATAATTAGGGGTGTGGAATGGCTGCCATATGAGAAGAGCTTAATAAGAATGGGACTTTTCAATTTGGAAAAGAGATTACTAAGTGGGGATATGATGGTCTATAAAATCAGAACTGGTGTGAAGAAATAATTAAGGAAAAGTTATTTACTCCCTACCATAACAGAAGAATGAGCAGTCACCAAATGAAATTAATACGTAACAAGTGTTAAATAAAAGGAAATAATTCTTCACACAATGCATAGGCAACCTGTGGAACTCCCTGCCAGGAAAGGTCCATCAGTGGCTTTTAGCTAGGATGGGCAGGGATAGTGTCTCTAGAATCTAGTTTCTGTTTGTCAGAATTTGGAAATGGGCACCAGGATGCATCACTTGATGATTACCTGTTCTGTTTGTTCCCTTTAGGGCACGTGGCATTGGCCACTGTCAGAAAACAGGATACTGGGCTAGATGGACCTTTAGTCTGACCTGTTATAGCCATTCTTATCCTTAACACAATGACAGTAAAAACAATGATTAGTTCTGTGGCTCCTTAGAGACTAACAAAAATATATATAATATCATGAGCTTCTTTGGGCAGAATATTTATTTAAGCTATTACATTAAGTGATAGACACTAGGGATGTGAAATCCCATTTAATTGGCTAACCAGTTATCCCTGTTGTTTAACTGGTTAACCAATTTAAAGGAGGATGAGTGAGGGGGTATGTTCCAACCCGGCTGGAGTGACTCTTTCACCTGCCACTGGGCTAGAACACCTCCACCCTATGCCCACTGCAGATAGGGGCTGCACCGGCTGGGACACCGGAGTAGCCCCTGCCTGCGGGGAGCCTGGGCCCACTGCAGGCAGGGGCTGTGCTGGAGCAGCCGTTGTCCGCAGTGGATTTCTATGGGGCTGGAGCAGCCTCCTGCCCGCAACAGGTGGGGAACTGCTCCAGCCCCACCAGTTCCTGGTTATACCTTCACATCCCTAATAGATACACACAATAAAAAGTGAAAAAGTAAATTCCAACACTGACTCAGTAGTAAAGACTGAAGATGATATACATATCTAATTTAGTATGTGACATATTATATCATGTTTATAATGCTTTACCTTGAAAGCTAAACATTTTTTCTCTGAACCCATGTACAAAAAAGCAGACTTTAACTCATTACTTACTAATTCATTACTAAATTTGAGGAGCTCCTTGATTCTATTAAAAATTAATTTATTTTGCCATTATCATTACTATCAATATAATTAAACACATTTTTAATAAATGATTGTAAATGTAGGCCTTTCTAGGTAGTGTACTCTAATTTTAACTAGCTTATTTTTAAAAAGGAAATCTGTAAATTTAAATCTGATTAAAATCATTTAAAATATAAGGTAGGTAAGAACCATTTATAAAAAAAAGTATAATATTAATAAAGAATACACCATCATATTCCATATGTAGCAGTAGTAGAATCCTCATGATAATAGTTTTTTTTTCATCCCAGCACCTTTGCATTTTGCCCACTAATCCCCTCTTCCAAGGACTACGAATAAGATTCCAAAACTCTTAAGTTGCAAACAGCAGCTATTTTAAATAATTAAGCTTTTGGATTTTTTTAATATTTGCACCATTATCCACAAAACTGTAGTTTTTTTCCCCTTCCAAATGCAGGATTTCCTCATCTTTTCCTCCCTACTTGCCCACTCCCCAAGGAGGGGGGGCAGAGAGCAACTTAATTACTTTAGTGGAAGTCTAAAATTAGACCATATTCAAGTTTGGATAAGTGACAAGTTTAAGATCTGGTGTCTTGGAGTCATGCAGTCTAGAAAAAGTTGCTATATCTTATTGGAATGTGAAGATTCCTAGTTTTTCAATGTGCTGCATAACATTTTTGTCCTGGTAGGTCCTAAGATTTATTTATTTTTTACTTTAGAATCAAGGCATTATTAATTTGTTCTAGATCATTTTAGAGATGACGATGTTTTTAGCATTTTCTTTTCTCTGATGTTTGAACACATAGTTTGTTAAGAAAAACTGGCTTTGTAGGCAGAGATATACAAATAGTACTATTTTTTTTTCAAATCTAAAGTGTTTCAGAAATAATTATTCTGTAAATTGCAATTTCCTGGATGATATTATGAACATACTCATGACAGTGCATGATATCTAGGTTTGGGATGGTTTCATTGCTTAGGAGCTGGTGTTTTTACATATTTAAGTTTTTAAAATAAAATATCTCTATCCAAGTCTTTGTCAGAGAACGTTCCAGTCCATAAGCCTTTATTGTGGCTTTTCTTCCTTGATTGTGTCTATTCCTGTGCATGAGGGGCCTTCTTTTCCTGTTCTCTACCAACAGAAACTTGTTAATCCGAAGATCGTTAAAGATGCCCACAAGCCTCTTCATGATCCACTATTCAGTGTGAAATC
The DNA here is from genome assembly GCF_049634645.1 of Pelodiscus sinensis. Lineage (NCBI taxonomy): Eukaryota > Metazoa > Chordata > Testudines > Trionychidae > Pelodiscus > Pelodiscus sinensis. The sequence goes on from NC_134714.1 coordinate 67,379,042, forward strand.
CCGTGGCAGAAATAGCAACTTCCAACTGCTGCAAAAGGCGTTGAGAGTACAGCAGGTTGGGAAAGTCCTGCCTGTAGTCACAGGGCATTTAGTGAGCTATTGAAGGAATTTTTTGGGGCTGATGGGGCAAGATGGTTTCCACACAGTACAGCTGCTGGCTACTTTCCCCACTTTCCCTTCATGTTCAGCTGAAGGTTTTGCTGGGTTTTTTAGTTTTTTACCATGGCAGAGGGGAAATTTGGGAATGCTGAGATAATGTAGGTTGTTTGACACTTTTAGCAAGTCATGGTTATTGTTTCAGAGGTTGAATTAAAAGCAAATAATTCAGCTTATAAAAATAATTAAAAATCAGTGATTTGGTGGAAGAGAAGTGAGGAAAGTGGGAATGTGTAACAGAAAAGACTTCAGAATGAGCAAAAGGAGTGGTGCCTAATCTTTATTACACGGGGCCACATAAACCTAAATGCAATCTTGTGATTTGAAGTAACTTGAATTGATTTATATTTTAAGTTCATCTTGTTTTGTATGTATTTAAATAGGTTGTTTCTAAGTACTTTATCATCTACTTATATATTTGTGTAAACTAAAATGATGTAAATGTGACGACAAAGCACTAATGAATTGGGTGTCAGGATATTGGGTTGAAGCATGCTGCAGGTCTTATGAAATGCTGTGGTGGGCCATACACAACCTGCATGCTGTAATTTGAGCATACCTGAGCTTAAGTGTTCATTTTTTAAATCAGTAGTGCTTTTTGCAACTGCTGTTCTTATTGTGCAAAAGTATTCTATTATTTATTTTAGAGAGGAATGAATAAGTTAGACTCTACAGATGGTCAGATCTACTTTCCCTCCCTCCTCTGTCTCCATCCTTTTCCCCACTGGGCAAGATTTTCCTCATTGTGATTTCTTTGGAAGGAGGGACAGATACACACCTTATTGTTTGCTGATTCTGGGGGGGGGGGGTGTATGCCATCTGATGTCCAGGGTTTGTGCTCCTTTCTGGTGACTCATTGATGTTCATTTTCTGTTTCAGGTGCTGTGATCAAGTAGGCTCCAGCATCCTCTGACTTGCAGAGAAGAGCGGAGGGGGGGAAAAAAAGGAAAGAAAGACACACACAGAAGAAAGGGAAGTGGAGGCCCTTCTATCTAGACTTATACAAAACTATCATTACTGAAACTGGATGGGAAAGTGAACTTTTTGATGTCTTTCCTTCCCCTAGCCTCTGAGATGGAAGGGTTGTAAATCTGTGTGCGTGCCTGGGGACAGACTGAACCATGAATCTACAGGCTCAGCAAAAGACTTCAAACAAGAGGGCTGGGAAACGGATTACATTTTTTAATGAACAGGATGTAGTTGTGCCATCAAAAGAACTGCAACAGCAGCTGAAGGAAGGGCAGTACTATGGACATGGAGGGGAAATGCCTGGCTCCCAAAGTATGGAGCTATCTAAAGCAGGCGGGCTAAGTGGGGCTCCCAACAACGTTGCCTTGATGAACTCGGTTGTTTATACTCAAAACAGGGGGGACTCCATGATGATGTCCCAGCAGCTGGCTACTGTCAAATGGCAGAACTCATTGATGGCGAGCAGGTTGCCTGACAGAGTTGATACCAGTTGGCAGCCTTCACCTGCGTCATGGAACCACAGTATGGTCTATGGGGGCAATCAAAAAGGGGTCCACCCTAATTCCAATGCCCCAGGTTTCTATGGACATCCTGAAATGCTGAAAAGAAACCAGGAAAAAGAAATGGAGGTGCCACAGCTAGAACTATATGGAGATGCAGTCCAGCAGATGATGGCCCAGAAGGTTCAGCTGGAACAACAAGCACTAATCAGGCAACAAGCTCAAATGAATTCCTACCACCAGATGCAGAAGCAGCAGCAGCAGAATCAGACTCTTCCTTTGCAGCCTTTCCAGCTTGCATTTGGTCACCAAGGCCAGAAGCAAGGCCTTCCTGAATTGCTACATGTCTTTCAACAAACCCCAGCTTCTTCAAACCCAGTCTTCACTACCCAGCAGAAACAACAGTCTCTTCCCCAGTTACAACTATTTGAAAACTTCTATCCACAACAGCAGCAACAGGCTGCCATGCAAGCCTTCAGTCTCCAGCAGTCTGCTTCGATAGCTCAGCCCCATGTGGCAGCAACAGCACCCCAACATCATATGATGGCCCACCAGTTCCAGCAACCTGAGAGGAACCAGGAACTTTTTAAAGCCCTGACAGAGCAAAACCAACAGACTGTGCTACCTCAGACCCAGATACCCTTTCCAAGGAGATCAAGGAGACTCTCCAAGGAAGGTATTTTGCCATCCTCTTCTTCAGGAGAAATAATGGGTTCTAAACCAGTAGAGGAACAATCTAGCAATCTGTTCCTCCATCCCTGGCAACCACAGCAGCAAGGACTCCAGTTTCAGAACGAGACTGAAACTCTGGGCCACAACAAAGGTAGCTATCTAGAGCCCAAGAGGACACACCTGGGTCAGAAGGAGATCCTGAGTAATAATGAGTTGACGCAGCCTGAAACAGAGAGGCTGGCCACATCTTATAATGGTAGAGATGGTGAGAAGCAAGTGGCAATGACTGAAGAAGGCACTCAGAGAACTCATGATTTTGTGGGGGTGAGAGGTGGTGTGATACAGAGCACCCGAAGAAAACGGTGTGTTTCTCAAGAGGCCAACCTGCTGACCCTGGCACAAAAGGCTGTTGAGCTGGCTTCTCTTCAAAATGACAAGGTAAGAGACATCCTGACCAACACAGCATTTCTAAAGTAGCCCTCATACTATATAACATCCTAAAAATATATCTCTCAGGAAAAAAAATTATGGGAAGTCAACCTAATTGAAGAGAGACAGAGTGCACTGCTGCAGAACCAGCTCTAGAATTACCCATATGAGGGTGATTGCCTGGCCATACAGTGAGCAATGTAGTTTACTCCACTGGGATTGAATGAATCTCCTAACCAGACCCTTAGAATGAAATACAACTAGTTAATCAAATTGATCAAAAATTTAGAATACAAGGTATAAATATTCTGGCCTGTTTCACCTGACCTCTTTGTTTAAAATCCTGCCTCTTTTGACTAGTCTCCCAGATCAAAACACGAAGGATGACATCTTTAGCAAATAATTTTAAAATAATTTTTAAAAATGAAAAAATTTAAAATTCTAATTTGCTACAGCAATACAGAAATCTGGCTAACCTATAGGACAAAGGTCTGTGGAAGGGATGTAATAGTGTACCTGTGTAAATGGTTAACCTATGAGCCTGGATTCATCAATTAACCTTCACAGCTACACACAGGCCTCCCTCCCTGATACATAGTCTCTGTATCAGAGGCAGCAGCATGGAGGGAGCAGGCAGGAACTCATGCTCACAGGGAGCTTCCTCTCCCCTGTGTGCAAACGTGTAACTGTTGACAATTTCACATTTACCAGAATAAACACATTTTAACATCCCTAGTCTGTAGGAACCTTTGTAGGACTTGTTGGGGCAGATGCACTATCTCTTGGTGAACAAGAGGAAAGAGCAGTTACTCCATTGATCCCTCTGGTGTACCATAGCCAGAAGCTGAACAACATCTTATCGTATGGTTTGATGAGGAAACAGGAGACCAGGAACTGTGGGGCACAACTAAGAGCTATGTTCTCTTTCAGCCCTGCTTTCACTGATCTTACAGTGAATCCCTCACATGGGAAGGGAAAAAGACCCTTTTCTCTAAGGGCTTCATTGTTAGGGGGACACAGCAGGGATGTCAGGATATATAACTATCCTTGTCGTGATGTTCTGGATAACAGTGACAAGGAAAATAAACACATTTCTTTTTTTGCCATTTCCCCCAAATCTCCTACTTGCTCATCATTTGCTTTGCCCTGCCCATCTTCTCTTATACAGGGATGTGTAGATTATTCAGGTTTTGTAGGCAGACAGTGGAAGTGAACACTAGGGATATTAAATGGCATTTAATTAGCTAACTGACTCGTTGATGGAATTTCCATAAACTGGTCGATTTAGTTGATAAGGGGGGGGAAACTGCAGAGTCACAATGGAGTTAGCTCCCGGCTCCAGAAGCTAACCCTGCTGCGGTTCTGCCTTTTAAATGTATTAAGAGCCATAAGACTCTTAATACATTTAAAAAGCACAAGCACAGCATGAGGGACAGGGCTCAGGCCCTGTTCTCCGCTATGCCTCAGCCTCTCCTGCTCCCCTGCAGAGATGGTGCTGGGGGACAATGACTGGCTTTTAAGCCAGCTCCCCCCACCACTGGCTCTTGCTTCCTCTCTCCCCCCCCCCCCCCCCGGCCGATAGAGGCAGCAAGGTGGGGAAGCAACTAGTCACTCACAGCCCTAGTGCACACATGCTGCTTCATCTGTTTTACAGAAGATCAACTAAAACCTTCATCAGATAGTAAAGCAACCATGTTAACATGATCACCTTTTTCTTGCTATGCTGTTCCTATCGAGCAAGGTACTTGTTAGTACACTTGGTGGAAAACTGGGTCGTAGTTAGCAATATGAAATATGTACTTTTGCTTATCTGCTGCCCTCTCATCCACATCATCCTTATACTTATCCAAGTAGAGCTGCATTACATGCCATCTGATCACCAGCACTGCGAGTGCAGTTAGAGAGACCTGGTTGTGTGCTTAAGAAAAGGCTAGGAGAGATCAAGTGACATTTAACAGTTGAAACAAGAAATTTCCCCCCTAGTCATGCCTGTATATAGCTATGGTTAGCAACTTGAGGACAAAAGGGAGTAATATTTGACAGATTCTGTCTGGTCTTCCCAGTGAGAAGTAAAAAGGGTTTGATTACACAGTGGCCCTGATGGAAGGGGTTTTGTGCGCCCCACTTTTTTTTTTTTTTTTTTTTTAAACCTCTTTGATAATTTTCTACATTCAAGATGAGATTTGCAATCTAGGGATAATGAACCATAGATTTTTAAGTGGCTAATTAGAGCAAACTAGTGGGTGGGTGGTGGACAAGTGTGTGAGAGAGAAGACATATGTTATTGTGTAGTGGGGTGGGGGTTTTTTTTGGTTGGTTGGTTGTTTTTTGTTTTTGTTTGTTTTTGGTGGGAGGATGGTCTGCTCCTTTATTCTCCTTAGCTCAGTGGTTTTCTGTCCCACAATACAACCTGCTGCTTCCACTGTTGACTCCTTTCCTCTGATCAGAAAACACTGAGCACAGATCCAAAAGACACCTACCTGATTGTTGTAGCTGACCAAAGAGCTGATGAAAGAGGCTTATTTAGTTAGCTTAAGAAGGTATATTTACATTGGATAAAGTACAGTACAAAAGCCAGCCTAGCTCTTTAATCAAGAGATTCAACTATATGAGCTCTTGAAGTGGGAGAACCAGGAAAAGAAGGTATGCAGTTGAGTAATTTGGAACAAAAGTTGTACGCTTGAAACCTCAATATTCAGGTGTTCCCATAATATTAAAATCCCTGCCCATGTGCTTATGGGGAAATATTGGGGGTATGCAGGGCATAAGTTAGTCTGGAAAACAAAATGTAAAGCAATGGATGGGAAAATGAAGAATCAAGAGTAGCTGGTACTGTTTCTAATGCCAATTGAAATAAATGTGACCACTCAAGACAATTTTGCTGGCTTTGGAAGGTAGTTCAGAAGAAGTATCCTTTTCCCAGGTATTGTAGGTCTGAGTACATGTTGAGACTAACATGGAACACTGAAATAAAATATTTAGATTGAAAGTGATTGTCTGATTAAAAGGTGATTGCTCTAAAATTTTTAAGGCACATGTGGGATATTTTTCTTCTTGTCTTCAGGAATTGGATACTTCAGAAGAGAAGAAGACTGCAGTGGCTGCAGCACCTACAGCAGCCAAAAGTGTTTTGGAATTTGCCAGTTCTCCACCATGCTCCAAGAGACCCCGGGAAGATAGCAGTCTTGTGCCTCTAATCATCCCTGTGTCTGTGCCAGTGAGGAAATTCGACTTGCAAGCTATTGCGAAGGAAAAGGGTGAGGAAGGGAAACTCCAGAGGGTGCTGGCAAATGATCGAAGTCTTTCTGAACGCAAGCCCTCTGTGATAGTCACCCGAAGACGGTCCAGTCGTAGCTCCAACATGGAAACCTCAATCCAGGTATGGTCATATTAAGAGACTTAAGTCTGCTACATCTGTGTGCTCAGCTTAATCCCTTGTATTGAAACAACTTTAATTGTGAAAGAGTAGTGTGAGTCTCCTAACCTTGAAAGGGGAACCTGGTGTTGTGCTGATTTTTGATCCAGAGGCCACTTCTGCGTCTTGTGTAGAGGGTGGTTTTTTTTTTTTTAAATGTACCATTGCAATATGATGGCTAATTTGTGGAGCACCATTGGCTTTTTGAAGCCTATTGCTGGTACTAAAATAGCCAAATAATACCTTCTAAAAGTCTGGAGGATACCGAGGATGAAGGTAGACTAAGTACATAATGTGGTGCTATTGGGAGCTTGCTCTGTTCAACTGATTTTCATTTTCAGAGCTATGCTGTAAATTAGGGATGTAAAATGTTGATTATTTGGCTAATTGAATAGTCAATAAGAGCGCTTCTGTCTTTGAAGTGTAGCAACAGCCATTGTGTCACTTCAAAGGCGAAAGTGCTGTGGGGAGCACGGGGCCAGCTGGGGCTCCCTGCAGTGCTTCAAAGTGGTAGCGCCGCATGGAGCTCCCAGGGTCAGGCTCCATGTGGCGCTGGCACTTTGAAACGCTGAAGGAAGCCCGGCATCAAACTCCACGCAGCGCTGCCACTTTGAAAGCCTCGTGCAGCCCAGAGCCAGCCAGGGACCCTGGGCTTCAGGTGGCATTTCAAAGCGGCAGCTCTACGTGGAGCCCAGGGTCTGGCCCCAGGCTACACGTGGCGCTGCTGCTTTGAAGCACCCCCACTACTTTCCCCATCCTTGCTGTCTCTTTCTGACAGAGGGAGCAAGGGTGGGGGGGAAAGCAACTAGTCAACCAGTGTGCTGACTATCCAATAAGCATTTGCTTATTGAATAGTCGACTAGTCGTTCACATCCCTACTCTAAATAAGTTTTTTTTGTTTTTGTTTTTTGATTGTTAATGCACAGGTTACTTTGAGTTGTAAAACTATGCATCTATCTTTGGCTTCTGAGTAAGTCCAAGCTGGATCTTGGTTTACATGGCTACCATGATGTTCTAAGAATCCCCTGGGGATAGGTTCATCGATATTTACTCTTTGTTTGTTTGTTTTAATCTTACATCTAGCCAAAGAAAGAGATTTAGATGAAGGATTATAGTGGATAATTTTGCTGGCTGGAGAAATGTTAAATTGTTCGTAGTTCCTAAGCAGTTTCAGGCTTTCGAGAAAAAAATTCTTGGACTTTGCTCTGTTCTATCGTTCAGAGTGACTAACTTTTCTTCTCATCCTGTGATGTCTTCTGTGTGTCTCAGAGCTCTGTTAAAATCTCATCTTCCCCCTTCAAAACTGCCACTTTGCAACTGCCATCTTTCTAACCCAGCAATGGACTGAGCTGCCATCTAGAGCCTGTAAACGCAACTTTATAAGCTGCCAGAGGTGTCGTTGCTGAATAATAGTTGATGTCTCCCCTCTTCAGCAGCCCCAGCCAGCACCTGTCCTGCAGTGCACTGAGCATGTTATCATCTCACGGAAATTTTTTAAACCATTTGGAAGCATCTTACGATTAAATGTTCAGATAATTGTGTTTAAAAGGATTTGTTTTCTTTTGTAGCATGAAAATGCTGTTCCAAAGGAGGAATCGGAGAGCTTTGCCCGGAAACCAAAGCAGCGCCCAAGACCTGAGCCACTCTTTATACCACCAAAAGCAGGCACCTTCATTGCTCCTCCAGTCTACTCTAACATCACTCCATATCAGAGCCACTTACGCTCACCTGTGCGCCTTGCAGATCACCCTTCAGATAGGAACTTTGAACTACCTCCTTATACACCTCCACCAATTCTCAGCCCAGTGAGAGAAGGGTCTGGGCTGTATTTCAATGCTATCCTCTCTGCTAGTGGTCACTCAATTCCACCGCCAGTGACCCCTAAAAGTACTCACAGAACTCTGCTCAGATCTAGTAAGTTCTCTTCTTTGTCCTGTTGGGAGTGGGAGGCTGAGTGCCAACACACATGGAATTGTGACTCTTAGATAGATAGTTATGGATAGATGGATGTTGAGCTTCCTGTTGGGAGACTTTGGGGAAATGGAGTGTAGGAGAAGTGATGCTGCCATATTTGGGGATGTTATTTAGAATGAACCTACCATTGATCTCCTGCTGCACTCCCTGCTGACTTCCTGCAGAAAAGATTTAGTTTTGAAAGAGTTAAGTGTTCTCTCAAGGATGGGATTAGTTTAGCTGAAATATCTGAGAGTTTGTTGGAAGGGATGGGATGCTATGATGAAAATGGTGGAACAGAACAGAATGGTGGATGAAAATTAAAAATTCCCTCTTCATTTTACTGTTCTTTGGCACTTGAGAACTTTTTTGGGTGAATAAAAGTTGATTCTCTGGTGCATTCTTCACACAGTTCACATGTGCCCCAAACATAAAATTGATGGGTTTTGAGCATATCTGTTACTTATCTTACAGATAGTTCAGAAGTCACCCCTCCCGTCCTTTCGGTAATGGGAGAGGCCACCCCAGTCAGCATTGAACCGTAAGTATCAATACAATTGTACAATATCCATCTCCTTGCTCAGGGATGGACAATAATTTTTAATGGGGGGGGGGGTCACTCCAAGATTTTGCTAAGTGGTCAAGGGCCACTCTTCTGTAGAGGGGGCAGGAGGTCTGGGATGGCAGGTGGAGGGTAGAAGGGAGTTTGGGTGAAGGAGGGGGTTATGATCTGGGTCAGGGGCTTGGGTTGCCGGGTCCAGGAGGTGTTATGGGTGCAGGAGAGGATTCTGGCCTGGAGGAGGGATGTAGGAGGGAGTGCAGGGCTTGGGATGGGTTGTGACCTGGAGGAGGTAGGGAGAGGGGATACAAAGGGTTTGGATGGTGGCTTGGGGCAGGTAGTTGGAGAGAAAGAGGGGGAGCACAGAGGCAGCCTCTGGCTGGGAGGTGCTTACATAAGTGGCTCCCAGCCTGCAGCTCTACAGGAATCCTGCCTGTGTGCTGGGCAGCTTCTCCACATAGCTCTGTTCCAGCACAGGGAGGGGAGAGTGAGGAGGGTTCATTCGCTGTCCCTGCCTTCTGCAACATTTCTCATCTATTATTGGCCCATAACTGGCCAATGGGAGCTTGGGGATTTTGCTAGAAGGTGGGGACACCATGCAAAGCTTTCTCCTCCCTGCCCTGTTTGCAGAGCAATTAGCAGCCTGCTGTTTAAACTGGGTGCAGCTGCTCTATAGTAAGGGTACCAGCAAGGTGACCACGGGCAGGATCTGGTGGCTTGGTGGGCCGGATTCAGCCTGCAAGCCACCTCTTGCCCACCCTATCCTAGCTTGATGGCACACAAATATTCCTTACCCTGCTTACAGATTTAGGAGGATAGGAAAGTGTCGCAGGCTCCCCTTTTGTTGGTTTATCTTTTAGCACTTTTCCAACTCACTCCTGTGAGTATCCTTTGATTAAATCGACAGCCTTATTTTCAATACAGTTACTTCACGTGATTAACTTAAAACAATCATGATTAAAAATAATTGTCATTAATTTTACTCTTAAACAATAGATTGCTAACTGAAATGTATTAAATATTTATGGAATTTTTTTACATTTTCAATCTTGATTTTAATTAAAAGACAGTGCAAAATGTACATTACTCGTGAATTATTACTTTTTATTACAAATATATACACTGTAAATGTGATAAACAAAGTACCGAAGTGCAATTTCTTTGCCGTAACAGAGTAACTTACAAGAGTAGGGGTTTTTTGGTGATGTAACTGCACTCAAAAACAAAACAATGTAAAATTTTAGAGCCTAAATGTCTACTCATTCCTACTTCTTGTTCTGCCAATCATTAAGCATACTTGTTTACATTGATGGGAGGTAGTGCTGCTTGCTTCATGTTTACAGTGTCACCACAAAGTGAGAACAAGTGTTTGCATTGCATTTTGCACATCATTTTTGTAGCCAACATTGCAAGGAATTTACTGCTAGATATGCCAAACATTTGTATTCCCCTTTATACTTCAGCCATTATTTCAGAGAACAAGTTTCCATGCTAATGATGCTTTTTTAAAAACAACAACAAACACCCCACATTTAATTAGATGTGACTGAACTTCTTGGGGGAGAATTTTATGTCTCCTGCTCTGCTTTACCTGTATTCTGCATCTGTCATGTTATAGCAGTGTCAGATGAGGACTCTACACATGGTCATTTTTAAGAGAGCTTTCAGAGCAGATTTGACAAAACACAAAGAACGTACTAATTAGGGATATGTAAAGGACTAGTCAACTAGTCGCTTCTCCCCCCCCCCCCCCCTTGCTGCCTCTATCAGAGATAGGCAGCAAGTGGGGGGGAAGAGCAGAGGCTATTTCAAAGCGGCAGCACTGCACAGAACCTGGGGTCAGCTGCTCCAAGTGGCGCTGTCGCTTTGAATGCTGCGGGGAGTCCCCAGCTGACCCCGGACTTCGGCGCTTTCACCCTAGGGCTGTTGCTACACTTTAAAGACGGAGGCGCCCTATCTACTAATCAAATAGTTGATGCAAAAATGCATCGACTATTCGATTAGTCAGTTACCCAATACTTAACATTCTTAGGACTAATATGAGATTGCTAAGGATAGTTACAGCACACAGCCAGAGTTTAAGAGTCTGAAGTACCATCGAAAATCAAAGAAGGGTGAGATGTGCAGCATGTGTTCAGAAGTCTTAAAAAAGCAAAACTCTGATGTGGAAACTACAGAACCTGAGCCAACAAAAAAAAAATCAACCTTCTACTGGAGGAATCTGACTCAGATGATGAAAAAGAACATTTATCAGTTCACGCTGCTTAAATCATTATGAAGCAGAATCATCATCAGCAGGGCTTGACAAGTGACGGTGAGCCCTGCTTGCCAACCACACGGTTTGGCACGCTGGCTAAAATCTACTCGCCACGGGCAAGTAGATTGCCCTAATTGTTGAGCCCTGATCATCAGCATAGAGCATGTCCTCTGAAATGGTGGTTGAAGCATGAAAGGACATCTTTAGTGCATCTGGCATGTAAATATCTTACACCACCAGCTACAACAGTGCCTTGTAAATGCCTGTTCTCACTTTCAGGTCACACTGTAAAAAAGAAGCAGGCAGCGTTATCTCCTGCAAATTGTAACCAGAATTGCCTGTCTGAATGGTTGGCTGAACAAGAAGTAGGACTGACTGCACTTGTAGGCTGTAAAGACTTTCATTGTTTTATTTTTTAATACAGGTTATTTTTTGTACATAATTCTATATTTGTGGGCCCAACTTTCATGATGAAGAGATTACACTAAAGTACTTGTGCGAGATGAATAAAAATGTTTTTTCAGTTCTTTACTGTGCACATAGTTGTAATAAAAATAGTGAGCACTGTACACTTTGTATTCTATGCCATATTTGAAATCAATATATTTCTATCCAAAAATATTTAAAATAAGTGGTATTCTATTATTTCTTGTGTGATTAATTGCAGTTATTTTTAATTGCTTGACAGCCCAATTGAAAGTGTAGATTTAAAAAAAATGTAGGCAGACTAAATCTATTGCTCTAAATATGATTTCTTATGGTCCACTGAACAGTTGCGACGGTGATGACTATTTTCCATCACTACTGTTCAATTGCTGGGCTGAATCTGGAACCACTGTAATTAGTTAAAGGTGAAAGGATCACTATGTCATTCTGCCAGGCATAAACACTATTATACTTGTTGTATACTTTTTAAGAGTGAGGAATACTGCTTCTTAAAGGGAAGGCAAAATACAAATAGACAGACATACTTAATTTTCAGAATGCAGTCAGCTTCAGGAACAAAGGTAACTAGCATTTGTTCCAAATTCACTGGACTTTCTTTTTCTTTTCCCTTTCCTTTTAATAACGGTAACTGAGTTAGCAAAACAAAAGGGAATCTTTAATCCTAAAAATAAAATTGCATTAATCATTTTGTGACTACTTTATCTTGCTACTATCAGGTGATTCTACAGCTTCTAGTAACTGTTGCTGAAAGTGGTTTTACTACTATTATAGATTAAATCTTTTCCACACCTTTGCAAAGTCCACCCAACATGGGGCTTCGCCTGCACTTAAAACATATCAGCATAACTGTCAATCAGGAGTGTGAAAAAACCACATTCCTGACTGTCATAGCTATGCTGATAAAACCACCAGTGGAGACATGGCTGTGTGACAGACATTGATGTAGCTATTCAGACAGTTGATGTTCCTATACCAGCAAAAAAGTGATTTTCTTGGTGTTTGCTGCATTAACATTAGGGCACAGGCTCCGAAGTGTAAATGTTGCTGCTGTCATCCTTTCCTGAACCATTCTGATGTTAACCACTTGTTAAATTATTTGACACCAGTGAAGTAGAATCTGTTGTTGACCAGAATTGTCATCAAGAGATCCGTTTCTTCCTCTCTAGATCATGGCCTTTGAGTCACAAAATGATTTGGGCCAAATTCTCAGTTTAGTCTAACTTAAGTCAGTAGAATTGTGCCGACGAAGAATGTGATCTTTCATTGGAATTTGTGAAACTTTATCTTTGGAGGGGTTGGATTGCAGTAAGATTTGCCATTTTGCTTAAGCTCTTATTTCCAAACATTTCATGTATCTTTTGTTTTAAGTGGAACAAACAGTGTAATGGTTCTTTTCTGTGCCTACTTCTAAAATGTTTGGTGTCATGGGGCATTGTGATGTGAGTCCTCTGGTTCGGTTAGTTCCATGTTTACAAATCATGCCTCTGAAAAGGAGATTTGAGCTTCTCATTGTGGGTGTATATACAGCCGGTCCCCGAGTTGCAAATGGTCGACTTATGACTGTTCGCAGTTACGATCGAAGCTGTCATAAATGGCGGACCCCGAGTTATGAATGCGATCTGTGCTTATGAACATCGCGGTTGTGAGTAACTCAATGGGGTCCGATTTACGAATGAACCGAGTTACGACCAATTGCTTGGTCCGTAACCGGTTCGTAAGTCGGGAAGAGGCTGTAGTGACTTGGTTTTTTTCAAAGCAGTATTACCCATTGAGAGCGCTCTTGATTTTTTTTCTGCTGCACCTCCAATCCTTTTTTCCCCTAATCTGTTTTTGGCCAGATGTAGTCCACCTTCAATCAAGACTGATCCGATTATCTAAATATATGAATATTGCAATTTGACACTGTCATGGTTTCTTATAAGGTAGCTTGTCATACTTAACATTTATCTTCTGTACCAGTGTCTTCATGAAGTTCCTTTGCAGGGCTAATTCCACTTACTTGCCTTCCCCCTTCCTCATGCCCTGCATGGCTTGATAGAGCAGGAAATGGGTGCAATTCCATTTCAAAGATCATCTGATGGGAGGGGGACATGAGGAGATATCTTATAGTCACTCTTGGGCCCCCATTCTGCAAAAATACACTTTTTTACTTGGTGCAGTTCTGTTGACAACCATTAATAGTGCCATTGAAGTTAAGCCAGTATGGGCATAAGTGTTTACGGGCTCAGGGCATTGGGCCTTATCGATAACTGTTGCAAGTAGAAAGATAATTGGTCTTCAGACTAACAGAATATTATTCACCCCATCACTGAAATAAATTCTTTTGCAGCATAGTAGCTTTTATTGGAAACAGATTATTGAGCACTATAACTGCCTGTGCTGACATTGACCCTCTCTTTACCTCCCTGCAGACGGCAGATCTGTGTATGCTTAACAATGTGATTCTAATTCTAAATAATTTCTTAGAAGTAATTTTAAAAATAGAGGAAATGATGACAGGAGACATACCTTTTCTATGGAATTAAAATTATTATTTTATGGAAAGGTATTTTTCATTTTTATTCTTGGTTCTGCTATCCTATGACCATAGTTCTTACCTATCCTGTACTTCACTTTGAGTTGCCTCTTTGTTGTTTAATTGTTCACTCTATCTCAAGCCATTTGTTAATGCTGCTCAGTAAGTCAACTGATGGCAGAGATATGGAGCAGGAAAGAGGGTAACCAAAGGTCATGTTCACATGTGGACTTGTGAAATAGTACAGAATGCAGCTGTGCTCAGGAGAGCTGGTTATGTTTTTTCTTCATTTTTAGTTATCTTCTCTTTTTCTCTTGTAATCAAATCTCTCTGTTGATGTCCAGTCTGGATATTACTGGGCAGTCCTTACACACTGGGCAGCTATGAGAACCAAGGAGAAAATATTAGAACCTACTAGAACGTTCATTGTTTGAAAGTTCTTGATTGTAATAGAACTGGGTGCTTTGTAAGTAATCAAATCTCAAATTAGAGACTAAGTTGAAGCTTGGCAGGTCTAAGGGACCCTCTTATTAGCTAGACAAAATAATTATTAAAACAACATTAGAAATTGGTAATAGGGCACTGAGACTTTTGCATCTAGGTCACTCTGTTAGGTCTGACTCAGGTAGTAACAGCTGAATGTTGTTTTTGCCTTACTGCTGCCATGTGGCTTATGTTTTGACTCTTTGCGATCCATGTGCTTTTACCAGATAGATAGATGCCTTCTAGATATTGTGAGAAGGTCATTGTCATTATTTGTTCTCCTTTTCCTAGACGAATCAATGTAGGATCACGGTTTCAAGCAGAAATACCTGTGCTCCAAGACAGATCTTTGGCATCAGCTGACAAGCATAAAGCAGACCTGGTGTGGCAGCCATGGGGGGACTTGGAAATCAACAAAACTACCCAAGAGAATGGTAAGCATCTAGAGAGGTTGGTAAATGGGTCTAAAACAAAAAGTAGCAGTTTTGGTAGAGTAGCTGTGTCCTCTGCATTAGGCTTCATTTAAATAGCTTCATACTACTGATCAAGTGTCAAGTTTCACTAAGTTTTGTTGAAAACTTCTTGTGGAAAATTATGGAGAACAAGGATTCATAGACTTGAAAAGGCAGACAGGACAAATTAAATAATTGGACAAGTGAAACAAGGTATTAAATTCATCTCTGCTTTTGCTGTGTCGGTCCCAGGATACGAGAGGGGAAAAAATAGGTGAGGTAATAGCTTTTATTGGATCATCTTCTGTTAGTGAAAGATATGAGCTTTCTAGAGCAGTCGTCTCCAACCTTTTAAGCACAAGATCACTTTTTGAATTTAAGTGCAATCGAAGATGTACCTCACATCCAAATATCCTTGCCCTGCCTTCTTTGTGCTCCTTCTCTGAGGTCCCCCGTACCTCCACACTCCATCCTTCCTCCCCCATCCTCCCTCACTTTCACCAGGCTGGGGCTGAGAGTTGGGGTGCAGACTCTGGTCTTGCATTAAGGGATCTGGAGTATGAGAGAGGCATTGAACTTGGGACAGGCAGTTGGGGTGCCTGGAGGGGGTTCTAGGAGCCAGCTCTTGGAGGTTATTTGGATGCAGGGGTGCTCGGGGCTGGGGCATGGGTTTGGGGTGCAGGAGGGGGTTCATGACTGGGGTAGGATTTCAGGATGTGGGCTCAGACTGGGCCTTGCTGACCCCACATGGATCCTGGGTGGTGGTACAGTGAGGCTAAGGCAGGCTCACCCCTGCGCTGGCCCTGCACCACTCCCAAAAGCAGCCAGCAAACTCCCTCCCAAATCCTGTTGTGTCCCCTCTCTGCTGTGTGGAAAAGGGATACAGAGTGTGAGGGGGCACCCTGACATTGGCACCCTCCTCTCAGGAGCAAGCAGGAGGCTCCTGAGGGGACAGCTTCAAGGCAGAGGACAGGAGGTGCACAGCAGTGGGGGGAAGGGCAGCTAAAGTACTGGCACTTGATAGCCTCTTGGCCAAACGAGTCAAGATCACTTGTCAGAGGTCCAAGATCTACCAGTAGATCCTGATCTACTGGTTGGTGACCACTGCTCTGGAAGGAGCTCTTTAGGTCTGGGGAAGGAAGCAGAATATCTCAGGGCTTGTCTGCACTTAAAGTGCTACAGTGATGCAGTTGCACTACTGTAGTGCCTCAGCGAAGATGCTGTCTATGCTGACGAGAGGAGCTCTCCCATAGACAATTTGTGTCTCTCCACGCTGGAAGGGCACAGTCTAACAGGGCTGACACATGACTTTCCCATGTTTCCTCTGCCTAGTTGACTGCATCACAGTGCTCTCCTGACTCCACATTATCTGTGGGAGAAGGAAGCCTCTGTCCCTCTCTCCCTATGTCCTTCGCCCCTCACCCCCACCCCCGCCACTTCCTGGCATGTTGACTCTCCCTGACAGTTGGGCAGTGAATGAGATGACGTCACTTGTGCTTGCGAGAGCCTGGCTGGAAGGCAGCGGTCACCCTCTTCCTCTTTGGGCTCTGCTGCTGGAGACAGAGGCCACGTGAGCTGGAGTTCCCGCTCCTCTGCCCCGCCTGGCTTGCTCAATCTCTGTCCCCAGCAGCCAAGCCCTGGCAGGGGATGGAAACATTCTGTCTCCAACGGGGGTTGAATCTTGTTTAACTGTGTCACATGGGTGTAGATTTTTTTTCACCCATGAGTGACCTAGTTATACCTGTCTAATTTGCTAGTGTAGACCTAGCCTCATGAGCTAATGACAAGTTTGGAAAGATTGTTTAAGGGTAACATGGGAGATGATCATTTAAAATAAAATGGGCAATTGGGAGTCATTCACAGAAGTAATTCATAGTCATTCATGATGACAGTGGGTAGTGAGAGTGACTACTTCTGCTTACGGTGCTTACCCAGAAGGTGAGTGACCCAAGCTCAAGTCCTGGCTCCAATGACTATTTATAAAAAGCAGAACAAATGGAGAAATTAAAAGAGCACTGCACCTGAGTATCACATAACTTTGTGGTTAAGGCACTCTCTTGCAATGTGGGAGACCCAAATTCAAATCCAGCAATTGCAATAGGCAATTGTACACATGTCCCTAGACGCAATTAAAATTTAGATTTGTCTCAAGGTACAGTGCTCGGGGGTGTGAAAATCCACACCCCTGAGCACGGTCATTCCTGGGGAGGAATGAGGCATGAGGCCTAAGGCAACTGCGCCTCAGGTGCAGGGCCCAGGGCAATTCCCCCCGCCTCGCTCCTGCTGCATGCCCCCACTCCTACTCTCCCCCCAAATCCTGCCTCTGCAGTCCCCATTGCACCCCTTGCCTGAAGCTCCCTCTCCTGAGCAATGTGAACCGGAGATTACTGGGGGGCCTAGTGCGGGATGGCAGGAGGGATTAGAGTCCCTTGCAGTGGAGGGGACAGGCGCTTCATTGGAAAATCAGTTATACGTGAAGTAAATTTCATGTTTAACTGGCTAACCAGTTACATGGGATTTTACATTCCTGTTAGCCTCAAGTCCCACATCTCAGGTAAGTGCCTCAACAAGTGGGCGTAATTTATATGGGAGGCAGTGGAACCGCTATTTTCCCTCCTCCTCATCCATTTTGTGACTATAATCCTAATTTCTTTTGCTTTTATAAAAATTCCTAAAAATTAAAACAAAAATTTTCAAGTCAATACATGTAATATTGACATTTTTGATTTTCTGGAAAGTTTGGAAAAAATGCCTTTTTTGGTATAACTGAGCCTACATTAGAGGTTTTGGTGGCATATCTGGGGCATGTGTTTTTTTTTGTTTTTTTGTTTTTTTTTTTTTTCACACCCTTGACCTACACAGCTATGCCTACAAAGCTTTGTGGGGTAGAGCTGGCCTGAATCTGAGTTTGTTCACTTACTGCAGCAGTAACTGTGGTCTGGCTTTTTCTGGAAAAAGAGGGAATGGTATTAGCATGTTCATTCACATTTGAATTTTCTCACCTGGCTCTCTTTGTGGCTCACCTCCACCTTGCCATCCTTCACCTCCCCCACTCAGAGTAAGAGGGAAAGTCATAATAGAGGTTTATTCAATCTTGGTTCTCTTCCCTAATGTGAAGGTGTTCAAGTTTTGTGATCGTTCAGTCTTAAGTTCTTTCCTGGTTTATTTAGTTTTGATTGGAAAGGGTCAATTAAGATAAAATAATGGAAATCCTACTGTTGCCCAAGTTACACGTGACCACTACCTCATTGAAAACTGTACTGAGACGCCCACCAACCAAACTCATTGAATATAACAAAAAAATAGCAGCAACTATTCCATTTCTTAATCTGATCTTTTGCATCTTCCATCCCATCCTGTTGTTTGGTTTGATGGCACTTTCCTGGTAATAGTGGAAAATCTGTTAACTGCCGCCTGTTCAAGTATTTTTCCTGGGGCTGGAACCAATCAGGAGCTGGCGCTACATGTCTTGCACGAAGCAAAGGGAAACATTCTGGTGAGTCATCTTCAATTATTTGTCTATTCTTTTGCGATTGTGGGAAGAGATCTTAATCACACAGGACTGATTGCACCAGCAAAATGCTTATTTGAGAGAAGCTTGCAAAGTACTATACAGTTCTGCCAAGATATTTGAATCCTAATGTTCATCACCTCTTGCTGTCACTATTCCGGATGTGGCCCCTGAACAGCTCTGGTGATGTACCTCTATCTTGACTTGTACCGTGTTTGCTATTTCAGTTTTGAGTCTCTCCTAAGTAGAGACAACTAAAAATATCAAACTGCATGAGATTATATGTGACTTATGTTTTTGTTTTACACCTTAGCTTAAAGGGATCATGTGGCTGAGGTGGCTAAACTAAATTCACTTGCCTTCTAAATTTAAAGTCTAGTTTATGGGAGGGAGCATTGCATTGTCTATTGGCTTTAGAGCATGGGACTGGAAATTAGGATCGTGGGTTCAGTTCTTGACTCTGTCACTGACTTTCTTTGTGACCCTAAGCAAGTCATTTAACCTTGCTGTGCCTATGCAAAATGGGTTTACTTACCTGCCTTACAGCATTTTGTAATTTACTATATATTTTAGAGAGTTTGTCTGTTTGATCAAGAACGCCTCCTAAACAGTAAGAGCTAGGACCACCAAATTTGGTATAGAGCTTCCTCTGATCATAACTTGAAGCAAGGTAATATTTGGTGTAGAGATGTAGGTGATTAGTCAACTACCCGATGAGCATAAGCTTATCGGGTAGTTGATTTGACTAGTCTCTTCCCCCTACCCCTCTGCTTCTGTATCGGGGGGGGAGGAGCAGGAGCTGGCACTGGGAGGAGCCAGCTTAAAAGCCAGTTCCCCCCAGCACCGTCTCCAAGGGGGGGGGGGCATGGCAGGAGAGGCAGAGGTGCAGGGAGAAATGGCGCAATCAGGTGACTCTTAACTACATTTAAAAGGCAGAGGCGCAGCTGGGATGGTGAGTGCGCCACCCGCCCCTTATCAACTAATTGAGTAGTTGAAGGAAATTCCATCGACTACTCAGCTGATTAATCAAAATTTAACATCCCTAGTTTGGTTGCACCAGGAAAACAGGATGTGCCTGGAATGGGATTACTTCTCATAAAACGAAACAGAAAAGAGGCAGAATCACCAAAGCAAGTACAGTCCTCAAAATTAACAGAACTGAGTGAATGTTGGAAGAGATTGAACCAAGATGAGCTAGAAAAATAGAATGAACCTGGAATAGGATTGCTTCTCAATAAACCTTATAGAAAAGAGAGAAAATGGAGAAATTTGGAGTAGTGTTTTGGCACTACTGAGCAATGCTGGGTATATCTGCTAGCCATTAATGTTTGTAAACCATTCTGATTTCTTTGGTAGATGCTGTAAAACGGACCTGTTTATGAAAGTTTAGTGCACTAATCTTCACTGTCACTTCTAACTTCAGTGCAATTGGTAGCTATAGTGCAAATAAAGAATGGGTACAGTTGAGTGGCTTTTTTCTGTGGAAGTGATCCTTCCATTTTATTCTGCAATATTGTTTACTCGAGTGAGTTGAGATTTCTAAACCCATTTCACTGGTGTCCTGAATCTGCAAAGGAGTCTTTAGAGCAGTATTCTTGATTGGCGGGTGGGAGTCAGACCACATTCTGTAGGGGATCATTACGACCTAAGGTAATACTTCCATAGCAGCGTTCCCTCTAATTTTCCCCACTCCTTAAGCAGAATGAATTTTATGTGCACCAATGTGGAGGTGATATGTGACATAGAGGGGATGTGCAACACATCACTTCCACATTGGTGCACATAACGTGCATATGGCAGGGGTGGGGCCAACGGGCTCAGGCCTGGGGCAGAGAGTTAGGATGTAGGAGTGTGGGAATTCCAACTGGGGTGTGTGGGTTCTAGAGTAGGGCTGGAAGTGAGTGACTCGGGGCTGGGACAGGGAGTTGGGATGAAAGGACTCTGACTGGCGGTACGGGCTCGGGTGGGGCTGGGCATGAGAGGCTCAGGGCTAGAACAGAGGATGGTGTGCAGGGGCTTGAAGGGTGAGGGCTCCAGCTGGGGTTCACACCATAGGGTAGGGCTGGGCAGATGGGTTTGGGGTAAGGGTGCTCTGAGGCTGCTGCGAGGGGAGAGAGAACTCTTCCCAGCAGCACCTGGGCTGAGAAGGAAAGGCACTTCTCTCAGCCCCGGCTGCTCCAGGGCTGGGGCTGCATGATAGCCTCTCCCCCTGAGCTCCACAGGTTCCAGCCAGGGCTGAGTTGGAGCTGGGGCAGGGCTGCCTGAGCCACAGCAGGGGGGCTCTGGGGTAGGGCCACCCATGCCAGGATTGCACTTTGGGCTAGGGGAAAGGCGCTGGGGTCAGGCTGTCCCTCTCTCAGCCACAGCAGGCCTGGAGGTTGGCCCTGGGCTCAGTTGGGGATGGGGCAGTCCTCCTCCCCACCTTAGGTGTGTGCCTTGAGCACCCACTCAGAGCTAACTAAGCAGCTTTGCAGCCACGTAGCTTAGAGGGAACGTATTCTATAGGGCCTTTCTCTTTTGTGAGCTGGAGTAGGTGAGCAGTGTTGTACTCCACTCTATAGATAGGAAAGTGGAGGCATGGAGAGGTGAGTTTGCTTGCCCAAGGTACCAGAGAGTGAAGAACAGAATGCTGTCAAGTATCAGAGGGGTAGCCGTGTTAGTCTGAATCTGCAAAAGCGATGAGGAGTCCTGTGGCACCTTATAGACTAACTGAAGTGTAGGAGCATAAGCTTTCGTGGGCGAAGAAATTTCCACTACCTGCATCTGACGAAGTGGGTCTTTGCCCACGAAAGCTAATGCTCCTACACTTCAGTTAGTCTATAAGGTGCCACAGGACTCCTCGTCGCTTTAACAGAATGCTGGTGCCTTAACTCCATCCCAAAGGCTGTTCCACAGGCTAGAGCACAAGGTAGGAGAGGGAGCTTTTAATACTAGTAACTTGCTGGTAGAGGATAGTACAAGAAGATTGCCTACTGTTCATTTGTTATAACACTGTAGAAGTTCATGTGCTACTGAGAGCTAATTCTGTTATTGTGCTGTCTCTTAGGCTACGTTGACCAAACTGCTGCTGAAGAGACCAATGCATTCGCAAAACCACCCTCTGGCAGACTATCACTACACAGGTACACTGAAAGGAAAGCAACAGATAAACTCTGTGCTGCTGCCTCTGTTTCCTAGATAGCTGGCGCAGCCCTAGCACATGGGGGGGTCTTTTCCCACCTTCCTTTGTCACCTTTTTGAACAGTAGCTGGTGGTGGAGTCTGCTATTTTGATATTAATGTAGAGTCATAAGCTTTTCAGAACGCTTTACAGGAATCAGAAGACACATCGCGTGTTCCCTGATGAGTGTAGGGGTGAGCTGCAGGGAACTTTGCCTGCCACTCTCATGACACTTAGGATTTGCTAGTGTGCTGCACCACAAGTGCATTAATCACAAAGCCACTTTTTGTGTAGCTAGGTTTGTCAAGAGACTTGATGTAACCTAGTCTGAGATTTTGACAAAATCTTAGAGCTGCAACCTTTGTGGTGTGAATTCATAGCAGGAAATTGAGAGAGTTTGAGTGGGAGAATTTCCATTCACTAGTACTTAACCTATGCAGCTTATAGTAGGGTGTCAAAGGATGCAAAGACTAGCAGGTTATTTTATCTCATTGTTTCCTCTGTGGAAGCAAAACTGCAATGTCAGATGCAGCTGTATCTGTCTCTACGCTCACTTAATATATAACCAGTTGCAAGAAAGGGTCATTTGGGACTAAGGATGGCCCTAAGCAATCCTGGGAAACCTTGGTCTACGACAGGGGTTCCCAAACTTTTTGACATGGGGACCATTCACGAGCTTTTGGAGGACTGGTAACATTCATTTGCATATTCATTAAGCAAATGGAGAATATGCAAATAAGTTGTTTCTGGTCCTCCCAAAAGCCCCCAGTGCCCGCTTTAGCAAAGCTTTTGATATGGTCACCCACAATATTCTTGCCAGCAAGTTAAGGGAGTGTGGATTGGATAAATGGACTGTAAGATGAATGGAAAGCTGGCTAGACCAGGATTTCCCAAACTTTTTACTTTAGTTGGAACCCGTTTTTTTCCAGTACTGTTTTTTGCAGCCCAAAAATATAAACGCATATTAAAAAAAGAATGAAAAATGAATACATTTTCAGTGTTTCACCTGGCTGAATCCTCCGCCCAGCCCGGGCTAGGGCTTGTGGGACCTGGCACTGCACGGGCACTCCGGGAGGTGGGAGCAGGAGCAGATTGGGGGTAGGGTATCTGGCAAGGAGGGGACTTGGGTAGGAGTTGGACCTCCCTGGTCTGGCACCCTGACTGGTCCCAGTTGAGGGATTTTTTGGATCAGGGGAGGTCATTTCAGGGCTCCTGTTTCCCCCCCCCCCCCCGTCCCTGCTAGGCTTCTTTGCACCTCCCTCCCCTGCAACCCAATTGAGCTGCCCACCCCTGCTGGTTCCCTGCACCTTTCCCAAAACCATCCTCCACACTCCAAGGGAGTTCAGCACCAGTTCCCTGCAGCCCCTCTCAGCCCAGCTGAGCTGCCCTTCTGTTCCCTGTGCCTTCCCCCATCCACCTCAGCCCAGTTGAGCCCTGTACTGGTTCCCTGCATTCCTTTCCCACAGCACAGCTGAGCCCCATTTCCCTGCACCTCCCCTCAAACCCTGCAGAACTGCTGAGCCCAGCCCTGATTTCCTGCCCCTCCCTTTCTTCCTCCCTCCACTTGAGTCTAGTCCCGGGTTCCTGGTACCTCCCTCCTCCTGCAGCCAAACTGAGCTCTGCACCATCCCACCCCCTCCGTAGCCCAGCCCAGCACCCCACACCTCTTCACTCTCGCAGCCCAGCTGAGCTGTTTCCCTACACCTCCCCCGAAACTGCACAGACCTGCTGAGCCCAGTGCTGATTCCCTGCCCCATCCTCCCTCCCCTTGAGTCCAGTGCTGGGTTCCCGGCACCTCCCTCCTCCTGCAGCCTAGTTGAGCCCAATGCCCCGTACCTCCCCCCACAGCCCGGCCTGGCACCCCCCCCCCCCCCAGCATGGTGCCCGGGGGTAACTCCCCCTGCCGCCCATTTCCCCCTCGCTACGCCTCTGCTGAGCGCCCGGAACATCCGGCTGCATCATCCGCCCGGCCCAGGGCTTGGGGGACCCAGCGCTGTACGGGCACTCTGGGAGTCCAGAACACCCCGGCAGCCACGCTTAGGCCCGATATTTTTTTCCCCACGTAGCCCATAGTTTGGGAAACACTGGTCTAAGAGGATAGAGGGAAGCTCTTTCTCTAGTGCATAAAAATTACATGTCTGTTCACATAACAACAATGCTTGATGCTACCAGAATACATTCCACTGTGGAAGTAGAGATAAAGAATGTGAGAGGGCTAAAGAAGATTCAGGATTAAGTATTTTTCTTGTTGGAGGAGCAGGAGGGATATTGTATTAAGACTACTTCAGATATGTAATAAACTGCATGTAGTTTGGGCAGATTTTATATAAAAAGAAACCTAAAGAAACTATAACTAGAAGAATACAGGCTTGAAATGAAAGGTTTCAGTTTAAAATTCTTTACCTATAGGATCGGACAGGTGGAAAGTTGATGAGAAGAAACTTTTCAACAAAGGCATTGCAATCTACAAAAAAGACTTTTTCCTGGTCCAGAAACTTGTAAGTTGCTCTGCCAATTACATAACGCACTGTGGAAGGGGTGACCTGAACTGATGCAGGTGGTGCTGACACTGACACCATCAACACAAAATATATTTCATTCTGTCTTTAGTGCTTGCTTTTGTTTTTATGTTTTATTCTTTCCTCCTATGCCCCCCCCCCCCCAAATTTCCTTTGAGTGGTTAAACTTTAAAAAAAAATAAAATGTTGTGCTACTTACTAATATTTCTCTCTTCACTCCTCATCAGTCCAATCTCCTTCATTTAGTCAAGGACACACATCACTTATAAAGAGATGATAGTGATTCAGTAACACTCAAGTAACCTGGTTATAAAATTGAATGGGAAAAATCCCCTTTGTGGTGAAATGGCCCATGGATGGATCTGTGAATGGTGAAACATTTTAGTAATTTCAGATTTCTGTTAAAAAAGAAAATTAGAGACAATGAAAATGTCCTTTTAGTAAATGTCTCCTATGCATTTTAACTAGTCCCAAAGATGCTGTTCAGTGGAAGGAAAGATACCAAAAAAAGGAAGTCAGGAGTAGTTATCAAAGTTTTCATGAATAAATAACAAACATGCTAAGCATTGTGTTAGCATGTGAAAGCCTCGGCATTAACAAAAGTTGGGACACTGTCTCCAAACTCTCGGGTACGTCCCAGGAAGAATTGCATATTATCTTTCGGTGTCTGCAGATAATCATCTGTTCCAAATAGGTACCAAACTGGAAAGCTCTGCAAGCCTTCCTTCCTATCTGTTAGACTTGTTTTCTGGTTGTTCCTTAGCTGAAATGCTGTTGGAAACTAAATACAGTAAATGTTCTGTTATTCAACATTGTCCCCAGCCGGTTGACAATGTTTGAATTTAGCGTGCCAGATGAGCTGCCAGCCCTGCTCCTGGGAAGGAGGCTTCTTCCACTCCCGGAGTGGAGCCGGCCAGGGTTGCTTTGTTATTCATCATATTCAGTTAACTGCAAGGGCATCTAGTAACCTAGACAGGGGAAGGCTTTGCCTTCCCAAACCGCCTGGCATAGCCCCACCCATACTCCACCCCCAGCACCCGCTCTCCCTATGCTCTGGAGACAGGGATGCTGGGGCCGTGCGGCCTCCTCCCTCCCTGGTGCTCCAGGGTTAAGGAGGCTGGAACATGAGCACTAGGCATGCTGCTCCTCCTCGTCCCATCACCATGGTGGGGGCAGGGCCTCATCAGAGGGGGTACGGTTGTAGGTGGGACTGGGGTCCTGCACCAACTGCCCATGGTTAACTGGGAACCGCCATTCTCCCTGAGTACCAGATAACAAGGCTTTAATTGTACATCCCAGCAAGCTTGGGCTTTCAAGTCTAGGGGAATGAATGAGTCTGAGAGACGAAGCTCCAGCCTGAGCTTGTTTTTAGCACATGTGCTAGAGCACATGTGTCCACCTGTAATTCCAGGGGAGGCTAAAGAAAAGGTTTGTGGGGAATCTTAACACAATGTAAAGAACTTAAAACAAAACACATAACAGAAAGATATTTCTGGGAAAAAAATTACAGTGTAAAGTGACTTGCAATTACACCTTTGAGTATTATTATGTATTTTAAAAGAAATTTTGCCTTTTTCTAAAACAACAGATAAAAACCAAGACAGTGGCCCAGTGTGTGGAGTTTTACTACACATACAAGAAACAAGTGAAAATTGGTCGGAATGGGACACTAATCTTTGGGGACATTGATGCCACTAATGAGAAGTCCCTGAAAGATGAAGCTGAAGTTGATATCAAGGTAACCACCCAAACCCCTTTCCTGCTTTTGACTTCAGTGCCAAACACAAACTTTGTGGCCTGAATCACAGTTCACTCTTTATAATTTTACTGATGCTGCTTATATACAAGAAATAGTAAATATGGTCCTGACTATGGCATAGATTCCTTAAGTAGTTGTCTGATTAGAGACTTGTGTTTCTGAGGACATATCTAAATTACTACTTATGTCCACAAAACTTACATTGCTCAGAGGTGTGAAGAAATCACTCGCATAAATTTTGCCTGAATACATACTGGTGTGCAGAGCGCACTGTGTTGGCAGGAGATGCTCTCTTGCTCACATAGCTACTGCTGCTCATCGAACTTTTATTATTGTGTCCATGGGAGAGCTCTGTCTAGTTGGCATAATGCAGCTAAACGAGCACTCTTACAGCAGCACAGCTGTATCAGTACTTGTGTGCCATTGTAAGTGGAGACATGGTCTTAATTCTCTCTCACCTGCTGCCTTCACTAGCACAGACAAGGCAGGCTGAAGTTTACTATGTCCAGCTTCACAACCTCACATCCTTTTTTACATGGTTACCTTGACCTTCAATAGAGCTGAAGCTTCAAAGGAGAAAATACTAACTCTGTCCCTTTTACTGTCTCTTCTTGTGAAGAGTTCCCATAGGTTTGCACATATTCTTCCTCTCAGAAAGGAGAATTACAGTGAGGAACATACTCGTGTGGAGGAGGAGCCTGAGAAGGAGGAAGAGGTGGAGGACCAGAAGAGCACAGTATTTCCCAAAGCCGCACATACACTACAAACCAATGATGTGGTCAGTGTTGCACTGAGCTGCAAGTGTTCCTCTCCCCTCCCCCGCCCCAGTCCTTTCTATCCTCCCATTTAAGGGTTTGGAGAAGGGTAAATAAAAAGAACAGTTCAGCTTCAACTTTTCCTGGTAGAAGGAGGTGGAACTGGACTAACCCTGAGTATTACCAGCATCCAGATGTTGTTCGATATGACTCCATGGGCGGGGAAAGGTGGTAACTGGGAATGTGATAAAAACCTACACAATTCGCAGGGAGTGCTGCTCAGAGAGGACAAGTGGCCTTAGAAATGCCACAGATTTTCTCTTTAGGAATGGGTTGGACTAGAATACTGGTGGGGTGACAGTTCAGCCAGCAGCCGTTACCCCAGGGATGTTTCATTTTCCGTTTGCTTTACCAACTCTCTGTTTGCCATGTAGGTCAATGAGGGCCTTATTTCAAGAAGCCAGGAGTCTAATGCCCCAGGAGAAGCCAGTAGTAGGACTGTAAGGAAGCCTAAGGAAGTAGCAGTGAAGTCTCAAAAGCCTCCTCCCTCAGTACAGAGGAGAAGACGGAAACCGAAACCTAAATTGGACACTGCCAATAAAGCTCAGAACCAGGAGAACACATTTCCATGTAAAAAATGTGGCAGGTAAGAGTCAATGAATTTACAGTGACGATTGCAGGAGTGTTGTATGAAATAAACATTTGCTTGAGGAGCAGCTTCTGTGGAGATATGGTACAATAAGATTTTTTGCAAATGGTGGTAATAATAAGAACAACTTTCCACCACTGGTGCTTTCAAATTAGATGTTAAAAACTGTCAGTTCTTCTCCTTAATGATATGAGGTTGTCAGGGGTCCCATGGGTAGTTTTCATAATGATCAGCATATTAACCCCATTACCCTGGATAAATGGGAGGATTACATTCTGCATTCTGAAATAGTATTGAGATGTCACACTGCTGTATTTCTAGCTTATTGCTGACAAGAAAGAAGCCAGGGGAGACTCTTAATGGCATTCAAGTCTATTGGCTAGCATTTGGTGCCAATAAAATTGAGACGCTACTGCTGAGAGGCAGAGGGGAGAGAGAGAATAGAAGCCATGGGCACTTGTCATTGTTTGCTTATTTATATTCCAGTAGTGCCTAAAAAATTAGGGCCCTTATGTGCTCAGCAATGTACAAATGCATAATGAGAGATGGAGCCTGCCTCCATCTAAATGACAGATAAGTGTGGGTGGGAAAATGGAGGCATGGAGGTAAAATGAATGGTCCAAGATCTCACAGAACACCATTTGCCAAGAACAAAACCTAAGTGCCCCATCGACTGCATCACCTTGCTGCATGAGGAATGGGAGTGAGAGCAGTGGTAGTTGCAGTAGTTCCATCATGGTGGTGATACAGGGCCCTTCTTTGTAGTCTGTTGATGTCAAACGAGAGATACAGCAGTGCAGGGAAGAAGAGGTACAGAGAGACTGAGCCAACAATTACATGTGTATGATCTCCCTCAGGGTCTTCTACAAGGTGAAGAGCCGGAGCGCTCACATGAAGAGCCATGCAGAACAGGAGAAGAAGGCAGCAGCATTGAAGCAACAAGAGAAAGAGGCGGCGGTGGCGGCAGCAGCAGCAGCAGCGGCAGCAGTAAAGCAAGAGGAGAGTAGTGACATGGGGAGCAGCAGCAGTGACAGCAGTGGCAGCTCGGATGAGGATGGGGAGATTTAACCATAGCCCAGGGAAAGTCGAGGGAGTAGCAAGGCTGGACCCCACCTCTCTCTCGGTGTGTTTGCCTCCTTTCCTGCACTTTCTTTAACTGGACTGAGTTATACTAGGCCACAGTTCCACTGCTGCCCTTTCTTCATCCCACATTCAGCACCTCGCCCTGCCTGTATAGACTGAGCCAAATCAGTGGATAAAGAGATTTGTGTGAACTTGGATATTCTTTTTTTACAAATAAGATTTCTATTTTATTTATAAAGGCACCTGAGGTACATAACTGAACAAGGTCATCGGGGTGGAACTCAGTTCTCTTGCAGGTTAGTCAGGGCTTTCTCCTTGTGCTTGCCAAGAATCACAGTAACAAGACTCTTGAGTATAAAGGCTTCCAGGCCTGTGCAAGAAAAGATGCTCTGCCCTGAGACTATGTGCATCTAGTTACTGTGAAACCGGTGTTTTGTAACAATTGCCTTCCATAGCAAATTGTCTGTCACTGCCCTTCCTGCTTTCCTCTGGAGGGTTATCCAGTAGATTCTGTGGAAATAGGAGACATACCCTGGGTCATTGTATGACAGAAGTGAGGGTGTTTGTGTGTGAAGAACCACTCACCCCACCCCTTTCCTCTCAGAGGTGATGTCTCTTTCTGTAGCAAGGGGATGCCTGATCATTCCTGTGCCAGTAGGAGTTCAGTAGTGGACATACAGCATTCTGTGGGATAAGAGTAGCCACAAACCTTAAAGATCTGGCCACATCATGTACAGGAGGAAAAGTAGTTATTTGGGTGATTTTTAGAACTTGTCCCCTCACAAGTGCAATTTGAAAAATCTCTAATGATCATTTGTGTCTTGAACTCACTACAAAAGGGAGAAAAGTTCTTAATGAGACTTGAACCAAGACATCGTTTTTGCATTGAGCATGCCTCACAGTGGAGGGAAAGGTGGACATGGGTCTCTTCATCAGGCTTCTTTACTTCCTTCCCCAAAGAACCATTATGCAGTGGGAAACCCTTACCCATCCCTTTAAATGATCTACAAAGAAATAGCTATCCACAAGTTAAGTACAAGAAGCTAAGTGTCCTTCCATCTATTCCTTTGCAAATGTGATTGGACAGCACTGAATGCTGGGCTATCCCATCAGGCCCCCTTTCAGTAAAATGTAGACTCTTCACACAGAGCTGGCATTGAAGTGGCCCCGTTAGCCAGAAGTCTAGACAGCTAGGCCTGATATTAAGACACAGTTCTAAGTCAAAAATAGATCAGCTGAATGCTAAAATTGCACATGGTCTGTCAGTACATATATACACAGTGTTCACGTACTTTTATTTCATAAAACTGTTAAGAATCCACTGTAGTGGTTGTGTCAGTCTCAGGACGTTAGACACACAAGGTGAGTGAAGTTCTATCTTTTATTGGACCAACTTCATTTGGTGAAAGAGAGCAGCTTTCAAGCCACACAGCTCTTCTTGTGGAGAGCTCCGTTGGGTCAGAAGATTCATTCACCAACAGAAGCTGGTCCAATTAAAGGCAGCATCTCACCCATCTTGTCCCTGTAACAAATCCAGGGCTACGTCTACACTGGCATGATTTTCCGAAAATGCTTTTAACAGAAAAGTTTTCCATTAAAAGCATTTTCGGAAAAGCATGTCTAGATTGGCAGGATATTTTTCCACAAAAGCACTTTTTGCGTAAAAGCGTCCGTGGCCAATCTAGACGCGGTTTTCCGCAAAAAAGCCCCTATCGCCATTTTCGCAATCAGGGCTTTTTTGCAGAAAACAGCACTGTGCTGTTTACACTGGTCCTTTTGCCCAAATGGGAGCAGCATAGTATTTCCGGAAAAGCACTGACGATCTTACATGAGATCGTCAGTGCTTTTCCGGAAATTCAAGCGGCCAGTGTAGACAGCTGGCAAGTTTTTCTGCAAAAGCAGATGATTTTGCGGAAAAACTTGCCAATCTAGACACAGCCCAGTTGTTTCCTTGTGCTGCATCCATTGCTGAAGAGAGTAATTGGCATTTTGGTAGAGTTCCTTTCATGGCCTCTGCCTTTCATTGTAAGTAGAGAGAGAAACAGGGAGATCAGCAGGACTCAGTCAGAATAACTGAAGAGGCAAATTAGATTTAGTTGCAACACCCCGCAATGAAGCATCCATAGTACTGTAATGCATTTGTACCGCTAGGCAGCCAGTTCTCACTCCCACCTCTGAAGGAACACGATACGGTATATTTGTGTGGCATGTAACTGCATGAGCAAAGAACAGTAGCTAGTAATAAAATGTTTCAACGTGGCAGTGATTTGCCAGATTTCTAGTGCCAGTGCAATGCACATCAGATCAATGTGCGCTTCAGTAGTGGCATCTAGTGGTTAGATAAGTCATTTGCCTGTGAATTCTTGAGCAGAGCTGCTTGGTTAGTTCCATTTGGTGACAGCAGGCTGTCCCTGATCTGGCTGACTTACAGGAGGCCTCTCCAAGCTGCTGGAGAAGTTTCAGGAAAGAATTCCTTTGTGCTTGTTCAACTATAATTTAATATAGGTCAAATTCCAACCTGTCACCTGCCTGGCCTGACCTTTTTTGCCCCATGGCACCAGAGCCTCCTCAACGGGCTGAAACTTGGGACCAACTCCTTTTTTGGCAGCTACAATTGTTACACTGCCTAATTAAGTCTTCATGCCATATATTTGATACCCTGCTCTTTAAGCTGTTTATCTTTGCACAGCTCCTTTTCCTTAGGCAAGATTCTTTCTTTATAATAAAAAATAAATAGTTAATTGGTTATTATTTTTTTAAATGTTAATCATTTGAACTGAAATGTCCCTCTCCTTTCACTCACGTACTTAGTTTCTGTAACAAGCCTGGGTTTATACCAGTTTGGGGATCAAAAATCCACCTTCCAGTCCAGAATCCAGCTCTCTTTGTACAGTATACAAAATGTGTCCATTTTGGTGGTGTTTGGCTGACACTTCCTTTGTCACTGTGAACTGGTCTTGACTGGAATGTGGAGGTGGATGGCTGTCACCTGCTATTAATTATTCATTACTAAACTGGAGAGAACCAAAAGCAAAGAACTTTCAGAAGAAAAGTTCAAGCAGCAAATCTTCTTAAGAATTGAAGTATTAATTAATAAAGAATGTTTTCATTTTAAAATTGCAGACACTCTGCATCCTCAGTCCTACTGCAGCAGCACTGCAAATAATTGAATATTTAGAGTGATGTGCAAAGGAGAACAAAAAGTGAAGTAGCCATGTATTGTGTTCTACTCTCAATAATGTTACTTCTCGGTTCTTCACATCTGTTAATAATCCATTTTCAGGGTTGGAGTAAATGCCAGTCAAAGGCTACAATGTAGTTAAGTCTTCAAATGGCAATTCTTTCCAGAAGATTAGAAAGTCACTTAGAAGTGCCAGATCCTGGGAATTATAGAGCAACACAGCAGTTTAGAAAGTAAATAGGTTGATTGGGTACATTTTAAAAGGGGATTGAAAATAATGCAGCACATATTATACCATCATATTGAACAGCTCTGTCTGGAGTACTCTGTCCTGTTACACAGTGGAGATTAAAAGGGCCAGAAATCAGCAACAAAGATTGATACAACTGGGACATGCGTGTGCTAGGAGAGAGACACCTAAGATTATTGAAAAGGAGCCTTGACTGAGGTATTGAAAATTATGGAAGTTATAAGGGGAAATTTCTCAGTCTCTCTCCTTTAGTCCTTAACTAGTGTTGCTAGTCCTTGAGGGGAATAAGGGTGGAGGTACAGGAGTCAGGGTTAGGAGGGGCTCTGGGCAGGGGACTGCATGTGTAAGGGCAAAATCCTCTCTCCCCACCCGGATTCATGCCAAGGCTACTTACTCTTCCCCTTCCTGTCCCTGTCAGGGAGCAAGAACAAAGAGCACAGCTTGCCTGCCCTCTGTGATCCCCAGTCAAAGGGAGGAATGCAGCAAACTGTGCACTTTCCCCTTCCTCCCTGATGGAGAACAGCGATCAGTGTTCCTAAAGCTTTAGCTTAGGGGTGGGAGGCTCGAGGATGAGGCAGTCACAGATAGGGGGCAGCCATGTTAAATAAATCTGTTAGTCTATAAGGTGCTACAGGACTTCTTGTTGTTTATACAGATAGGGGGGATTGACCCCCCAGCAAGCCCCTTTCACCTACGTGGTGAATCTCTCTCTCTCTTCTGTATGATTTTATGACAAGCAATCCCATTCCGGGCAGATCCCATTTTCCTGGCACAACCAAACCCTTACCTACTTTCAGTTGTAAGAGAAAGCTATGTACCAGATTTGGTGGTCCTAGCTCTTATCATTAGGAGTTCTTGAACAGACAGACAGACAAACTCTCTCAAATATATAGTATGTAATGGAACAAAAGGGTCAGTCCCTTAAATCCAAGGGCAATATGTACAACAGATAGGGCATGTCTACACTAGGAAATTAGTTTGAAATAACTAAATTTGAAATAAAAACTCCTGAAATAACAAAATTAAAAGTGTGTCTTCACTATGGGGGAGCCTTAAAATTAGTCTGAGGCATGCTCTGTTACTGTGGACACGCTACCTTGACTTAGAGCCCCAGGAAGCACTGGGGAGTAATTACTTTGAATTACTCCTGAGAATTAGTTATTTCAAAAGCATCCACACTACCGCTATTTCAAAATAAGCAGCCTGTTGTTTGAAAATAAGTGCTTGGTAGTATGGATGCTCCGCTTATTATTTTGAAATAAGGGGGGTTATTTCATGTAGCTGCAGAGAGCATGAGTGTCAACTACCCTGGCAGGACTTCAGAAAGGGCTATGTAACATCACCACTCCTAAAATTTTTAGTTAGGAAAACTAAGAGCTAATTAAGTATGCTGCAGAGGATAAGAAAATTAAGTTTTTTACTTTCTTCGTGAGAACAGTGCAGAGTTAGTCAGATGAGTGGTTCTCTACCTTTCATTGAAGCTAGATGAAGATGCCAAACTAGAACCATTAATCTGCTCTGGTGTGGAAAATCCCCAATATAGGATAGAGATTCCGGGACACACCATCTGATGTTCCCTGAAAACGTCTGTTCTCTCTTTCTGATAAAAAATACAGTTCTTTGCCTCTTATTTTCTTTCCCTAATTATTTTGTGTAAAATTATTTAGTATTTTAAAAATGCTCCCAAAGTGTGGTTGGTGCTTGAAAGAACAAATAAAATCCGATCACTGCCATGAGGAATTTACAGTCTAGCTGTAACTATGACATTGCAAGTGATGGCAGCAGTTAGTTCGGAACAGATGGGAAGAGGGAAACAAGATCATGCAATTGCACTATGCATTGACTTAATCTTCCTTATGGGATTAATAGCCAGTTCTTGCACTGATACTATCTACTTCTAGGAGCCAGCAGACTAGCTCCTCACTTAGATCTTCTTTATTTCTTTTATTCCAGGGGACATCCATCTAGACACGGGCACTGATTGATTATGTTCTGTGGAAAGGGATTTTAATAATGTACAAAATTAGTGGATTTATTAGATATTAAAAAATCAAGCATTGGTTGTTTTTTTTCATCCTTGCAGCTTTCTTTCCTTCCATTTTTGTGCAGCCAGACAATATGTGCTAACTCAGTATGGGTATGTCTAGACTACATGGCTCCATCGACGGAGCCATGTAGATTTGTTTACGTGGCAAAGGGAAATGAAGCGGCGATTTAAATAATCGCCGCTTCATTTAAATTAAAATGGCTGCCGCACTGTGCCGATCAGCTATTTGGCGGCATAGCACTGTAGTCTGGATGCTCCGCAGTCAACATCAAAGGTATTTGTTGACCTCCCCGTTATGCCTCGTGGGATGAGGTTTACCAGGGAGGTTGACAAATGCCTTTGATGTTGACCACAGAGCGTCCAGACTACAACGCTGTGCCGCCAAACAACTGATTGGCACAGCACGGCAGCCATTTTAATTTAAATAAAGCGGCGATTATTTAAATCGCCACTTAGTTTTCCTATGTCTACAAAGGTAATCTACATGGCTCCGTCGATGGAGCTATATAGTGTAGACATACCCAGTGGCTGTGTCTACACTGCACCCCTTTTCCGGAAAAGGGATGCAGATGAGACAAGTCGGAATTGCAAATGAAGCGGGGGATTTAAATATCCCCCGCTTCATTTGTATAAACATGGCTGCCGCTTTTTTGCAGCTCGGGGCTTTGCCGGAGAAAAGCGCCAGTCTAAACGGGATCTTTCGGAAAATAAAGCCTTTTCCGAAAGATCTCTTATTCCTGATTTTAAGAGGAATAAGGGATCTTTCGGAAAAGGCTTTATTTTCCGAAAGATCCCGTCTAGACTAGTGCTTTTCTCCGGCAAAGCCCCGAGCTGTAAAAAAGCGGCAGCCATGTTTATACAAATGAAGCGGGGGCTATTTAAATCCCCCGCTTCATTTGCAATTCCGATTTGTCTCATCTGTATCCCTTTTCCGGAAAGGGGGTGCAGTGTAGACACAGCCTATGCATGGAGATAGAATAGGCAGAGTAAGTACACTGGGAGGTGGCTTAACTGAAAGAGCCTTTTGTATGGGAACAAATGCAATGTTTAACCAAAATCCTCTTGTACATGTGTAAACATAGTGTAGCAGCCTTTTCAGTGTTGGAGGTTAAGCTACAAGTGAAAATATAAAGCTACTTGCCATTTGGCCATATTTTAAAACATTACCCATTTGAATCTATCTTATGCTGGATGCCATTGTGTGTGTGGGAGGGAAATCTTCTGTTTTGCCCTCCTGTACTATTCTTGGCTTTATAAGCACTCGGTATTACACCTGCTTCCTGGTGTGATCTGCATGGGGACAGCATTTCAGTTTTGTAGCACTGTATTTTGCTATATTTGTGGTGATATAAGGAGGGAAACAACTTTACTGTAGCCTTGGTATATTGCAATTTAGCTGTAGTTCAGCACAGTTATATTTCAGATTGTGACTGGCTGGACTGAACAGATAAAATTGATCTGAGGGAAAGGAATCTCAAATCTACCAAATGAAAAAGGCTACAGTGGCATATAGTGTTTTTGAATGGCAGTGTGGGAGTAAATATGGTTACTGGCATGGCATTCTCATAGCCAGAGATTAATAGAAATACAGCTATTTGACAGCAGGTAAAAGGTAAATTTGAAATCTGATCTAAAGTCTCTGTTAAAAATATCTGATCATCCCTATGATGAAGTTGATATGTTGAAATTAAAGTTAGCTAACCAGATTTTTGGGTGGCTGATCTTTATTTATTGACTTTAAGAATTTAATTGGATGAAACTTTTAGTTACAGTAAACTAAGATTAAGAATAAAATGGCTGACACACGAAAACGCATGGTTCCTAGGCTACATAGAATACACCTTTTTTACAAATGTCTCTGTCTATGTGGCATATCCATTCTATCAGTCACAAGCCTAAAAAAATCATACTTATATAAATGTCTTTTTAAAATAAGTCTGGGGATTTGATCCAGATATATGTTTGTATCCTTTCACTATTTGTCTGCAACAGGAAAACTTGATATAACAGTGTTCTAGCCCTGTGACAGTGTCTTCTGAGCTAAGCTCTTTAATTTACTGATTACCACAGTCAATTAAAAGCTAAAATGAGTCCTGTAGTACCGTTAAGAATAACAGATTTAAGGTACCACAGGCCTCCTCATACTTTGCAGATAGAGTATATGGTAAAAAGTAGTCTTTCCCCTACTATGCCCACACAAACTGTATTATCCTGCATTATCTTCCAGTGTACATTTTTGAAGTTTAAGTTTCACAGAGATTAGAAAGCAGTGTCTGTACTGCCAGCTTTGTTTTGTTTGTGTAGTGGTGGGTGTTTTTTTTTAAATTTTCTGTTTGGATTCAGCTGTTTTATTCACCCACATTCTTTCCTTTGTCAGTTGTTGGGAGGAATACAAAATTATGATCCCCCATCTGTCAAAAGATTTTTCTTTCTGCAACGGGGTTCCATCAACAGCTGAGCCTGGAAAAACCCAGCTCCTTAAATTTGAGAGAGCATATATTTTTATAAAATGTAACTGCATATTTTTAAAAAAACCTTTCTTCATTATTCTCCAGCTTCTCCAAGTGTATTATTTTTCACTTTTAGCTTAGATTTGATATAAATAGGGGTCAGGGTTACCCTTCTATGTTCTGTTTTACATTTGTGATCTTTGGTGAAGTACTGTACAGGAACAGTCTAATCCTTTGTAATTACTGTATAAATGCTTTATTATAAAAAAGTATATTACTTTTAACACATGAGCAGACACTGCCTTTGTGTGTTTGCTGCTTAGGGCACCTTTTAAAAAGACTGTTACATATTAAAATAGTGTACATATCTATATAAAATATTTACCTTTTTTGCTGTACAGTTGTGATAGACCAGACTGAATTTATTTTTTGTGCTCTTTTTATAAAATATTAATACACTAAAGGAAATCTTGCTGATGTGATTGTAATGTACCCATGTAACTTATTTACTTCATGTCCCTCTGTATCTTTTTAAACCTTTTTATTAAATAAGGTTTAAAAATGTTTTATAGCTGAAGTTTCTGATGTCATGTCTGAATATGTTAAGACAGAGGGTGGATGGGGCTGTATCTCAGCTGTTACAGTCTTAAATAGCCTTAAATGTGGTCCATGTAACACAAAGACAACAGTGCTGGTTCATGTTACAGGATTGAACCTCTCTAGCCCAGCATCCTCAGGACCTCACTGGTGCCAAACCAGGGGAGGTCAATACAGGCAGTCCCCGGGTTACGTACAAGATAGGGACAATAGGTTTGTTCTTAAGTTGAATTTGTATGTAAGTCGGAACTGGCTCCAGATTCAGCCACTGCCACTGAAACTGACCAGGGGCTGACTACAGGAAGCAGGAGGCAGAGTTGCTCTGCCCCCAGCTTCCTGGAATCAGCCTGATCAGTTTCAACAGCTGCTGAATCTGGAGCCTGGGACAGAACAGCTGGGGCGCTGCCCGGTAGGTTCCCACAGGACCAACCAGGGAGCACCCCAGCTGCTCTACCCGAGGCGTCCCGCAACAAAAGCCTGGTCTGCTGGGGGGGGGGGGTGCACTAGCTGCGTCCCCTCCCCCCCAGCAGACCAGGGAGACCCGAGCAAAGCTGCCCAGGCGGCGGGACCCCTGCCACCTGGGCGGCTTTGCTCCTGTCCCCCTGGTCTGCTGGGGGGGGGGTCCAGCGGCTTTTCTGGACCCCCCCCCCAACAGACCAGGGAGACCGGGAGAAGCTTTTCTCGCCCCAGAGGACACAGGTGGTGACCTGCCGCCCGTGAGCTCCGGGGCGAGAAAAGCCCCGTTCGTAAGTGCGGATCCGACATAAGTCGGATCCGCGTAAGTCGGGGACTGCCTGTATTGTCTAGCAGCTTTACTAACATTTCCACTGCTTCTTGGGCTCTTACAAGATATTTAGGGGTAAATTAGAGCAAACTAACAGCACAGAACACTGGTGGCCAGGAGTGGTGGTTGTAAACAAACTTTGAGATCATGGGAAACTTGCCCACCATACCTATGGAAAGTGAACATCTGGCTAACTTAAATCATGCTAGACCACTGATGTTGCTGGACCAAAGTGCTGGATTAGAGAGATTCAATCTGTACCAGTCTCCTTTGCCTTGTATGATCAATGATCCAAAATGCACATTAACTCCTGCCATTCCCAGTCACCCCAAGAAATCCTGAAGAGCTTCTCTCCATTTTTCTCTGTACACCTTTTTTCTCCGAAGATAACATACCGACCTGTACCAGCTTCATCACATTCAGGAAAACAGTTAAGCAGTAATTTTGTTTACAGTAATGCTCCATAAGCAGCCAGAAAGGTTGCAGTAAAGCAATTCAATATGCCATTCTTCAGGATAGGCTGAACACCCTCCCAGCATGGAAGTGAAGGACTAAAGCAGTTTTTCAGATTCTCTGTTAACACTGCACTGATCCTAGGAGTTTGCTGTTCTTTCTCACCGCAGAGATGCCAATTTCGAAAGCCTACAATCTAGAACACTGGTTCATGTATGTAAACTAGAAAACCTTCTGAACAGTTACAGAAGCCCATGAAAAGTAGTCTTAGGTCTACTCCCAAGATACAAGTAGTGATAGGATTCTACTTCTGACACTCCCAAGCAGCTAAAAACCACAGCTACATGCCAAGTGCTAGGAGAGACAAAATGGTTGTGAATTGACACAGTTTGACATATTCCTGAAGTCTGAAATTCAGGAAAGATAAGTAAATTAATAGCACTGGAAAGTCATGCTAGAATAACTTCCTCCACCAGGAGGCCTGAAGCTAGCAGTAACACATCTCCCATATTTGTGCTTGAATGAACAAGATGCAGAAATTCCCAGTTATTCCAGCTGTGATCTACATATTGCTCCATAATTTATTTGTTTACATTAGTGGTAGGTTCTGTTTTTTTAATCATCAATTTTGACAAATAACCACTTAGAAACAAACACATGCTCTTTCATCTGGAAATGACATCATTATGTCTCTTTGGAGGATATTGATCTTGTTTATGTGATGAGCCAGCACTGCTTTGCCTATAGCTGGTGCCCTCTTACCTGTAAGCTCCTAGTAAATAATGATTCCTGTGGTTTTTTTTTAAAAGTCTTCATTGCAGTTAGCTATTTATATAGTGCTCATTGTCAGTGCATCTAAGTGCCTGATTCTATTTAAAATTAACAGTCACCAAAATAGGTGGGTCACTGAAGTATTACACAATGTCTTGCTGGCACAGTAATAAACTAACTCTCAGTAAGCAAGGGAGCCTCACGCAGTTAAATTACTTTCCCCTGTGCCTTGTTTAGTATTTTTTAAGACTTGTTTTAGAGACAGCTGATTTGCTTTTGAACCCAAAACAAAGTGCTTACTTAAATAGCATGGATTTTTAAACAATATATTCAAACTGAGGGACTTTTGTCAAAATTAGATTTTAATTAGAATGGATCCAGTATTGGCCTTGAAAAATGGACTGTGTAGCCCAGAAATGGTTAAACCATGCAGATTTTTTATTTGGTTAGCAAAGACCTATTAGAAAGGGTCAGAGATCACATTTTGAGACTTATAAATTTGAACTGTTTTCTTTAAGACAAGAAAGTATCTGGTTAAATAAATTAACCATTCCCATTCTTTTCCCTATCTAGTTTGGGTATTCTTCTGTACTTAGGCTAGTTTCTAAACATTCTTAAAATATTTGTAATGGTGGTTAATGACATTTTTGTGCCACCACCACCCATCATCTAGGAGAAGTTATACTGGGAAAAATATGCTTTTGCTAATGTAGCTTATCTTAAACTAGCATCCTGGATGAACTGTTTCCTCACTACAATAATTTATTACCATAGCAATCCTGGCAAACTTGTGTAATTTAGACAAGATCTCAAAACAGTAGGGAATAGAATAGAGGGATGTTAAAATGTTTATTTTTGTAAATGTGTAACTACTGAAATTTTCAGCAGTTACACATTTACACACAGGGCTAGGCGGCAGCTGGTGCTTGTGGGGAATCAGCTTTTTTAAGCTCTTTAGGAGGCAGCATGGGGTTGCAGGCAGCTTGGTGGAAACCAGTATGTGTTGGGGAGCCAGCTTGCCTGCCCCTCCCTCAGAGGCAGCAGCACCAGGGGGCAGTGCTCCCCAGGAGTACTGGCTCCCACCTCCCCCACACCTACTGCCTCTGTATCTGATACAGAGGCAGCAGAGGGTCTGTGTAATCATGAGGGTTACCTAATGAGCCCAGGCTCATCAGTTAACCATGTACATGGGTACACATTCACATCCATAATAGATGTGTGACATCAGGCTTTGCAAGAGTCACAAAGTCAATGTAAACTTAACAAACCAAGACTCTGGAAGCTTTACAGACCATTTTAATGTATTTTTAGAATATGAAACTGATGCTTTTTCTATGAGAGGGGAAGTGGTAATGGGTTAGTGAGATTGGGCCCAAGTCTCATTTTCTATTACAAAAGATAAAGGGATAAAGAGTGAGATCATTCATTAAAGTCTATGATGGGGAGTGAGCAAAAATGGAGGATACGATATAAAGTTCCATATGTCGTCCTTAAGCCAAACTATTGTTAATCATACAACAGATAGGCATTTTTTCTTTATAAAATAACATTTATTACTATGTATAAACACAATTCACAAAGTAACATTTAGAAATTAGGCCTAAATAACTTAATACACAGCAAGTTTAACAATTTGGTCATGTTACAAAATTACTTGTATATAAAAGATCATCAGCAAACGCAATGTTAAACCTGCTCTCCCACTTAGTTTGTTTTAGAAGTGGAGACTTCTCGTATGTCGTCACTGCAGCTGAATATGTACTTCCCAAAGCAACTAGACAGCAGTGCTCTTAGCTCACGCTAGCATGCTAAAAATAGCAGCGTGGCTGTGCTGGCATGTGCAGCAGCTTGGGCTAGTCACGAGTGCCCCTAGTGTAACCTGTGTGTCACACACAGACTAAGCTTTAAGTTTCCTTCTCACACCCTAGCAACAGTTTTCAGTGTAATCACTGAATACATTAGCTGCTTGGAGACTCGCAACATATTGGCAAGCATGGAAACACTCCTCTATTTGCTGACAGTTTTAATATAGCAAATTTCTATAAGAAAAAAAGGGAGGAGGTGTTGGGAGGGACCT
Source organism: Pelodiscus sinensis (assembly GCF_049634645.1). Classification (NCBI taxonomy): domain Eukaryota; kingdom Metazoa; phylum Chordata; order Testudines; family Trionychidae; genus Pelodiscus; species Pelodiscus sinensis. Next base: position 67,419,894 of record NC_134714.1, read on the forward strand.
CCACTATGTTTGCAGTGGGAGAGAGCAGGATTCCACATGGCTTGCAAATTTTACATCCTCTTTCACCCATGAGCAAATCACCATGTAGGTTTCATAAATGGATATGATGAGACATATAAAATCAGAAAGTAGGAAATCTTTTCACCAACTTGCTTGGCTAGGCCCAGCTCCTGAAAGGTACTTGGGCTTCTAACTGGTAGGCCTTACTTCTTACAGCTACATATCTGCCATACTTGCAAGTACTTTCCACCAGCATCCAGTGCATAATTTTAAAGTGCAATTCTTCTTTTTAAAAAAAATCAAGCCCCTTCTGCTTTATTTTGCAAAGGTAAAGTTGAGTGATTGGGCTACTTTTGATTTGTTCATGAAAAGAACCATAATCCACTGGCAAAGCAAGACTTTAGCTGGGCTTTACCTTCAACTGTTAGAGAACTCAGATTTTTGATAAATGCTTTTTCAGCTGCCAAGTAAAGGAAACTGTTTTGCACATTCCTTAGCAAATGCTCTGAAGTAAGTCTGACATTTCAGTTCTTGTCTTGTCAGTAAGGCCGTTAATTAGCTCAAGGGATGGGCAGGGGCATTATTATTTCACATTTATTACTGGATACATTTTGGCTACATCTAGACTGGCATGATTTTCCGCAAATGCTTTTAACGGAAAAGTTTTTCCGTTAAAAGCATTTGCGGAAAAGAGCGTCTAGATTGGCACAGATGCTTTTCCGCAAAAGCACTTTTTGCGGAAAAGCATCCGTGCCAATCTAGTCATGGTTTTGCACAAGAAAGCCCCAATCACCATTTTCGCGATCGGGACTTTTTTGCGCAAAGCAATACCGCGTTGTCTACACTGGCCCTTTTGCGCAAAAGCATGTGCGCAAGAGGGCTTTTGCCTGAATGGGAGCAGCATAGCATTTCCCCAAGAACACTGACAATATTACATGAGATCGTCAGTGTTCTTGCGGAAATTCAAGCAGCCAGTGTAGACAGCTGGCCAGTTTTTCCACAAAAGCAGCTGCTTTTGCGGAAAACTTGCCAGTCTAGACACAGCCTTTGTGTACTTTAGAACAACTATAATGTCAATGATATTGGATGCCCATCTCCATCAACAGTGAATTCTCATTGTATTCATAAAGCAGCACTAAAATGACTTCACACAATTCTACCAATTCCATAATATACGAAAGAACTGCTCTAGACTTTGCTGTACAGATTGTCTCTTTCTATATTAAAAAAAGGTTTTCCTGCGGGATGACAGAGTGACATCATCATATCACTCTGCATCCTGCCTGCTTCCTCCCTCTCCCTCCCCCCCTTTCCTCAGTGCTTGGCTGCCGTGTGGAGTCTGGGAAGGCCCCAGAGCAGCCCCACTTCCTGAGCCACACGGAGCCACACAGCCTTTTCTCTCCCCCCCCCCCCCCCCCCCCCCCCCCCCCCGTACTCCAGGAGGGAAGGGCTGAAGCCTGGAGCTCTACAGCTTTTTCCCTCCCCCTCCTTGGTGCTCTGGTTTGGGGAAGAAGCAAAACTGGGAGCCACACAGCCTTTTCTCTCTCCCTCTCCCCTGGTGCAAAGGGGGGCGAGACATGTGGCCTCTCAGCTCCTCCCCCCCCCAGTGCTCCAGGGGGCCTCCCCCTCTCCGGTGATCCAGGGGTATGGGAGCCATGCCCCCTCCACGCACCCTATCACACACCCCCTAGGTTGGGGGGAGAGCCAGGCCCATCTTGCCTTGGCCCCCACTCCCTGGTGGCCAGAGGGAAAGGGGAGAGAGCCAGGGCCGGTGGAAGGGGCAGGGGGAGGGAGAGCAGGGGGGAGGGGCAAGACCCAGAGCGGCCTCGAGGCCGGGGGGCCTCAGACCTTCCCTGGGAGGGGGAAGAGCCTTGGCGTTGCTACCTTCCCCCCACCCCCGCAGCCAGGGGGAAGAAAGCCAGGCCACCCTCAGCCCAGCCCAACCCCCCGCAGCCCAGAAGAAGAAAGCTGGGCAAGCCTTGGCCCAACCCGCCAATGGCCATAGCCGGGGGGGGGGGGGGGGGGGGGGAAAGAGAGCCAGGGCTGGGGGGGGAGGGGGAGAGAAAACTGGCAGGAGAAAGCCAGGGCTGCCATACCAGCAGGGAGCTAGGGTTGGCAAGCGTAGTGAGCAGGGGGCACTGCCCTTTCGTTCATGTTTAAATTGCACTTCATTCTGTGAGAATCATCCCACAAATCTTGTCAATGTATTGCTGTTTTGTGCTAATTCCCATTAGTGCATCTTTCTAGTCTGTTCTCAAATATTGCCGCTGTGTTGGGAAATTCTGCCTGTGTACTTGTATAAGAACATAAGAATGGCCATACTGGGTCAGACCAACGGTTCATCCAGCCCAGTAGCCTGTCTGCCGACAATGGCCAATACCAGATGCCCCAGAGAGAGGGGACACAACAGATAATCCTCACGTGATCCCTCCCCTGTCACCCACCTCTGGCAAAACAGAGGCCAGGGACGCCATTGATGGACCTAACCTCCATGAATCTATCTAGCTCTTTTTTGAACCCTGGTAAAGTCCTAGCCTTCACCACATCCTCTGGCAAGGAGTTCCACATACTGACTGTGCACTGAGTGAAGAAAAACTTCTTTCTGTTTGTTTTAAACCTGCTGCCTATTAATATCATTTGGTGAGAATATGTAAATAACTTCCTTATCACTTTTTCTACACCAGCCATGATTTTATAGACATCTATCATATCCTCCCCTTAGTCTCCTCTTTTCTAAGATGAACAATCCAAGTCTTTTTAATCTCTCTTCATATGGGACCCATTTCAAACCCCTAATCATTTTTGTTGCCCATTTTTTAACCTTTTCCAGTGCAAACATATTTTTTTTAGAGATGAGGTGAATACATCTGTACACAGTAATTAAGATGTGGGCATACCATGATTTTATAGAGGCAATAAGATATTTTCTGTCTTATTCTCTATCCCTTTTTAAATTATTCCTAACATTCTATTTGCTTTTTTGACTGCTGCTGCACACTGAATGGATGTTTTCAGAGAACTATCCACAATGACTCCAAGATCTCTCTCTTGAGTAATTGTAGCTAAATTAGTCCCCATTATATTGTATATATAGTTGGGATTATTTTTTCCAATGTGCATTACTTTACATTTATCAACATTAAATTTCATTTGCCATTTTGTTGCCCAATCACTTAGTTTGGTGAGATCTTTTTGAAGCTCTTCACAGTCTGCTTTGGTCTTAACTATCTTGAGCAGTTTGGTATCATCTGCAAATTTTGCCACCTCATTGGTATGATACAAAAACTATATGCAGATAAATAAACCAGCAGGACTGTGGGGTAGGATCAGCAAGTGTTTTTCACACCTTCTCTTCATCCACAAAAAAGGAAGTTAAAAGGCCATAGCTAGTTTAATGCTAAATGACATAGCCAAATGGATATTTCTGGGCCCACTGTTGTGAGGCTGGCCATATTCACAGGCAAGAATATAGCACATTCTTTTCAAATATGTATTAGAGCTATTGTCAACTCTTTAGAAGTTTTTTTCCTTCCTTAACCTCCTCCTTTCACCTAACAATTGGCAGAAGGAGAAGGAAAGCAGAGGGCAATAGCGTTACATGAATATGCCAGATGAAGCCATCAAAGCCCAGGGTGCCTGAGGACATACTTTCTCATATCAGTCACTTTTGCTAGCTTTGATCATGACTCTGCAGCAAACAACTCCAAACTGGATGTGCCGTGTAGTGCTTAAAAATGAATTACAGAAGCTACAGTATTACTAGCCCTCAGGCGACACATGTGCAAACAGGTTCAAAGCATGTTATTTTAGGAAACTCTAACACCACAGAAGGGAATTCATTTCAGCAATTAGGATGAATCAGTTTTAAAGTAACTCCTACTGACCAATATTGTTTTTAAGCAATTACTTTGGAAATCCTCCTCATCCCTCCAGAGGAGTTTGTAAATGATATGAAGAGGACTGTTCCTACTTGGCAATTCCATTTGCTAGCAGTATTTAGACATCAAGTTTCAAACTTACCCAGGCTTTGGCTTGTACTGAGAAATGCTAGTATTCCAGTCACAGTATTAAAGGGCAAAAATCTAGCTTACTATTCTTATACACAAAAGTTGATGGCAGCAGAGGCCGAGTATATCAGCAATGACGGGTTTAAAAAATAATATGCAAAGCCACCTCCTGTCTAAAGAATTATTAATTACTAACTCTCTGAATTAATTTATAGCTGAAAGCAACCATAATGAAAAGCCGGGTATCAACAGTTATCTGTCTACAAAGTTCCCAGCTTCACCCATCTCCCAACAGTATCGTGTATGGTCAGTGTTTTCTTGTCCCAATCACCTGTAGAGATGGCAATCCTAGAAAATTACTTCAGAATGGCAAGATGACCAACAAATCCACTGGAGTGATAGGACGACTGAGACTAGAGACAGACTGCATTTAAGGCAGCACAACAGCCTGCCTAGAAAAGTTTTATACCAGGTGAACAATGTCAAAAGCAGAGGCCTCTCTGCATCTGTTCATTAAAAAAAGAAAAAAAGGCCCTAAAATCAGATTTGAGGCTTATCTGCAATGTCTGGGCAAATATGGGCATAAATGGCATACATGTTCCACTGGGACTATACACAGTAGTTATAAAGAAATTAACAGCATTGAATGCTTTGCCCGTAGTATTCTACTCTCCTCAGTTCACACAGAAAGATTGTAGGAGCTGGGATTCTATCAGAATAGACTGAGGAAAAGTAATGATACTGTCTTTGATAAGAGGAGCTTAATGCTGCTGTTGTCTGGGGCTAATTGCATCACTATTTTCCCATCTTTGATCATGGATTCCAAAACCCAACCACAGCTGCAGCTTTAGGAACACAAGACAAATTATGAGTGAGGTTCTGTTTTCTCCCACTCTCATTTTGCTCCTGATGCGGCAATATGCTCATTGCTGCCAGTTTAATTTGATTAAACTGAATTGGTACCAGAAATAGGAAAGTAAACTTAGAACTTTAGCAAAATGAGATTTTAAAAGGCCTGTTTAGGTCATTTTATCTATTTTTAGGGGTCAGTGGTGATTTTTCCTCTACACTAATTTCACGTGTTCTCTCTAAATCTTTATTTCATGCATTTCATTTTTAAAAGATTTATTGTCACATCTGGTGACTTCACTAAGATGTCACCATGTGGCAAAGCATTTCAGCTTTTTATTGATATTTATTTTCCAGTTCCTACTTCTAATCTCTTCTGTCCTTTCCCCAGCAGTCACCTAAATCTTTTAGTCTAGTAAGCTGCCTACATATGCGCTTTAGAAACAAATGAGTAGTGTACCCTGTAATCAAAACTTACAGAAATACCCTCATGTCCAGGTCTTTTGTACACTTCTTTGTTTCTGAACAGTTATCAACCTCTTTGGTTTAGTAGAATACTCTAGAGCTATGAAGGGCTATATTCATCAGCCGGCTACAAAGAAAGTTATGTTCAGGCTAATACCACAAGCCAGTTAGTGGCTAGTAAAAGCCTATGTATTCAAGTCTAAAGTGCCTAATTTCTTATAACAATGTAAAGAAAAAAACAATAAGTACTTAAACTCCACCAAAAATTATTCAAAGAGTTTCCATTGCCTATTTAAAAACAAATAAATAAATCAAAAAAGAGTCATGGCCTTCTCCGTAAGGAAGTTTTGAGTTCCAGTGCAGTTCATGATTATCAGCTATAGGTCCACTGCTAATGACAAGTGATCACTGCCTTTTCTAATATAAGCCCATGACAATTATCAACCCTACTGAGCTACAGATACTGGCAGAGCTCTGAAGGGCAGACACATCAACCTCACATGTTTCTGAAGTGCTGAAGGGTGATTATTCTTGAAATAAATGCAGACATATATTCCATTTCAGTGTGTGCATGTCTAGCATGCTGGACCCAGAAACTTTTGTCTAGCAGTACCTGTAGAGGGGCAGCATGCGTACCTTGTGGCTGTGGCCCCTCGCACCTCCTCTACAGATGTGGGCTCACTCCATGAGGGTGCAAACATTCCTCAGTGACACTTCCATACTGGACGTTTGCAGGACAGCCACCTGGTTGTTCACACACACATTTATGAACCATTATGCTACTACCACATCTTCCCCAGGGAGCACAAGCCTTGGAAGAGTGGAAGATTTGAAAACTGTGATCCCTATTGCAGTAGACTCCAAACCCTGCCTCCAGACTGAAGTACTTACTTAGAAGTCACCTAAGTGGAATACACATCTGCATCTACTTGAAGAAGAAGAAGAAATGGTTACTTACTGTAACTGTGTTTCTTTGAGATGGTGATGCAGATGTATATTCTACAATTCACTCTCCATGCCTTCTGCATCAGAGTCTCCTCTCATAGGCTTTTGTGCATAGGCTTTTAGGGCAGCTCTGCCTCATGTAGCCTAGGAAGAGTCCAAACTCACAAGGTTCAAGTTCTGCCCCTCTACAATATTGCTAGGCAAAAGGCTCCATGCTGGGTGTGCACACACATTTGCCTAACATCTCAAACCCCAGATACAATTAGTAACCATTTCTTTCTGTGACATTATTAAAAAATAGCAAAAGCCTAGTCTACAAAGAGTCTATAAAACAAAACACTGCTCTTCTGGCCTCCATGTTTTAAATTATTTTTTTTTAAAGTTCAGGTGCACACACGGTTAACAAGAAAAACTGTTCTACCATAATCAGGGAGACAGAACTACAAGTATTACTAATTAGGATAAAAACCAGTATGTAGTTTTGGTTAAGGACTCTTATTAACTTAATAATCTCACTTTCAATAGTTCTCACAGAAGAACACATGAAATGTACAAAGTTAGTGTCCCCATGTTTTGGAAATTAACTCTTTAGGTGAGGAAAGGAGAGTATGGATATGGGTTACTTAAAAAAAACTGCCCAAAGATTGTCTTGGAAACAAACATTTATACAAAAGCTTTGTGTGCTGAACTGCTCTGAAGAAACTTAAATAATATAATACCACATAAGAAAGAATTGTTAATTTTCTCCTTCTTCACCTTCTTCTTGCTTAATAACTGGGACACCTAAAACAGAGAGAGAATAGGTCTGATAAGACTCACAGATACAGTGCCCACTAATGTTAGCCAACTAGCGGTAAAGAGAAGATGCAAGAAAGAGTTTAAGCTGACATCAGTAAAACAGTCTTTTAATGGAATGCTTTTTAATGGAAGAGAAAAAAATCAAGCTTCCCATGCATCTGAGTGTCTCCCTGCCTTGCTGATTCTGTCCGTTCTCCCTTCACTACCCCAGGCCTCATCTTAAAAGCTTTCTTGTGCTGTTGCTCCCATTTAGCACGGACTGCAGTATATCAGAGCATGACCTACCAATAATGAGTGGACAGCATTCTGCCTGACTGGGTCACCTGAGGAAGGAGCATATGTTGTTCTGATGATCTTACCCTGACAGGGTATGAGCAACACTGATTAATTCTTAAACCCTGTGTTGTGCCACTTTTTATCAATCATGCACTGGTGTCATTATGTAAACAAGGGTTAACTCTTTGATCATACAAACATATGCTTGTCTGCTCTTATCACAGGGCCCCCGTTGCTCCATCCCATCCTTCATATTAACATTTCTCTCTAGCCATGCCTCAGTATCCTCTTTTCTCCCTTCTCTTCAATAATTCAGGTTCTTACTTCTCATCCTCTGCTCCCTACACTAATACTCTGTTCTTCACCCATTTGCCACCTCTCCTACTACTGCTTTTTTCCCACTGCTCATCTCCCAGCTACTATTTTGGCTCCTCATTAATTCTACCCTCCCTGCCCATTTCTCCCTCATGCTGTCTACTATTATCCAATCAATCCTCCACCCTTTGGAAGCAAAACACAGAAGCTCTTTAGATTTGCTTCAAAGGACAAGTGAGCTGTTTTTTAAATAAATATCAAGAAAGTTTATGATATAAGCCATTAACATAAAATTTTAAATAAGTTTAATAACAAAACAAAATATTTGAAAATCATTTCTCCTTTTATTACCTGTCAGGACATGAGCTTGCAATTCTGTGTTTCCCCTGAAAGAGGTGATGATATCCCTAACCATAGAATCAAAGTAAGGAACTTATTGTGTTGCTATGATCTTGGTGTTTTCTCTCTCACCATCTCTTGTGAGAAAACCCAGAATCCTAAATGTGTGTTTTAAAAGATAAATCCATTTAAATTATTGGGAGCTCACCATTAAGTCAACATGTGAATTCCACTAGAGATTTAAAATCTTAACAAGTATTTTCTATAAAAAACAAAACATATTCTAGTTCACTTCTAAGTTATGCTGTTTTAGTACTTTGATGGGATATAGTCCAACACATCAGAGCAAGACCTTCTCTGAAGCTACAGTGATGCAAAGTGATAGGTCTAATTTGAAACAGCCTTTGTTGTAAATGAAGTCACTTTGAAGGCTTGAAGCCAACTCAGCACAGCACTCACACTCAAACCCTCAAAAATTCACTCTGAAAAGAAGTTGAGGCTATGGCCGAATAATGCAGTTTATACAGAGATAAATATGTATTAGAGTAAGTGTTGAAAGAAAAAATAAAGAATGCTGCTCATTAAGTTGGTTCCCTCCTCTTCTTCCAGATCTCACAATTGTACTTTTGAGGTTCTGAGCCAATACCCTAGTGTTTTCATTACACTAAGCAAAAGGTCTTTATACTAAGTGCCACCCAGCTTCTGCCTAAAGCTCACCATCTAGTTTTTTCAGCCTGGGCACCCGTTTGGTTGCTTCCTCAGTCCAGCTGCTCTGCTGATCAGCAGAGTATTTCTCTTCCAGTGGATTGCCCACAAACACCAAATCCTCCAGTAATGGCAAGTCAGCTAGTCTCACAAACTCTGCTGCAACCACAAAAGAAGATGTTAGAAATAGACTGGAACATGAAAAGCACATCTGCACCAAAGCTTCCTTTCAATATCTCCACAGACACATCCAGAATGTTTTTAAGTACAGGATCTGGATTTACTGGGTACAAATTGGGTACCAGGATAAAGAATGCAGGTGGTAGGTGATAACAACAATGGGCCACATACATAGTTCAAAGAACAAACCCCATATGACACAGAAGTTGAATACATGGATTTTCTCAGTATTTTAAAAATCTCTTGTATGAGCAGGCATCTGAAAGCTTGTTCATCTCTTCAGGCTCAATATTAAACTTGCTCACTCAGAACCTTAGGAGCCAACTTCCCCTCTTTGGCCCAAGTTGTCTCAGCTGGTGCACACTCACCACCTGATAGGTGGGAGACTCATGCTCTAGCCTAGTTCCCCTGCTCTACTGGCTCTTGAAATATTTATCCAAAATGGAAGAGTTTCCTGACGAGACTGAGAGCGCCCTATATCAGACTATCCCATCACTCAGTGGTTACAGAACTACAGTGTGTTTAGCTATTTAGTAAGAAATTGCAAAAGAGAAAATAGGTTCCCAGGTTTACCCCAATCTTTCACCAAGTTATTGGACATATAGAGAATCTTCAGCTTCTTCATGACATGTATGCCCTTCAGCTTCTCAATAAAGTTGTATGAGATCCACAGCTCCTCTAATGTATCCCCAACTGCCTCCTGGAAAATGATAACATCTCTCAGAAAAGTAAAAGTAAGTCTTCCTCTGTTTCCCATATAATCTCTGCTCCCCTTCTCCCCTCCAGATACTATGTTATACAACAAACAGAACCATATCTTTGAATATTCCTTTTAACCAAGTTCCTAATTCCAGATGACAAAACTTCAAGGAAAGAAAAATCCAAGAAATAAATCTCTCAACTTGTTTAGAAAACAAATTAAGACACTAGTAAAATATCTTGAAAATCTGAGCAGAGTTCTACTCAAGGCATATGGAAAGAAAAGAGATAATTTAGCTGCATGCACAGAGTTCCATAGTGCTAGAGCAATTCATCAACCATTTTAGAGGGTTCAGTTTGTAATATAAGGGATTGCGGAGTTTCAGATAAGTACATGCTTATATCTGCAGGTTTCAAATTTTACTTTTTGTCTTCAGCACTCCTCTAGCAAGAGTGAAGAGAGATTACTTATCAGTAATTGTTCTTTCAGCATCGCCTCTGTGCATTCACACCTGGGATACAGCAGCCCTGGTACTGAGCGGAGGAACTGCCTTGAAAAGCCATATCCTCCAAGCAGGAATGCACAGAGGAAGAACAAACTCTCTCCTTTATTTTTGTACTTATATAGCTGTCTTAACACAGAGGTAATATAAGACTGTGATGTGCTCCCTCTCCTTTAGATCTTTGTCTTATTATCTATATTTCTACCTTTGCCCCTGTACTATATAACCTACATCTATTCTAGGGTGACCAACTGTCCTGTTTTTACTAGGACAGTCCCTTATTTAAGGCCTCTTCCCAATGTCCCAACTAAAAAAAAAAAAAAAACGAGCACATTGTTCCGTATTTCCCCTGTATGGGGCGGGGAGAAGCTGCCAGTGCTCAGGGCTTTAGCTACTAAAGCCCTAAGCACTGGTGGCTCCCCTCCTCACTCTGTATGCTGTGAGGGTGAACTTCATCCCTGCAGTGAGGCAGGATGGGCAGGGAGCCACTGGCACTCAGAGCTTCAGCCACTGGAGCCCCAAGCACCGGCGACTCCCCACCCCCCCCATTGTACAGCTCAAGCCCAAGTGCTGGTGGCTCCCTCCCATCCCCCTCCCGTCTTCAGGGATGAAGCCCTGCATGCTGGCAGCCTTCTTCCCCTCCCCCTCCTGAGCACTGGTGGCCCCCCTCCACAGTGGGGCTGAAGCCATGAGTGCCAGGGGCTCTGCTCCCCTCCTCTACATGTGGGGCTGAAGCCCTGAGCACTGGTGGCTCCCCCACCCACTGTGGGGCTGAAGCCCCAAGTGCCAGCAGCTCCCCTCCCCCTCTCTCCCACCTCTGCAAGGCTGAAGTCCTGAATGCTACTGGCTAAAGCCCCAAGTGCCGGTAGGCCTCCCCTTGGTGACCCATATTCTGCATAAGGAAATATGGGTACCCTTCTTTCATCCCATTGTTCAATGTGCCAATCTCCCCTGGAATAGGTAAAGCGTACCAGTGTGGTTTACAGGCAGGCCAACATGTGAAGTGATTGACCACAATATGCAAAGAGCCTTCTGGTGGGAGATGAGATTAGTAGGGCCGACAGCCACCACAGGCCCGGGGGCTAAGTGTGTGGGGCCCAGATCCACACCCCAGAAGGGGCAGAGCCTCAGTCAGAAGGTATGAGGCCAAGGGCAGTCTGTCCTTAGCACCGCCCGGAGTGCAGCATTGGGCCACCTCCCCATCCCTCAGAGCCCTGCAAAACAGCACTACCATGGCAATTCAAAAGGATCTGGAGCTCCAGCCCCCCTTCTGGACTCCTTTGAAATGGCAGGCCCCTGTGCAATTGTTCCCCCCCCCCCTACTCTTACTCCATGGGCAGGCCTGAATGAGATTCATATAAGCAAAGGAAACAGAAGTTATAATTCATACAATGCCACTGGAGTTTAAAATGCAGATTCTCTATCAATGTGTCTTACAGTCTAAGGAATCGATGCTGTGTGCAGAATCTCAAGTTAAGGGAGCTGTGTGTGGAGGGCCTTACAAGATGATACATCAGCTTAGAAAAACAACAAAAGACAACTGCAAAGGAGTCTGGGAAAGATGACTGCTTGAGACAATAAGAATAGCAGACAATGCGTATTTAAAAAGAAAAAAAGTTCATTTTAAACTTAATGGAGGATTTAAATGTTTTACTTGGATTAGCATTTAAAGTCTATAAAAAAGGAGGGCATTTTAAGGAGAGATTTCAATGAAAAGGACATGATTGACAGGCACAAGATAAATGAGAGACTGCTCCAAGCATCATTAGCAACATGTAGGAAGCTGAAAAGATGACAGCAGAAGAAAACAAAATATTTGGTTAGGCACTAAGGTTGAATTGTGTGAAGAAAGACACATGGGTATGTAAATCAGTCTTCTTCTATGCCTTGATGCAAGAATTACATAGCTCTTCATTGCTAAAATTAATAAATGTAAACTACAAACAAGGACATACCAGGCCGTTCAGATTCTTTATGTTGTTTCTACCTAGTGAAAGAATCCGCAAATTTTCTGCAATGAAGGGAAAAGAATTTATTAACAAACAACTGGTGCCTTAAAATGTAAACAGCTGTTGGAAATCTGACAGCATCCTGTATACCACAATCAAGAGAGATTTGTCTTCTGAATAGACTATATTAAGGAAGAATGACATACCAGAAGCAAATTAGATACTCTTTTAAATATAGATTGTAATGAATGGGTGGAGTGAATGGCTCAAGAATAGGTTGTATAAAGTCTTTTATCTGTATGTTGTCTGTTCACATCCAATCTAGGTAGATATTAAACAAAATAGGCTGTCAGTCTGGTGTTCTAGTGCTCATGTGCATGAAACATGTTTAAAGTTTTGGCTCTGATCTTACTTCCCAGGCCAAGAGGGATTGGGACCATTACTAAGGAGACAGACTCAATTCCTGAGGAGGCAATATCTGGTATTGCTCACTCTATAGCAACCAGTACCTGATTAGAAAGAGGTCAACTATTTTGGCCTGTGAGTCTAGTAACAATATCTCCAATCTGATGAGATTTATTTTCAAATTGCCTATTCTTGTTCAGAAACAAATTGTTCTAATGATGTGCCAGAACACCTTAAGCTATCAGTCTTTTTGTAAAACTTCATTTCTAGCTATGCTTCCAGATATATGCATACATAAAATCATTCTACAGTGTCTAGATGGGTTAACCTCTAATCAATAGTTTCCATGTCTATTTCAAGCCCTTTCTCATGGCCTTCATTTGAACTAGGCATTAATTGCCTAATGATCTTATTTTTTTCCTGTTTGTCCAATGAGAACAAGTAGAGTATGTACTATTTATTTAATAAGGAGGCAAATGAATTTCCCCCTCAAATATCAATGGATACTACAGAGAAGGCACATAAGTTGTTTAGAGTGGTTGGGATGGACTTTGATTGGTCAACAGTGACCTGCCCTGGCTAGCCATACCTTAAGTAAAGGAAGGAAATGAGGACAGAAGGCTTGTACATGGGAGGTGGAAGAGAAGGGGAAATAGATGGACTTTCACGAAGAAATTCAGGTGCAACTGGAATTCTTAATGAAATCCAAGGATCGATGCAAGTCCTGGTCATATTACTTTCTTGTGAGAATATGACAGGATATAACGAGAAAAGGTGATTAGGTGATATCTTTGGAAGGGAAAAAGTAAAATTAAATGCCACTCATAATATAATAAACCTGAAGTCTATTGGAACCATGTTACCTTGAATTTCCCAAATTCCCCATCCTATGGAAGAAGACTCTTGATTTAACCAAATTATCCTCAAGTTCTCTAAGTCATGATTATAAATTATGGGTACATTTTCAAAAAGCACTGACCTTTTGAGCATCCATTCAGTTATTAGAAAGCTTCAAATATAAAACTGGTGAACTAATATTAGTTGAAATGACCTCCAATTGGGGAAATGTTACTCCATAAATATTTTTGTACTCAGAAATCCCAAACTTTGCAGGAAGCAAGATTTTTCCCAATGTAATACTGACATTAAGTGAAACACAATGATTCAACTTGGCCTAAACCTCATCTCTCAAGGGAACCAGGCACCTAAGTCTAGGCTGGAGGGAGGCATCTCTCCATCACTCAGGATTTACAGCTCCGTATTCTTTCACAGAATATGGGGCTATGCAAAGTCAGCTCATTTTTAAGAAACATGGAGGCAACCATGCCTCCATATATTCAATTAGTTAAATCACTCAGTCACAATGTGAGAAAATGTGGGTTAAAATCCCCATTTTCCATTATGTGAAATGGGGATTGAAATGGAGGTCTCCCACCTTCCTAGTGAGTCCCATTTATTTATTTGGAAGAGAGGGAGGGAATGAACGGTGATATTAGAACAACAGAATGTCAGCACTTGGTCATGTGTCGTATGTTATCAAACATCTCTAATCCAAGCTGCTAGAATATAAACACTATTTATCATTCACATATCACTTACTTAGGCCATTGAGGTTGGCAATTTTCTCAATGCAGTTTGTAGACAGAGACAACTTCCTTTAAAAGCAAGAATAATTAAGAGCTTATATTAACAGTGCAAAAGGAACAATTGAATCAGAAGGCTGTCTTACAAATAACTTTTTGTTAGAATAAAATCACGCTCTACTCTTCTCTTATTATGTGGTAAACCCACTGGACACATACATAGTCCTGTTCTCCTCAATTTCACCACCAATTTTATACCATGTGTGTGGCATCCTCCTTTGTGTGACTGGCTCAAACAAAAGACAGGTTAAAGGTTGGACCTCCCTTGTTCAGCACCCTCGCAACCTGACTTGTCCCAAAGGAGGGAATTTGCTGGATCAAGGGAGGTCTCTGCCACTGGCCTCTTAGGATGTTCCCCCTTCAGCTGGCTTTGCTCTGGCCCCACTGCCACTGGGCTCCAGTCTGCAGGGCTTGGACTTGGACTCCAACCTACAGGGGCTTCCCGGAGATGGAATTCCCCAGCTGTAGTTGACCTGGTTCTCCCCCGCCAAACTGGGAATCTCCAGGGACAGGGCTTGCTGGCTGTCCCGCTTTTGCTGCTGGCTGCCACACTGCTGCCCCACCCAGCCAGGGCTCCCTGGGACAGGGCTTGCCGGTCTGGCTTCTGCCCTGCCCAGTTGGGGCTCCCTAAGAATGGGGCTCACACTCTCGCATGCCGGGGCATTCTGATCCAGCAACATCCGTGGAGAGTCCTGGATTTTGGAAGTTCAGCCTGTACAATATTTCCCAAACTTTTCTTTCTGAGGCTACTAGTTTGCTCTATTTTGTCCTCCTTCCTCATTCATATGAAGCTAAAATTACTATGTTTTTCTTGGAGAGATTTTGGTCAAGAGTGATGCTAGGATGCCGCTCCGGCACTTCAAAGGGGCTTTGCAACAGCAGAGCTGGGGATCAGCTGGGGACTCCAGCTGATCCCCGGTTCTGCTTGCACTGCCCCTTTGAAGTGCCATTTTGGTGCTTTAAAGGGGCAATGCATTAGGAGCCGGGGACTCCAGCTGATCCCCGGCTCTGCGTTGCAAAGCCCTTTTGAAACGCCATGGCGGTTCTTCCAAAGGGCAGTGCTGCATGGAGCTTCGGGTCAGCTGGGAACTCCAGCTGATCCCAGGCTCCATGCAGCGCTGCCCTGTTGAAATGCTGCCGTGGCATTTCAAAGGGGAGTTGTACGCGATTAATCACGTGATTAATTTTTTTAATCGCGTGATTAATTGCGATGAAAAATTTTAAGTGCTTGACAGCCCTAATTATTTGTTTAATAGAACTTACTCGCAGTTAACAAGTGTGGACAGAGATGCATCCATCTTCTCTACAGGAGGGACCTGAGCATATAGTTTCACCTCCTTGGCCTCCGATGGCTTCTGGCCATTTTTTTCTTCCTGGGAAAAATTAAGAAGGAAGACAAAGGACAAAAAGGAGGAGACACTGATTGGAATCTGCAGTTGTTATAAAAATTATCCCTAATCAAGAAAATAGAAAGAAAAAGTTTTAAAATCTTGTTTGTGTTTCCTGGTGTTGTTCATCTGAATTACACTTCACTTCCAGCAACACAGCCCCTAACTCAACTGTGTAACTAAAAGGGATGACAACATACATGCTAAAACCCCTTTAATTTAAAGAAGAAAGATCCGACTAGTTTATTTCCAAGATATTAAAATGCTTATCAATACATCTATTTTTCCTAAATTTACTGTGAGGATCCGTGGATCAGATCCAGGATTTTAAGTCTCCAGCAAACTCTTCTTCCTCTCTGTCCTTTTCATCTACTCATTTCAATCTGAATTAGGGGGCCACATACAGCAGAAGTATATACTTAACAATAGCACTACTTTCTAGAAAACCTCCTTTCTGCTCCATCCCTAAAGGTCAGTTTCAGGGGAATCAAATTTAAACTGCATTGATCTGGCCTTCTAATAATTCTGGAAACCTAATCCCAACTCTGAACGCATGTTTCCAGACCACTGACAGATCAGTTACCAAAAGGTCTAAGTGTAAGGTACAAAAACCTCAAATCACAATCTGAAATCTCTAAGTCTCAAAGCATAGACAAAATTGGTAAAATGGTAAACTGAGAAACATTCACTTTTGGTACTAAAATAATTAAACAAAAACATACATTAAAGGAATATTATTTACATTGCAGTCAAACACTTAAAAGTTAGGAAATGCCAGATTTACTGATGTCTGTGCAGACTTAATTCTACTTCCTTCTGCATCTATCCTGTGTATCTCCCAACACTGGAATGACTAAAATAGGAGAGGGAGCCCCAGGGTTTATGCTACAGACTGAGCCAGCCATGCATTCACCCTGCAGCAGTGGCTCCTGCCCCATGGGACTGCCTGGGCTTGGCTCCCTGCTTTTGGTGTTGTGATTTGGTCCCTGATGCTTGAGGTTGCAGCACCACTCAGGTTTTGTCTGTCTGCCCCTGTAGACACAGACAAAGGATCAGCTGGCATAAACCAGAAAGGAGAGCCAAGCCCAGCCAGCACCACTGCATAGGCGTCTATTAAATCAGGACTGGAAGCTTAGACTCCTGCATAGGAGTCTATTAAAGCAGGACAGTCCCATGAAATCCAAGACAACTGGGAGGTCTGATCCTGCCCAATGAATAAGGTGGGGGTCCTATGGGAAAGCACTATGTGATCACATCATTCATTAAGCATATGAAGAGGGGGGTCTGTATTTAGTTTGCGTGGACAGCCACAAAACTGGTATTTCCAGGAGTTATGGGCAGTTCTTGGCCCATGTAGTGCCTGCCCCAAGAGGTAGGAAAGGGATGCTGGGTCATATGCTAGAGCCGCTGGAGTGGGGAGTCTGGACTGTTTTCTGTCCCATGGGTACCTCCAGAAAGGTATACTGGCCACTAGGTCCATATGCCACATTCTGGGAAGGGAGAAACCCAGGTTGTCTCAATTTCCCCCCTTATACTGCTGTAGCTGGATGTTTGCTAAAAAAAAAATCTCTGCTGTTGCTGCTATGGTGATGTGACCCCAGTCTCAAAATGTTCTTGGGCTTAGCTATTATTTTGTTCTGATGAGTTTTATTGTAAACAAAAATAAACTTGCACGTAAAAGGAGTAACAGCATGAAACCAGAAGGGACTCAATGAGATTCTATCACATCTCCCAAGGACATGGGTTAGGAGTAGGGAGAATAGTTAATAAAAAGAAAGATCCTGAGTTGAAGATCCACACATGTTGACAAAACTATTATCCAACCTACTCTTGCATTGTGCCTGCACACTCCCCACCAAGCCCTGAATCTTATAGAAAGTATAACAGTTTAAATAACTGCTCTAGATCTGCAAGGAATTAAGCATGTTTGTCACATCTAGCCCTGATTCAAAGCACATTGAGGTCAATGGAAAAATTCCCATGGGTTCTGGATCATCATCCATACCAGTGTTTGATATAATAGCTGTGTGATGTCCAACAGACAGAGCTTTCTAGAGAGTTACTGAAGCCTGAAGGCACTTAGCCCCTAGGCACATCCCAAAATGGAGGTTTATACTAAGTCTAATTGAAAGAGAATAATATATAATAATTTTTTGCTCATTTAAACTTTGCACAGTGGATAACGCAATGGAAATGCAAATGTGAAGGGAAACACTTATGGCTGACACTGGTGTAAGTAATTTTTTACATTTATATTGTTAAAATATTTCAAAGAGATTTAGTTTTGGATTCAATTTTTAAAAAATTACTTCTGGGAGTTTTTACTTCATCCACTGTTCAGATAAAATCTTAGCTCAACTATGTCAATGAAAAAATTCCAGTTGACTTCAAAAGGGTCAGGATTTCATCCTTGATTACTGTGCGCTAGGGATAAATTTTCATTAGATGATAAAGATTGCACAGACTAAAGAAAATCAAAAGTCCTGAAGAGAAAACCTGTTTGTAGTACAGGTTGAACCTCTATAGTCCAGCACACTCTGGTCCGGCAACATCCGTGGTCCGGCATGATTTTAGTTAGCTGGATGTCCACTTCTCATGGGTGTGGCCAAGTTTCCCAATGTCCCATAAAGTTTGTTTACAGCCACCAGTCTTAGCTGTCAGTGTTCTATGCTATTATTTAGGTCTAATTCAGTGGTCACCAACCAGTAGATCAGGATCTACTAGTAGATCTTGGAGTCTCTGACAGGTCTTCACTGGTTTGGCCAAGAGGCTATCAAATGCAACACTTCAGTTTTATTGTAAACAAAAACTGTGTCCCCTCTCCACACTGCTGTACATCTCCTGCTCTTTGCCTTGGAGCTGTTCCTTCTCCTACCCTGTATTTTATCTTTACAGAACAGGGGCGGGGGACACAACAAGGTTTGGGATGGAGGGAATTTGCTGGCTGCTTTTGAGATTGGTGCAGAGCCAGGGCAGAAGTGAGCCTGCATTAGTCCCACTGTACCACTACCCAGGAGCCACCTGTGGTAAGCAGTGTCCACCTGGAGCCTGCATCCTGAATCTCTGTCCCAGTCATGTACACACTCATGCAAAGGAGGTGGGGCAAAGGTATTTGGGTCTGAGGTAGATCCTGGATTGCACTTAAATTCAAAAAGTGATCTCATACTTTAAAAGGCTGGAGACCACTGCTCTAATTTACCCCCAAATGTCTTCCTAAAGCTCAGTACGCAGTGCAAGTGTTGGTAATGCTGCTAGAGAATACTGAACTCCCCTGATCCAGCACATTCTTTGGTTTGGCACCAGTCAGGTCCCAAGAGTGCTGGACTTGAGATGTTCAACCTGTATTAGATCTTCTGTTAATGCACAATCTGGCAGTGTTAGGCCTGAATTTAATAGGAATAGCACGCAGTGGTTCAAATGAAAATAATTTCAGTGAGATATTAACTGGGATGTTAAATTGCAGTTAATTGACTAGTCGAGTAGTCGATGGAATTTCCATCAACTACCTGACTAGTCGACAGGCACTTACTCCTTCCTCCTTTGCAATGTACAAGAGACCTCACTGGGGCTCTTGTACTTTTCAAAGGAGAAATGTGGAACTCTGCCTACAACCCAGGGCCAGAAGGAAGTCCTGCTGACTCCGGGCTGCATGCAGGTGCCTGCTTTGAAGTGCACAAGAGTCCCCAGAAGGGGCTCTTGTGCATTTCAAAGCCATGGACCCGGGGTCAGTGGGGGACCCGGGGTCAGTGGGGGACTCGCAGTACCGTGCTGACCTCAGGCTCCATGCTCCACAGCATGTCGCATGGAGCCTGGGTCAGCTGGGGACTCCCCAGCTGACCCTGGGCTCCACAGCTGCCCCTTTGAAATGTGGAGGTGGCATTTAACTCCCTTGGAGTTTTAAAGGGGCAGCACTGCACAGCTGAGCCGGGGATCAGCTGTGCAGCCACTGCCCCTTTGAAACACTGCCTTGGCATTTCAAAGGGGCAGCACCGTGAAGCCCAGCTGACCCTGGGCTCCACAGCCCTGCCCCTTTGAAACACCGAGGCGGTATTTCAAAGGGGCAGCCACCGCACAGCTGATCCCCAGCTCAGCTATGTGGTGCTGCCTCTTTAAAACACTTCTTCGGCATTTCAAAGGGACAGTGCTACACAGCTGAACGCAGGATCAGCTGTGCGGTGGCTGCCCCTTTGAAACGCCGCCGCAGCATGAAATGCTGAAATGCTGAGGTGGCATTTCAAAGGGGCAGCTGTGGAGCCTGGGGTCAGCTGGGGAGTCCCCAGCTGACCCCGGGTTCTAGGGAAATGCTGCTCTGAACCCAGGGTTAGGTGGGGAGTCGCCAGCTGACCCCAGGTTCCATGGCACTTCAGTGTTTTAAAGGGGCAGCTGCCCCTTTGAAACGCCGCTTTAGGGTTTCAAAAGAGCAGTGCTGAACAGCTGATCCCCGGCTCAGCTGTGCGGCACTGCTACTTTGAAGTACCTCTTCCCCCTTTGCTGCCTCTATCTCATAGCAAATGCTTATCTGGTAGTCAACTAGTCGACTAGTTCTTAACATCCTTAGACATTAATAAAATAATGTTGTTTCATGAAACTTCTTTTAGTGGCAGATGTTTCAAGGAAATTATTTTTGCTACCTCACTGTAATGTTTTCATCAAACTGGATGAAGCTATCCTATTTACAAATGAGATCCAGGACAAAAGGTACCACTGAGAGCCACAAATGCTCCTCTTTTACTTACCCATCTGGCTAGAGCTTCTTTAATAGTTGTTGCTTTTGCCTAAAAAAGAAAAAATCAGACAGATCTTTGTATTTTTCTGACTGAAGCTGACTGACATAGTCAATTTAATTTTTTAAAAATATTTGATTTAACTATTTCAGTTAAAAAATTTTTTAACAAAAACAAACCTGATTTTTAAAAACTTGAATGTTTAACTAAATTTAAAAAATCATATATTTGTTTTGTTAAAATAAAATGTTTGCTGTGGAAGAAAAAAAATCCAGAATACATAAAGCTGTTGTTTTAGTTAAATAAAACAATTAATTTGTCTGTTTGGTGATGTTCTCCTGCTAATACAGCATGGCAAAAAAAACCTCCAAACATTAGTGATTAACCTGTTGAATTACAGATAGTTCATCTCCTAATGACTTCATAAATATCTGCTTCAGTTACTTTTGGTAAATGAAATGACCAAATAATGATTCATTTTCTGATATAGCTTAAAACTAATCTGAAAAGTTTTCAAAATAAATCACTGTTTAAAAATGTACAGTGTATACCGTCTAAAAAGGAAACCTACATCTCTCTGAGTTGTGAAAAATATATATTAAGGTTATAACAATCAATAAGAATGCACTTTTATGTAGAAAACCATGATTAAATTGAGTTTCCTGACTAGTGATTTAAACCATTATTTAAATTACTAATTTGATTTAAATATAATCCACCCTGTTTGTAACACCCAAAAAAGTTTTAAAAACACACCCAAAACCACAAGGCTTTAAAGGACTAAGGGGGGAGGAATGTTTCTGTCAAGCATCTCTCACAGAATACAGTCTTTCAACTGCTTTCTCACTTTAAAATCAAGAGGATTCCAGTGTGAATATCTTTGCTGATCTTCACAGTACAGTACAACACAGAGAGAGATTTTGTGGTAGCTAAACAGATCAGAGAACTCTAATGTTATGCACTTTGGCAGTGTCTAGACTGGCAAGTTTTTCCGCAAAAGCTGTCTACACTGGCCGCTTGAATTTCCGCAAGAACACTGACTTCCTACTGTCTGAAATCAGTGCTTCTTGCGGAAATACTATGCTGCTCCCATTCGGGCAAAAGTCCTTCTGCACAAAGCTTTTGCGCAAAAGGGCCAGTGTAGACAGCTCAGATTTGTTTTGCGCAAAAAAGCCCTGATCGCGAAAATGGTGATCGGGGCTTTTTTGCGCAAAAGCTCGTCTAGATTGGCACGGACACTTTTCCACAAAAAGTGCTTTTGCAGAAAAGCGTCCGTGCCAATCTAGACACTCTTTTCCGCAAATGCTTTTAACGGGAAACTTTTCCGTTAAAAGCATTTGCGGAAAATCATGCCAGTCTAGACGTAGCCTTTATGTCCTATGCTCCATTCAGCAAGAATCATCCCATTCACCCTAGCGTTAGTTTCTGAATGGTCTCATTATGTAGTAGACCACATTACACTACTGCAATCTCAAAGCAGCAAAACATGTATAATTGTAGAAAGGTTCAATTATAAGACCCTTGGGGCAGGGACCATCTTTTTGTTCTGTGTTTGTAGTAGGGATGTAATAGTATAAACAGTTAACCGATAAGCAGGAGCTTATTGATTACCATAACAGTTACCTGTACGCTCCCTGCCCTGCTTCCGGAGGGCCATACAGTTGGCTCTGTATCAGAGCAGGGCAGTAGGTGGGAGCTGGTACATGCCGGGAGCCATCTTAAAAGCTGGCTTCTGGCCCCCATTGGCTCCTGGGGAGCTGGCTGCCGCCCCACACTGCAGACTCTTCAGTATAAAGCTTATACTGCAGAGCTTGCAGCGTAGCTGGCTCCCTGGGAATGGAGCCGGGAGCCAGCTCCTGACATGTACTGGCTGCCAGCCCAGCTCCCGTGAAGCCGGTTGCACTGGGGGCTCTGCAGCATAAACTTTATACTGCAGAGCCTGCAGCGTGTAACTGTGTAACTGCTAAGATTTTCATTGGTTACACAATTACTTAATTAACCACTTTTTAACGTCCCTAGTTTGTATAAGGAACCTAGAACAACAGGGTTCTAGTCATGACTAGGACTACTAGGGTATGTCTACACTAGCCCCCTCCCCTGCAAAGAGATTTAACAGCTAGTTCGATTTAGGGGCTTTAATTCGAAATACTGGGTCCCTGCCGCATGTAGACGTGGGCAGTTTGTCCAGAATTATAAATTTTAAAAAAAAATGGCAACCAGCCGGGAAGATGCAAATCAAGCGTGGGATATTTAAATCCTGGGCTTGATTTGCAACTTCGAATGCCTACATTAGCCTCCCTAGTTCGAACTAGGGGGCTAGTATAGACATACCCCTAGATACTATGGTAATGCAAATTAATAAATAATAACAACAAAACAACAACAACAACAACAGCAGAAGCTCTAAATATAAAAGAAAAGTGCACAAGCTTTTTGCCTGACTACAGAACATATATGTGTGAAAAGACTACTAAGCTGTCAAAGTGATCCAGAATCTAACAAAATTCCAAGCTTGTGAACCTGTCTCACAACTGGTAGGGATGTTCCTTTATTTGGGGATGCAGATATAAACCTCACCAATTCTTCCAGTTGCTTTCCCAGCCTATCAACATCAACACAATCTTATCTAGATTAAGCTACAGCCATCTAGCCTTTATGCATGTACAGTCATGTAAATTACATTTGGTAATTTGTTCCACTACACTAGCTGAATCAAACACCAAGAGCATAATAGGACTGAGACTCATTCTTGTATTAAAAACACTGCATCCTTTCTTCCCTCTCTAACTCTAACAACTCTGTCAAACCCTGTGAAGGACCACAGATGAGCCAACAAAAGTAAATATCTTTTAGATTTTAGCACTTTGAGACATAATCTGTTATTTATAATATGCATGTTCCATGCCTAATACAATGGGGCTCAACTTGACTGCAGTATGCAAACACTACTGCAATATAAATATTAAATAACTGGTTCAAAGAGAAGTGACAGATATGAAAAAATCATCAAGGACCCTTGATCTTTGTCACATATCATTCAATGAATAGATGACTAATGCAGTTTCTTTCCCATACCTGAGCCTAAAATCTGACAAAATTTTAAATTTACAATAATACATGTGATATAATTTAAATATAGGGATCCTAACTTCTTCAGATTTGCACTCCTAACTGTCCTGCCTCTCCCACTACTGACACCTGGGCTTCATGTTGATGGTGAGGATGAAAACCAGAAGCATGGAAACAGGTCATTTGGGTAGCACAGATCAGAAATCGGGGTTTCTTGGAGTGAGTTTGTATTTACTCCAGCAAAAATGCCAACATTGCCTGCCTTTTTGCTACTGGCATGCATCAACTAGCCTTGTCTTAAATTTCACATGAACCAGCCAATTACCAAGAACCTTCACCTTCACTGGCTCCTTTCCCAGAGCGATTCATCTTAAAAGGTTAGATTACTGAAAGGAATAGTAAGTAATCAAAATAATATACTGCTGGTTATGCCAAATGATCAGTGTTTGAAAATGTCACCTTTGACAGATCATATTGATGCGTCAGGAATAACAACAAATAATCTAAGGAAATAATAAAAATCTACACACACACACACACATACACACAGGATTGGTAAAAGAGAACAAAAACATTAAATAATCCATGCTCTTCCCCTTCAATGGAATAATTTCTTACAAAGAATTATCACAGAAAGTTTACAAAAAGTCAACCAAATACAGCAATGTTTCCAGAAAGTAAAAATAGATAACTGGGGTTCATCCTCATTTTTATGCATTTAATTCCTACTGGTCATTTCAGTCAAATAAAACAACATGGAATTTCTTAGGTAAGTGAGCAGTAATCAGGCTTGTCAAAGTAGATTATGTATTTGTTACAGGCTTCAAAACATCTATAAACACAGCATTTTAATGATGGTGACTCCTGGCACTCAAGTAGCTCAAGGATGATTTGCTCCTACTATTCTGATCTATCTCTGGAATAACTCTCTTTCCAAGACACAATTTTGTGTTGGTTTGTTGTTTCTTTTTAACGGTCATTCAAGATTGAAGGAAATACCCCCGCAGTCTTAGACAGTGGACCAGTTTATGTGATGCCTAATGGCCCATTTATACCTCTCCACACCAACACCTCTTGCAGCTCCCATTGTAGGGACCTGTCAAAGGGGACAGGAGGACAGCAAGTGGTGGCTATTCTGGACTGCAAAACACCTCTAGGAGGCTGTTGCAGCTTAGAGCGAGCAGAACCGAGGCTGCTTTGACTTATGCTGGGGCCAGCTGGGCTTCCGGCAGGGCCCAGAACACAGGAGGGGCAAAGGCTCCTCAGCTCTGTGTGGAGAAATAGGGAGAGTCAGGCCCAGCATTGCCACGTTCAGTGAAATATGCTCCCGTGGCCAAGCTCGGCGCCCCAGGCCCCTTTCCCTGCCCTCCCATAGCGAGGGCCCTCTAGGCCCCCCAGCTCCCCCTTCCCCTTACCCCAACCAGGTGTCCTCAACCCCGCCTCGCTTCCCCCCGAGCCAGGTCACCTCCTGCCTCCCCCTGCCGCCCCGGTCCCGTCTCCCCCCTTTCCCCATCCAGCCACTCACGCACCCAGCTCCCCCGCTGCACCTTTCAACAGACTCACCATTACCGTTGCTACTGTCGCTGATCCGGTTGCTATGGCACGCTAATCTCCCGCGCATGCTCAGCGCAGTCGAGGCGAGACGCTAGGGATCATAGAGACACCATGGCAACCAGACAGTCCCTAACCCGGGAACCACGTGACCTTTCCCGCCGGCTCTGCGCTCCCCTCTGTGCTGCTGCCGAGAGCGCCGCTGTGCGCTGGAGGGCGCGGTCCGCACCTTGTTCTCGCGGATTCGGCGGCACGCGGCACGGTTACTTCTCCGCGGCTGCCTGTGAGGGCGGGGAGGGGGAGAGGCGGGAGGAGGCTGTGAAGTGCCGTGCGGGGAGCGCAGCAGCACGGCTGTGTGGGTGGGGTTGTCGCTGCCCGGATTACGGTTTGTGAGGGGGGACGCGGCTCTGCTGCAGCAAGCGGGGCTGCCTGCTAGCGCCGTCCGTGCGGCTGTGAGAGGGGCTGAGGCTGCGGCTTCAGCGAAGCGTGTACTGCGACGCCGACCCTCCCCTCTCAGTGAGGGTGCTGCTGAGTCTCCGGCGCCGCTCTCCCACGTATCCCCACGGCACCAGTGGCGCTCCCCCTCGCCCGGCTCTGGCTTGACCTCCCCAGCGCTTTGTCCCTCACCACACTGGGAGAGGGACCCTCCTCTGCCCGTCTCATCAGTGCCCCGCAGCCCTACTGCTGACCAGATTTTATTATGTATCGGGGGAAGAAAAACCTCTAGATCAGTGGTTCTTAACCTGGGGTGCACGCACCCGCGAGACATGCCAGATTTTTATGATATATCTTAGGTTTAAAGAACTGACCTACTTCAATTATTTTTAATAAGGGGTGCGAAAACATATTTTGAGAACCAAAGGAGTGCAGGCTGCAGTAAGGTTAAGAACCACTGCTCTAGGTACTAAACACAGCCCTGGTTGCTGCCAATGCTGCCTGGTATATATGTGTGTACTTGTGCTACTACTAATACAAAGAAATTACGAAGTTTGTATAAAACACCTCTGAAATGGGTAGAGCTTGTTTTTAAATGCCATGCTATTTTTTGTGAGACTTGGCAATGTAGCACATTGTGGAACATTAGATGTCTTTCTTGCTCTATGGTGAGTGTTCAATAGGGCTGTGTCTACACTGGCATGAATTTCTGGAAATGCTTAAAACAGAATAGTTTTCGTTACAAGTATTTCCGGAAAAGAGCGTCTACATTGGCCACAGATGCTTTTCCGGAAAAGCATCTGTAGCCAATGTAGACGCGCTTTTCCGGAAAAGAGCCCCGATCGTCATTTTTGCGATTGGGGCTTTTTTCCGGAAAAGACTACTGGGCTGTCTACACCGGCCCTTTTCCGGAACAGTGTTCCGGAATAAGGACTTATGCCCGAGCGGGAGCAGCGTAGCTTTTCCGGAATAGCGGCTGATTTTGTACAGTAGAGCGTTGTTGCTTTTCCAGAAATTCAAGGGCCAGTGTAGGCAGCTCGCAGCTTATTCTGGAAAAGCAGATTTTCCGGAATAAGTGGCCCAGTGTAGACACAGCCTAGGTGTTAAAAGGATCCTGTCTGCCTGCCCTAACAGGCCCTGCACACTTTGCTTGGTCCCCATCACTTTCCACCCAGTTAAGCTGACATCACTACTGTATCATGGCTCAGTGTGTGGTGTGAGGGGTTACAATGCCTCATGCTGAGAGTGCTGGTGGAGGAGTCCTGTTGGCCTGGGCAAGGTCTCTGGCAGCCACAGTGGTATGCTGGCAGGTACAGCATTTGGTTTGGCAGCAGTTTCAGGTAATGTCTTACAGCAGGTGGAAAGGAGAGCTGGGCTGTCTGTCTGGTAATATACAAGGTGCTGCCTGTGATAGGGACAGACTTATTCAGACATATAGCACACTAGAGCCCTGTGCACTTGCTCTATACAAATGGTACCCACACGATCCTTTTCAACACTATTAGATCAGAAAGTGACTTTTAGTTTCTGTAGGGAGGAGACATGCAAGTGTTCTATTTCAGCTCTTGCTGTAGCAGAATTTGATGGTTTTGTGACTTTCTCTCACTTCAAATGTATATAGGGTAGAGGTCCACTTTTGCCCATATTGCCATACTTGTTAGGCTTCTCTGTAGTGCTATAAGCATTACCATATTAACCAGATTTCATGTTCAAAGCACTTTAGACATCCTCTAACAGGAAAGGGATATTTTAAATTGGTAAGTGTAAAGTTCCTTTCAAATCAGCCATTGTAACAGATGTAGAAGTATAGAAACCTTTGCTTGGATCCCACAGAATCTTCTGAGGCAGAAAGCACAATGGATTTGTGTAAGATTGGAAGAAGTTAGGAGGAAAATCTATGCAAAAGGGAACATAGACAGTGTTACCGAGCTATGGAGATAGATAAGAGAGATGCAGAAGGTGCAAGAAGTATGAACTGCCTCATTCATCTCTGAAGCCCCTTGGGGAAAAAGTAAAGTAAACATTTAACTATTTCATTCCTGACCATTTTAGCAGAAACCTATGGGGTACAGGTTCATGTGTAGAATGCCTTCACTTCCTCCTCCCCATAAATCTTTGTCTTAAAGAAACGCACTTTAGCAACACATTTTAGAAATTTATTGTAAGCTCTTCTTGAAAACAGACAAAAATAAAATAGTGCAAATAATAAGCCAGTTCATACAAACTAGCTCTTTATCATCCCACTTGCAATCATACATATGGTTATTGAACAAACCCTCCTTATTTGGATCAAAGTGGTTAGACAGCATAACCATCAGCTGGGCTGATATGACATTTTGGGATTGATCCTGCTCTCTTAAAATCAATAGGAATTTGGCCACTAACTTCAGCAGAACTGAAGCAGGATACTTATGGCATTATCAGCCTATGCAAGGATTGAACCCACAGCTACTCTTGCATAGAATGAAATTCTGAAACAATTCTGCAACCCCAATATTAATTTTACCTTGATCTAGGGATCCTAAAACCCTGATCATGCATTCCTTACACCAACACTATGTCTACTGAAATTATTTGGGTGTTTTTCCTAAATAAAGAATGTAGAATCAGGGCCTAAAAATTAGGCATTAAATATGGCCACAATCAGGCCCTCTGCATTAAGGCATACTGCACATTTTTAGTGGTATTTACATTGCAGATAGAATAAGATGCATTTTAGAATGAGTTTTTGTAAATTAATAACACGTAATTGTATAAGCAGTTTGCTTCAGATCATTGTATATGTTCTTTGGTCATTAGTATTGTCTGAGTGCAAGATGCAGGGGCAGATGACGGTTTTGCGGGGCCCCGGGCAGCATACTTCCGCGGGGCCCCCCCCTTTGCCACGGCGCATGTGCAGTGACCGCATGCGCAGTGGTGCCACAGCGCATGCGCGGGGCTTTCTGAAGCGCGGGGCCCAGGGCGGCTGCTCCGTTCGCCCTGCTGTATATCCTCCCCTGGCAAGATGTATTTACACTAACAAATTGCAGTATTAAGTGCTTTCAGGTTTTTTCCCTTCTCCCCTTTTGAAAAATCAGAATTTAAAAAACCAAAGCTGCTGCCAAATTTCTACACATAATTAAGTGTGTTAATGCTAAATGGGTGGGGAAACTGTTTATTTATAAAGCAAATTAATTTAAAATGACATTTTAAAGTGAGAGAATTTAAAACCACCTTTTTATATATGTGTTGACATTACTTTTTGATAATTAATGAAAAATGTGATATTAATTTAAAATCAGAGAAATCTAACAAT
Source organism: Pelodiscus sinensis (assembly GCF_049634645.1). Taxonomy (NCBI): domain Eukaryota; kingdom Metazoa; phylum Chordata; order Testudines; family Trionychidae; genus Pelodiscus; species Pelodiscus sinensis. The sequence goes on from NC_134714.1 coordinate 67,448,434, forward strand.
GCCTACATTCAGAATCTATACCTGAACCCAGCAATTTGATTGGACTCGTACCTCTAGCTAGCCTAGTTTGACTGGGATTACCGTGGATTTTATAAACTTGTCCCAGGAACTTGCAGTCCTGGGCAGCAGTGGATCTGCAGAGGTAAGAAGATACAATGGAGATTTAGTGGGCAGCAAAACAGGCTGCCTAGGACCACTGCCCAATCTAAGGGAAGCAGGCAAGTTGGTGGCAGTTCAGGTGAGAAGGGAAACAAAAGGACAACTTCTCTGGTCACCAGTGCTCCCTGTAAGGCAAGCGGCAGCACAACTTCACAGGTGATTGATCAGCCCTGCCCAGTCAGAGGCTCAGGGCTCCATGTATGGAGCTGACTGACTCTGCCCTGCTGATCAATCACCTGTGAAGCTGTGCTGCCATGCAGCTTAGAAGGAGCACTGCTGGTCACAGCAGGGAGTAGTTTTGGGGAAGAGGAAGTAACTCCTCATCAAAACTGGTTGCAGGCCTGTTGTAGTGTTGCTATCTATCTTCAGGAAAGGTTCAGGCACCAAAGCCCCCTGCAAAACCCATTTAACCATGCCAGTTGTGTTGGTGGTGTGGGGAGAGGGAGTAGGCACACATGAAGTGAAGTCTGTTGTGGTGTGGCTGGGAAATGTCTGTGGACTGAGCATCAACGAGATGAACACTCAAGATGATGTGCATAGTGCACATGTGACTTAGATGACATGAAGTCAATAAGCATAAAACACCAGCATAGTGACAGCTAAAAGTAAAAGCTCCTAGGCAGCAATTTTAAGCAGCTCTGACAACAGGGACCATGGAAAGGGAATTGTGCTGGAAGTGGAGCTTGGGAACCAAGCTTCCAGCACTACCACTATTTCAGAGAACTAACTGAGGTAAAAAATATTAAGTAAAGAAGAAATTGTGATTCCCTTCTATCAAGATGATGGAGGTGGGGCTCCTAACCTGACAAGAGGGGAGGCACTAGTCTAAAATTAATTAGATTGGAAACATAATCCCCTGGCAGCCCTGTGTACAATAGCTCCCTCTTTTCCAGGCAGCTAGGAGAGAATTTCTCAGGATTTTTTCATTTTTGATTGATTCTTAAGCTGGTCACTGTTTGACAGCCAATATAACTCTATTGCCTCCTGTTGGCCAGGCTCCCTGCATTCTTTCAATTCACCAATCAACTCTTCTGCTCCTTCTCAATAGTGGCTGTCACTATCAGCTAGTTAGTATCCAATGACAGCTGACTGCCACTATCCAATACAAGGTAATTCCAAAATAACTGGATTCCTCGTATCCCTCATTTAACTACAGTCATTACTACTATAAAAACATGCAATTAGAAGACTAAACTTCAAGAAGGAAGAAGGAAACAGAAATATCAAAGCATATAACAAATCTGCATTTAACCAAGCTACCCAGTGGAACAGTAATATCCACTAACCAAGTATTACCTGCCAGCCAAGAGATTATGATACAATAGAGGTAAGTCCCTCATGAAAACCTCACTAATAAATCACTACTGGCGCTATCCCACTCATTAGCGTGCATTGAAAACGCTTCATCTTTCGTCTCTGCAACCAATTGGTGTGTAAGGAGCCATTGGCTGTGCTCAGTGATAATGAACAACGATAACATCAATATGTCCAACAACTATCCATGTATGCATCCCAGATAAAGTTCTAATAGAAAAGGTTTCCAAACGAGGCAGAGCAAACAGTCAAAGCTTTAGAACAGAGTGCTCCCTGGGGGGACACACTACTGGAAAACATTTGAGCTGAACTAGTTGGATTCAAATCCTAAACAGTGAGGCAAACGTTGCCAGTTTACAGGGCATTGCTGATTCCAAATCTTACCATCTAGGACTGCCATCATTCCACTAGATGCAGGCCAGTCTTCTTGACTGCTGTTTTCTGCAGGCCTGGACTAGACATGTTAAGGACTAATCGACTATCTAATAAGCAAATGCTTATTGGATAGTCAGTTGACTAGTCGATTCCCCCCCTTGCTGTCTCTATCAGAGAGAGGCAGCAAAGGGGGGGTGTCATGGCTAATGGAAGAGGGGGTACTTCAAAGCAGCAGCGCCGCACAGCTGAGCTGGGGATGAACTGTGTGGCACTGCCCCTTTGAAATTCCACCTCGGTGTTTCAAAGGGGCAGCCACACAGCTGATCCCCAGCTCAGCAGTGCGACGCTGTCCCTTTCAAACGAGCCAGGGATCAGCTTTCCGGCGCTGTTGCGCGTGGAGCCTGGCATCAGCTAGAGAGTCTCCAGCTGACCCCACTAGGGACTCTTGTACATTTCAAAGCTGACCCGAGTGCAGCCCGAAGTCAGCGGGACTTCCCGCTGGCCCTGGGCTGCACATGGAATTCTGCATTCCTCCTTTGAAATGTACAAGAGCCCCACCAGGGACTCTTGTACATTTCAAAGGAGGAATGTGGAAGTGCCTATCGACTAGTCCAGTAGTTGTTGGAATTTCCATCGACTGCTTAACTAGTCAGTTAACCACTAGTTAACATTCTTAGCTTGGACAGGGTGCTGGGTTCCTTTACATGCCACAAGTGAGGGGACTTCTGTCACCTTCCTCAGGTGATTATTTCCCAGTCTAAAGTGATCTTGGCATTAGGAAAACTTTTACTAACATGAACATTGAAGTTTTCCATTATTACATTTCTCCCCAACACTAGTTACAGCATTTTCAACAACCTTAAACAAATCCTCACCCTCCTCGGTGTTTACATTTGCCACTGAGTTGTCATTTGACCAACAAATACGTATCGAGTTTTTCTGTCTTTCTGAGTCAGACTCTCTAGTCTTGTAGTCCATTGGGTGTCTCATTTCTCAGCCCCCTGTGATTAAGTGGCAGCTTTCAGGTAGTGAGGCGTTCATCCCAAATGTAAGTGCAGAAACTCCCGAATCTTCTTCCAGGAGTGTTCCTGTGCATGTGCATGTGCTTTTCTCTCCCCACCACCTAGAATAGGCAACCCTAGGACACGGTCCAGGGCTACTGAGCAAAGTGGCAAAAAGGGTGGATCGATCCGATGGCCTGCTCCTGGATAACTCAAAAGTTTAAAGTTGTCTTTTCCATGTTGGCGCAGGCGTCCAATTGCCATCTCTGCAAAGAAAGAGCTCTTCCAATTGCGATCATCTTCTCCAACCACCAAGAGAAAATGACCTTCTGCTTCTTCTATGGGGATTAGGCAGTGGGAATTAGCTGGATCCATTGGGTCATCCAGAGCTTCAAAAATATCAAACACACCAGCCTCAGAAATGCTGATCTTGCTCATGTCAAAGCGCAGCCCAGGCAGAGTCAGCTCACCATAGTGAAGAGCAGTGATGGTATTGGAGCTACAGCCAGATATACAGACAGCTGCCACCACCTGTGGCAGGAAAGTAATCATGGAGAATGCCAGTTCTGCCCCTTTCCCTGTCCCAATCACTCCAATCCCTGGCCCTTTCACCTTCAGATAAACAAAAAGAGGGAAAAAGGGAGTGGAGAGAAAGAGAAACATATGCATTAATGACAGTGTGACATCAAACATGTTCAGAGGGGCTTTTTCAAGAACCTTGTACAAAATTAAGTTCCTGTTAGAAAATTACAAATGGAACTTATAATGCAGACCAGGGGCACAATCCTGTTTCTTGTTTGTGTCCAATGTTTCAGAGAACACAAAAGGTGCTAACTCATAAAATATTGTGGGCTCTTGGACTCTAGGATACACCCATTCAGATCTAACCAGCTGAAATTGCCATTTCCTGGAGTACTAATCTCGGTGTTCCCTTTAAGCTGCGTGGCAGTACAGCTTCACAGGTGATTAATCAGCTCTGCCCAGTCAGGGCTCTGTGCACTGACCTGATTGACTGGGCAGGGCTGATTAATTAAGGAAATTAATGTGCTGTTCTTCCCCTACACATACTGCCATCAATGCAGCACTGTTGATAAGTCTTCTCTCCCATGCCCACATCTAGAGGAATATGTCTACAAGGGTATGTCTACACTACCACCCTAGTTCAAACTAGGGTGGTAGTGTAGTCATACCCCAAGAGTTTCTCTAATTACACTGACCTTTGGGTGACGCTGTAAAAATCTAGCTGCCTCCTCAAAGTATTCCAGATGCAAATCCTTCATGATCTTAGGCAAATCCTCAAAGTCAAAATAAGGCAGGGAAAGAGCAGCAAAGCCATGGGTGGCTAGCAGACTGGACCGGAACTCTATCAATCCACCGTCATCACCAAACATATCAATCACCCCTGGAAAAGGGCCATCCCCTACAAAAATTAGAAAAAACCCCCAATATTATCAGGCAAAGACATTAGAGGGTATAGAGTGAAGAACAAACTGCAAATGCAAAATATAATAGGTGCAGTTAATAATTATCTAGTATTACTTTTTCACAAGCAAAATATCAGTACTAATGATATTTCCCATTACTATTATATGGAACACCTGCTCAAACACATGAGAATACTTTTTAATGTCACCCCAGTGTATTTTCCAAAGACTTGGCCTTCTCATGCTGAAGAAGCAGATCATATGCTAGATGAAAGCTACTCAACTTTGGAAGCCCCAGGAGTCACAGTGATACAGCACATGCCAAAGGCAGCAACTTAAGTGTGGTTGCATATACATGCAAATATATATGCAAATAGCTTCTTTCACACTGATGGGCATGAATACAAAGATTAAGGCAAGACTACACAATACACAGGCCCCATTTAAGTCAGTTTTGCTGATATTAATAAAATGCAATATTTACCCAATTTCTACCCATATTCCAACACTTTTAATGAGCAATGACAATCCAGGAATTTAACTACTAAAACACTCATCAACAGAAAACCTTTATATTGACTCACCATTGTGGAGCATATTCCCAGTGAAGGCCATGTTCAAAGAATCCCACCCCGAGTTGCATGTTGAGCCCCGGGTAAACCCAAACCCCACTGCACACAGCCCATGAGCCATTAGTTGAGTAGTCCCATGCTAAAACAACCTATTATTGCAGCTAGTCTCATTGACCCAGATTTTCAAAAGTATTTAGGCAATCAATGGAAATTAGCAACCTGAATACCTTTGTAAATCTGGGTTAAAATGACTGCACAGTCACATGTATTTATTTTCTAGTAATCTTTCTAGCATAGACAGTGGATACCTGATGAGTTCAGAATTTGACCTAGAGAATATGAGATACTGTCTTCTGGGTCTGTGAGAAGTATAAGCAGTCTTAGTATTTTTCTGATTGGTCATCAGATAGCATGATTGATCCATTCAAATCCAAATTGCCACTGGGAGAGGGAAATGGGTCTATTCTCACATAATTGCAGCTTAACATTGAGAGTTACATAAAACACATGAATGGAAGAACAGACCTCTTGGCTCTTAAGGGATTTTGGAAACACTGAGCGTGACTCCCTAGACTGAAACAGTGAAGTTCCATTGCTTGGAACATTTAAAATTAAACAATGCATTGGAAATATATTGTAAGGAAAAAATCTAGTGGTGCAAAGGATGGTCTAGATGAGCTAATTCTCTTTTTGATTTCCAACTTCGGTGATTCTAACAATTCTCATTTTTCCTTAACAATAAAGTCATTAATAAAAGCAGCATATTGAAAGGGAAATCTCTGTGCATTTACACTGTTTCTATCATCCCTTTGAGTAGCTGTGAAACATACAAGTATTGTCAGTTTCATTCTGGCATTATTTGAGGAAATCCTATACAACCAAGGCACTACAGATGTTTCCCCCGAACCTCAGGTTTTATTGTAGCCTCTTGCTAGTATATATAACTCTTTAACAGAAGTCTAATTCATGTTTAAGATATTATGTCCAACTGCTCTGGGATCCTAAAAGTGCAAGCCAGGGGTAATCCAAAAGTCTATTAAGAGAAACCAAAAAAACAGACAGGCTGCAGGTGGCTTGTGTCTGTCTAATCAAAAGGAACATTTTTTTAGGCTGCATGAAAAGAATGAAACAGGATACAGCAAATTTACATAGTATCTGGTCCAAAATCATAGACCAAGATTTTAATAAATGGGTATCAAAACTGAGACCCCTGAGGCCTATATAAATTGCTGAGCACAACACAATTCTCTGAACTATCAATTTTATTTTGACTTTAATGGGATCTTGTTTTGAAAGTCAAGCCACTTAGGGGTTTTGTACACAGGGAAATTGACCAGAATAGCTATTCCAACATAGCTCCCTATGTGGGCAATCTATTCCTAAATAAAAGTGTTTTGATTCAAAAATTATTATTCAGGAATAAAGTGATTATTATTCCATAAATGTGTCTACACAGGGAGCTATGTTAATCAACTTCCTTCCAAGCCCTTAAGTATGGAATAAGGAGCCTAAATTCAGGCACCCATTTATTAAAGATATCCATGGCCAAGATTTTAAAGAAAATATAAGTTGAGGATGGAATCTGGTTTGGCTTTAATATGTGTCATTAAACTGGGTTGTATTCCAAAATGAATAGGACACAACTAAAACCAAAACATATTTTCTCCAAATGTATTGATAGCAGCAAATAATCATATAAGGCTTTTTAGTTAAAGAATCACCAATTTACTACATACAGACTGCAGCAAATACAGGAAAATGAAGAATCTTAGTTCTCTATTTTGATCACATTGAATTCAATGGGCAAAATTGGAGCTTTAAGGACTTACAGCTTACCACTGACAAAAAAAGTCAGCAAATAGGCCTGCAGCGCCTTACAGACTAATAAAAAAAATGAGCTTCCCTACTACTAACTACAGCAGAACAAATTTAAAGCAAGGTAGACTTTTTTATAAAATGTATGTCTGACTTCCTTGCTCCTTCTGGGTGCAAAAAAATGAGTAATCAAAATAGAATAGTTAACCTGTATAATTTGATAGTTGTCCAGGAGGGCTGGCAAACATTTTGCTTCTGTGAACAAGGTATCTAAAAGGGTGTTACAAGGAGGAGGGAGAAAAATTGTTTTCCTTGGCCTCTGAGGATAGAACAGGAAGCAGTGGGCTTAAAGTGCAGCAAGGGAGATTTAGGCTGGATATTAGGAAAAACTTCCTAACTATTAGGGTGGTTAAACACTGGAATAAATTGCCTAGGGAGGTTCTGGAATCTCAATCTCTGGAGATATTTAAGAGCAGGTTAGATAGACATCTATCAGGGATGATCTAGATTGATGTTCATTCTGCCATGCGGGCAGCGAACTGGACTCAATGATATCTCAAGGGCCCTTCCAGTTCTAGTGTTCTATGAAGAGTTAAATACAAGATTGTTTCCTATACCACAATGGTACTAATGACAAATTTAATAAAAACAGAAGTTAAAGATGAAGTGTATCATGTACAACACAACAGAATATTCCCATTGTAAGTGGGAGGGAAGATGGAAGAGGATTTAGTAAAACAAACATTTTAGATGCATTACAAATTTAAAGTTCTTTATTATAATTTTTGGAAATTCTTGAAGGTCCCAGTACAGGAATCACAGGTTTGAATAATATACACAATATCCACTGAGTAAAAGCACTATATAATTAAAATAAATATATTATCTGGGCAACATATGAAATTATGGAAGTTTGAATTAAAGCTCAATTGCGAAAATATCAAGAGACAATATAGCACTTTTATTTTTTAAAAGACTAAACATGCACTGTTGGGTTATAATTTATGATGTTATGTTGTCATCTCATAAGTGGTATAGGTAACAGAACTCCAGAAATCCAATGGGCTCTAGTTCCTATCAGGAAATGAGGCACCCCTATTATGTTATAGGATGTAATTTAACTCACATGTCTTTCTATTTTAATTTTGAACAGTTAGGATTTTGTATTCTTATTTTAACAATACAGGTGTTTCGTTTTTTCCACTAAAGCACATACATTCATGGTGGAAATCTAAAAACAGAACTTTCCACTGAAAAGAAAATTACCTTAACATAAGCAGCCAGTCTGGATTTTCCAGTATTGTGGTAACATCACAAAACCAGGAATGTTTAAATAAATAAAGTTAGTTCTAGGCTGCAGTCTTGTGGATCCCACTAAAGTTTGGTGGAAACCCTGTACATACCTGCAAAGTGCTCTGAACAAAATACCCAGGCTTCAATGCTGTTGAACTGAAAGTGCTAAGGGCCTCCAAAGTCCATTAAAATCAATCCGAGTCTTTCCTTTGACTTCAGTGGACCTTGGATCAGCCTCTAAAAATAACTAGAGTAGAGATAATGATTTAGGCCTCAATCCAGCAAAATTCTTCCTTTATAGTATAAAACTAATGAGTAGTTTGGTTCTGAGGTAAGAAGAGAGATCATTAGTATGCATGTATTCTCTATAATCTCTTCAGATGGCCCATACATTTAACAAAGAGAAAGTGTCCCATATGGCACAATCCTACTCCTACATGGGAGATTTGCCACTGATTAGCATGGTAAAAGAACTGGGCTCAGAACCATCTCCTGGTAAAAAGAAAACATGACTTCTCACTAATTCAATCACTCTTCTATAAATTTTGGGAATTCCACCACACTTTACTTTACTTCAGCGTTATGGGGAATCTAAATATACCATAGGGGAGCTAGTCTACAAAAACAGCTCAGTGGTTTGAGCATTGGCCTGCTAAACCCAGGGTTGTGCACTCAATACTTGAGGAGGCCATTGAAGGATCTAGAGCAAAATCTGTCAAGGATGGTACTTGGTCCTGCTATGAAGCCAGGGGACTGGACTCATGACCTTTCAAGGTCTCTTCCAGTTCTAGGAGATAGGCATCTCCATTCATTTTAATAAATTGCCATTTTGCTTTACCTGTGTTATAATAAACATCTAACATACACGGGATTATTTATAGTAGTATATACAGATGGTTAGTCCTTTTCATTTTCAGTATTCATCTTATTCCTGTGAATTTAAAAAAGTAAACTGCTGCTGCAATATACTGATGAGGACATGGTCAGTCTTGTTTTGTGCAAGCAGAAATCCTCTGTGATGGTGTTCAGATAATACATTATATTTTGCATTTATATGGTGTTTTCCAATAATTTATATCAACTTTTTGTAATAACCATAAAGGCCTCAGAGCAATTTCTACATTTTTAATACAAAGAAATGGCACAATCTGATCAACCTCAATTGAGCCAGGAGAAATGTTTTCACGCTCCCATATATACACTAATCACATGCACTTATAAGCACTGTCGGTGGACGTCAAAGCCTGTTACAGAGGCGAGTGATTACCATCACACTTTACATGTAGGAAAAGGGAAGCAGCTTCAATGCCTCAATCCACTCACTGCAAGGCAGAGCTTCCCTCACACTTCTCACCTGAGGGTAGGAACAGGCTGCCTCTCACGCTGCCCTCTTTCAGCCTAATTCTCCGCACCCCGGGGGCAGTGAACCATCTCTCCACATGGGCCTTGGCTAGTACCTGCCCCGGGATGGCGCCAGGCTGACTGTGCCCTTGGTGGACTGACACCGCCACCTTCATGGGTGTCTTCACCTGCTTCGGCACGAGCCTCTGGTAGGGTCTCTCCATGCCGGCAGGGGAGAGGCTCCAGAACAGCCCCATGGGCTCCACCCCAGTGTAGTCCCCTCCCTGGGAAGTGTCCCTGCAGAGGTCCACCTCCCCGCGGCTGTCCGCCTGGTAGTGGGCGCAGGAGTCGAAGAGGCAGCCTTGCTCGTTCACCACCAGCCCCCTCAGTGTCACCCGCTGCCCCGGGGCGAGCCCCAGCACCTTGGTCGCCACCGGCTCGTCCGCCAGTCCCGCCGCGGGCTCTACCGCAACGGTGGCTGCCCCCCTGCCGCCCGAGCGCGGCCCCGGGGGGCGGTGGCGCCTGAAAGGCCGCAAGCAGGCGGGCCAGGCCCTGGCTACTCGCCACATGGCGGCGTTAAAGGCGGCCCCGAGCCGGGTACCACACGCAGGCCGCCTCTGCCGGGCCGTCGGGCGACCTCCAAGGCAGCCTCAATCGCTCGCAGAGACACAGCGCCGCCTCCGTCCCGCCAAGGGAGCTCTCCCCGGGAGGCTGTCCCCTTCCGCAAGCCCTGGCCAGGGGCGGGGGCAGACCCAGCTCGCCGCTATGCGTCACGTGGGCCTGTGCGCTGCGGTCCCACCCCACCCCGGCGCCCCCCTAGCGTGCGCCCGTGGGCAACTGCCCCCCCCCCACCCCCGCTACGCCTCTGCAGTAAGTGCTTGGGTAGAAAGGTTGGTTTGGGTAAAAGAAAGACCCTGCAGTGATCTACCCACTGGCTCTTTGGCAGCGGAGGGCGGGGGGAGGCTGCCGTCAGTGCCACAGGGCAAGCCCCCGCGGAATGGGGGCGGTGCGCAGACAAGCGGCCTGAGCCCGCACCATGGCTTTGGCCGCCTGCTGCACACTCCGCGGCGCTGGCAGGTTCCGCGCGCAGAGGCTGCTGCTCCGATCCTGCCCCCCCGTGCTCAGTCCAGCTCGAGCCCTGGGAAGAGCCGCCGCTGCCGCCACCTCCTCCATGGCGCCCAGTGTTCAGTTCTCGCCCGCCCAGCGCAGCTTGTTCGACGAGCCGCTGGCTGTCACGGTGCAGGGGCTGTGCCCGCAGCAGGAGGTCACGCTCCGGCTGTCTCTGAAGGACGAGGGGGGCGAGCTTTTCCAGTCTTCTGCCCGCTATAAGGCAGAGAGCAGTGGGCTGCTGGACCTCACCCGCTCCCCAGCGCTGCCGGGAGGCAGCTTCTCCGGCCTGGAGCCCATGGGGCTGCTCTGGTCCCTGCAGCCCCAGAAACCCTTCCGGCGGCTGGTGAAGCGGGATGTGCAGAGCCCCTTCTGCCTGGAGCTGGAGGTGTTCGAGGGCCACGGGCCTCTCCCCAGCCGGCTGCTGGCCAGGGGTGCCCACGAGCGGGGCTTCCTGCGGGACGGAGTGAGGAGGATCCCGGTGCGCGAGGGGAGGATCCGGGCCACACTCTTCCTGCCTCCTGGTGAGTGACCGGCTACTGCTCCCTCCTCAGGTGGGAGTGGGGGGCGGCCACGTGCTGCCAGCCGGACGGAGCGCGGCTCCTCTGCCTGCGGAGACACGCGTTGCTGGGAGCGTGGGGATTTCCCCCTGACTTCCAGACAGTCGAGGAGATTTACAAACAACCCTGCCCCGCGCTAAAAGCGAGTAGCCCGTAGCCAAGCAAACCAGACTTCGCTTTGACATGGACCCCGAGCAGCCCCCTTTCCTTTCCAGGGGCGCCATTTCAGATTTGGGGGGGCACCTACATGCTGTGATGGCACTATGGGAGGGTGGGGTAGGACAGAAGAGAGTGAGGGGGGTGGACTGAGAACACAGGCTTCAGCAGTGTTATTGATTGTGCTCAGTACAAGCCAAGCACCAAATGGGAAGGGGGAAAACCAACTCTATCTGCCCTCCCCCCACTCATAATCTCTATCCAGGGGCTACTTAAGACACTGGAAAACTAATATTTTGGCAGACAACAGTGAGCTGACAGGAGCACAATTTCTAATTCCTATATAAAAGAAAGAAAAATAAATATTAGACCCACTCAGCTCTAACAATAACATATTTTGATATCTTGTGACAAGTCACTTAAGGGGCACAGGTTAGCCTTAACATTTTAATGTATATTCTTACTTTATTATGACTCCTGGGCTCTATCTCAGTTCTGGACGGGAGTGGAGCCTAGTGCGTTACAGCAAGGGGGTCAGATACATTTCATCTCTATATAAGAACATAAGAACGGCCATACTGGGTCAGACCAGTGGTACATCTAGTTCAGAATCCTGTCTTCCAACAGTGGCCAATGCCTTGTGCTTCAGAAAGAATGAACAGAAGAGGCAATCATCATGATCCATCTCCCGGTCGCCCGTTTCCAGCTTCTTTCAAACAGAAGCTAGGGACACCGTCCCTGCTCATTCTAGTTACCCTCCTTGAACATATTTTGTTCTTATTGGAACCCTGTCATAGTTTGGGTTTTTCCACCATCTCCCAAGTTGATTGTGAAAAAATAATTTATTTTGTTTGTTTTAAATCTGCTGCCTATACATTTAATTGGGTCAGTTTCTTGTGTTATGTTAGTGAAGGAATAAATGACATTTCCTTATTCTATTTTTCCACACAATTAATGATTTTCTAGACATTTAACATATCCTCCCCACCCTTTAATAATTTCTTTTCCAAGTTGAAAAATGCCAGTCATGTTACTCTCTCCTCATATGGAAGCTGTTCCTTACACCTAATCATTTATGTTGCCCTTTCAGTACCTATTCCCAAATCCAATCTTTTTTTTAAGATGAGGTAACCAAATCTGCATATAGTATTCAAGATGTGGGCATACAATTACTTTATATAGAGGCAATATGGTATTTTGTCTTATTCTGTTAGCTTTTTAGTTTTTAGACTTCCACTGCACACTGAACAGATGTTTTCAGGGAACTATCCACAATAATTCCAAGATCTCTTTCTTAAGTGGTAACAGCTATTTTAGACCCCATCGTTTTTGTATCTATAGGTAGGATTATATTTTTCTTGTGCCTTACTTTGCACTTATCAATACTGAATTCCATCTGCCCTTGAGTTGCCCAGTCATCCAGTTTTGTAAAATCCCTTTGTAACTCTTTGCAATCAGCTTTGGATTAGTCACTGTTTATCCATTTTTCAAGAACATTTATATGTTTAACACAGTAATCCAAATGCAAATCCCAGCAGCACAATACTCATTCTAACCCTTTCTCCTCCCTATCTTTTAAGTGGAGTACCTAGCAATGTTTTTATGATGCTCAAATGATCCTTCAATTACTTGAATGCCCAAGCTTTTGTTATTCTTAATCTCCCTCTTTTTATAACAAACTCCCTGCCCCAAAGGCAAGACTGCAAGCAGCTGAAATTCTGTTGCATTTAAGAACTGCCTTTGGAATCAGGACATGGGCTTTAGGCAGCCCTCAAGTATGAAATCCAGGGGTTCAGCTCGGCCCCCCTTAACCCTTCATAAATGGTGCCCTCGTCCCTTACAGAAGTCGAATTGCCTCTTTCCACCTGCAAAGCCTGTACACACTGTCACTCCGTGAGACCTCTCTCTTCCATCTGAAATCCATATTAATACTTCACCACACCCACAGGAGTTTGAACAGCCAGCTCAAAATAACCTTCATACACCAGTGGGCTCTCAGAAGAGTAGCATGGTGACTGTCCTATGGCTCACAGAGCCACTAATTGTAGGCACCTGCCTGGGACACCCATCGCTATGGTATCTAAGCATAGTGAAGCTGAGCCCTGAGGATGCCATCCTACCAACACCTTAATAACTTCACTCATTCCATCCTGAGAACACGTCTAAGTTTGTACAAAAGAACACAGAAAGGGAGGTGGCTGTGGTCTCCTTCCTAAACCTTTGTCCTGTGGGTACTCACTTAAGATATGGGAGAGCCTGGTTCAATTCACCTTTCTGCCTGATATGGGATTTGAACAGGGATATGTCATCTGTCTGGTGAGCATCCTACCGTTGACTGGCAGAGGTCTTCAAAGTGTGTGGCATGTCCCCAAAAGAGGGGCATACAGGACAGATGGGGAGCACAGCAGGTCCTGGACTGACCCCCAAAGGAGAGTAAGCACCACCCAGCTTCTCCTTACCCTTAGCTCTGCTCTGATCTGCCCCCAGCCATGTCTCTGTCTCCCAGTCCTCAGCCTGGCCCCATCCTCAATGCAGCTGTGCCCATGGCCCCACCTCCTTGCAACAGCTTCCAGCCTTGGCCACTGGCCATGGTTCTGTTTCTGGCCTGGGGCCAAGGCTGAGGGAAGACTGGGAGTGGACCTGCACCTGATATCCGGAAATTTATCTAACATCAAAATTATAGGAATACAAGTCTTTCTGTACAGAGCTGTACTTAATGGTTTCGATACAGAGCATATAAGACACCAGCTCTTCCTAAGTTATATCATGGCCACTGCAGAAATGTGTTGTGTGTTTTGAATGTAACAAATAACAGCCTTAAATGGAATTATTTAAAGATTAACAATCAGAGATTAGTACATTAGCTTTATCTATTTTAGAGAGTTTGTGTGTCTGTCTGTGAGTCTGTTTGTTCAAAAACTATTAAGAATATAAGAACGGCCATACTGGGTCAGACCAAAAGTCTCTCTAGCCTAGTATCCTGTCTTCCAACAGTGGCGAATTCCTGGTGCCCCAGAGGGAGTGAACAGAACAGGTAACCATCAAGTGATCTCTCTGCTGCCTACCATTCCCAGCCTCTGACAAACAAAGGCTAGGGACACCATTCCTACCATCCTGGCTAATAAGCATTGATGGACTTGTCCTTCATTAATTTATCTAGTTCTTTTTTGAACCCTGTTAACATCCTGGTCTTCACAACATCAAACAGTAAGAGCTAGGAGTACCAAATTTGGTATGCAGCTTCCTCTTATCATAACTTAAAGCAAGATCAGGGTTTCGCTATGCCAGGATAATGGGATGTGCCTAGAATTCAATTATGTGTCATAAAATGGAAATGGAAAGGGAAAGGTCTGGCAGGAGGGAGTTATGCTGTAGAATGACCACACGAGGGCAGCAAGGGGCCAGAGATGGGACCAGGACTACAATTCCAATCGGGCCAGCAGGAGGATGGGAAGGAAAACGGTATAGCTATCTACTCTATATTTCAGAGAGTTTGTTTGTGTGTCTTGTCTGTGTGTTTGTCTGTCTCCCAGTTTGAGGATATGCACCCTTTCTCTAGCTGTACCTGCTGCAGTAGCCATGGACACACTTCTCACCTGGTCCCAAAATGCTGTGGTGAGAGAGGCCTGGTGTTGTCCTCTCTCCCCAGGACAGCCTGCATACTGCATTCCTCATCCCTAGCCCCACCCTAGAACAATGATTTAAATGAAGAAAAACAAAACTTATTTGAGGTAAGGACCTGAGCAATGTGAGGTAAATCTTGTCTCGTAAATCTACTTTACGACCCGATAGATGGGTGACGAGACGGTACTTTGGTCTCTCCCTTCCTGTATATCCAGTGGAATCCTAGCAGTACTTGTTCTCAGTTCAAGTCCCCAAACCTCTGCCTTTTTATAGGCGTGAGACAAAGAAACTCCTTTTTGTAGGGAAAATACTTTCCCACAATTAATTATACTATGGCTGTGTCTAGATTGCACCCCTTTTCCTTAAAAGGGATGCAAATTAAACACAGCGCAATTGCAAATGAAGCGGGGAAGATTTAAATCCCCGCTTCATTTGCAATTGCACTGTGTCTAATTTGCCTCCCTTTTACGGAAAAGGGGTGCAATCTAGACACAGCCTATGTGTTTTGTTTTGACATTTTCATTATACATAATTACTTATGGGATTTCTTTTATGGTGTCTTTATGTTACACAATTGATAAGCCAAAGCAAATTCTAATTTGGTCATTGTTACTGAGAGCTGTGACAACCAGTGGTTCTTACTAAGTTTATAAACATCTTTCAATGGATTATTATTTCATCCATTACAAAAACCATTATAAATCATCCTGTTTTGTTTATAACATACTTCCTTAGACACTTTTAGTAGTTTAAGGGCCATTTTCCTTAGACACCTGAACTATATTAGTAAAGGCAGAGTAAAAACTAGCATTAAAAATTGCACACATTCCATTATAAAGTTCACTTTCCCTTCACGCATTAGGTTGAATTGAAGAAAAATAACTTGTTAGTTTAAATATAGGGCAATACATAGATACACAATAAAATTCATATAAAAGTGTTAAACACTTTTAATTTACACAAATGATAAAAGCTAATATTTACTAATACACATGAGGTGCTCAAGCTAACACTTACCACCTGATTATAAAAGGCAGGTAGTGGCATGTACTCAGTGAAATCCAAGACTCTGAAACGTATCTTCTGCCTTGATACACTAGATCTTGGATTTCATTACTTTCAGTGCAAGAACCACCTTCCTTCTGAGCCCTTCTCTGAGGATTGGACAAGGTGGAGTCAAAGTGAGACACAGATGAAAATTCAAAAGAATTGGAGACTAGGGTGTTAATAAATGTGTAGTTGTGTAAATGTGTAACTGTTGCACATTTATATGCGGTGTGGGGGAGGCAGGAGCCAGTGTTTGCTGGGAGCCTGCTTAAGCTGGCTCTCTGCAAGCACGAGTTCCTGCTTGCCCCTCCACCCGCTGCTGCCTCTGATAGAGAGGCAGTAGCGTGGGGGGCAGGTGGCTCCATGAGAACAGGCCTGGGCACCAGCTCCCGCCTCCCCATCCCTTGCTGCTTCTGATACAAAGATAGCAAGGGAGAAGTGCATGTAACCGTTAGGGTTAACTGATGAGCCCAGGCTTATCGATTAATCGTTTAACTGAGAACATACTAACATCCCTATTGGAGACTAGTGTCCGCTATGCAGCTGATTTTTTTTTTTTTTTTTGTAAATTTTATTGAAGAATTCAAATTTATGGGTTTTAACAATGTACAGGACCTAAATAATAAGATAGGCATTCACAATCAATAATGGATTGTATGAAATAATCCATGATGTCTTCAGTAATTGCAAGAATATATATTATTATCCATACCTGTACATAACAAAACAGGCTGTCTATGCTAATCTCTGAAGTATTTACTAGTTTATGGAGAACCTAAGGAACCTTAATCTTGTAGTTTTTCTTTTAAAGAAAAAACAAACAATTTTAGAGGAAGGTAAAGTCCAAATTGTTTGAAATTTGTAATGTGAAGGAAAAAATTTGAACTAACTACACCTCTTTATTTGGTTTCCTACAGGAGATAGCCCTTTTCCTGGAATCATTGACTTATATGGTACTGGAGGGGGGCTCCCTGAATATAGGGCAAGCCTGCTGGCTAATCATGGCTTTGCCACACTGGCTCTGGCTTACTATGGTTATGAAGATCTCCCCAGAGATATGAAGGAATTCCATTTAGAGTATTTTGAGGAAGCTGTGAACTACATGCTGCAGCACTCACAGGTCAGTTTGTTCATGGGTGTTCCTGTGATACAGGAAGCTCTCATCAGAAGGTTGTTGTAAACAGGGCTGTCCTTACAATGCTTTATGCCCTACTCAGCCTGAGCACCTGCATCCCCACAAGGTGGGTAGACTGCTCCATGGAGTGGCTGTGCTCAGAGCTGCAGGTCACAGAGGCAGGAGCAGGGAAGAGAAGCTAGAGGGGGAGTGGGTGAGAGACACCACGTGGGAAGCAGCATATGCTGTGGGCAGAGGGCATCCACATAGCTAGCCAGAGGCAGGGGCAGCAGTTTCTCCTTCCAGCAGCAGGGGAATCAACTTGTGAGCGGTGGCAGAGCGCAGCATTCCCTAGACTAGAGAGTGAATGGATTTCTATGAAGTTCATACAGTTATCAGAATTTGAGCCCTTATAAATCCTATGGGGAAAAAGGTCCTATAGACAAGCAAGATTATTAATTTTCATTCAGTACTAATGATCTCTCTTTCTGTCCCACTCAGGTTAAAGGTCCTGGAATTGGGCTACTTGGAATCTCCAAAGGTGGTGACCTATGTATCTCAATGGCTTCCTTTTTAAAAGGCATTACTGCCACTGTCACCATCAATGGCTCTGTGGCCAATGTGGGTGCAGTGCTACGTTACAAAGATATCAGCATTCCACCGCTTGGCTTCGATCGGAAGCGCATCAAAATTGATAAGTCTGGGATTGCAGATATTGTGGATGTCTTAAATAACCCACTAGAGGGGGATGACCGTCAAACCTTTATCCCACTGGAAAATGCTGAGGGACACTTCCTGTTCATTGTTGGCAAGGATGATCATAACTGGAAGAGCGAATTCTTTGCCACTGAAGCCTCCCATCGTTTGCAGGCTAATGGGAGGGAAAAGCCTGAGATAATCTGTTACCCTGGAGCAGGGCATTATATCGAACCCCCTTTTTCTCCAATGTGCTCAGCCTCAATGCACCTGTTGATTGGCAGCCCTGTGATCTGGGGAGGTGAGCCCAAAGCTCATTCTGTGGCACAAGTGGATGCTTGGCAGAAAATCCAAGCCTTCTTCCACAAATACCTTAATGGTAAAGAATGTGTAGCACCCAAGCTGTGACACACCTGGCTATAAGGTGCATTTTACAGGTAAAGTTATTACTGGCTGTTAAAATTTACTTGGGTAAAAGAATCTTTCAGTGAACATGAAGGGGAATTTGAGTGAATACATCTTTAAGATGAATATGTTTTTATCCTCTCTCCCTTCCCATGTTGCTGCAGGAGAATAAGGGATCTGAGCAGGGGAGGGGGTTCTGTTTTTTTCAGCCCATGGGATGTGGTCCACTTGCAAGTCACACTCCACCAGTTGAAGATTACTGCACAGTAGTTAACTTCCAGCCTCCAGTGTGGGGATTTAGACATTTCATATGATTCTCATTTTAGTCTCATGGCTTGGATTATCAGAAACAGAATTCAAATATTGTTTTTAGTCTGTTGCTTCTGAATTACATTCTCTTAAACTGTTTATTGATTTGATAAATTTCACAATCCAGTGCCTTGCAAATCCAAGCCAAATTCTAAGACCAACTCAGTGTTTTATGGAGATTGTTTTTCCATTATCATTAAAATTAAATAAATACATGTTTGATGTTTGAGGATTTTTGTGGAATTGTGTAATAGAAAGTGCTGGCAGCGACACAGGTTAAGATCGCCTAACTTGTTCCATTGTAAGGCCCCAAGTGATTAAAGAAGTTAACCACAATTAACTGTGCGATTAAAAAAATTGTGTGATTAATCCTGCTGTTAGATAATAATAGAATACCATTTATTTAAATTTATTTTTTATTACAAATATTTGCACTGTAAAAACAAAACTAATAGTATTTTTCAATGCACCTAATACTGTATAAGCACTGTAGTGCAATCTCTTTGTAATGAAAAATGAACTTACAAAAGTAAACTTATGTACAAAAAATAATTGCATTAAAAAATAAAAAATGTGAAACATTAGAGACTACAAGTCCATTCAGTCCTGCTTCTTGTTCAGGCAATCGCTCAGACAAGCAAGTTTGTTTACAAGTACAGGAGATAATGTGGCCCACTTCTTGTTTACAGTGTCACCTGAATGTGAAAACAGGTGTTCTCGTAGCACTTATATAGCCAACATTGCAAAATATTTACTTGCCAGAAAGACTAAACATTCATATGCCCTTTCGTGCTTTGCCCACCAATCCAGAGGATATGCTTCCGTGCTAATGACACTCATTAAAAAATGTGGTGAGGAGTCCTGTGGCACCTTATAGACTAACCGAAATGTTGGAGCATAAGCTTTTGTGGGCAAAGACCCACTTCGTCAGATGCATGTAGTGGAAATTTCCAGAGGCAGGTATAAATATGCAGGCCAGAATCAGGCTGGAGATGATGAGGTGGATCCAATCAGGGAGGATGAGGCTCACTTCTAGTAGCTGATCTGGAGGTGTGAATACCAAGAGAGGAGAAGCTGCTTTTGTAGTTAGCTAGCCATTCACAGTCTTTGTTTAATCCTGAGTTGATTGTGTCAAACTTGAAGATGAACTGTAGCTCAGCAGTTTCTCTTTGAAGTCTGGTCCTGAAGTTT
This sequence comes from Pelodiscus sinensis, assembly GCF_049634645.1. Classification (NCBI taxonomy): domain Eukaryota; kingdom Metazoa; phylum Chordata; order Testudines; family Trionychidae; genus Pelodiscus; species Pelodiscus sinensis. The sequence continues at coordinate 67,467,937 of NC_134714.1, forward strand.
TTTTGCTGTAGAATGGCTACCTTTAAATCTGCAATTGTGTGTCCAGGGAGATTGAAGTGTTCCCCTACAGGTTTTTGTATGTTGCCATTCCTAATATCTGATTTGTGTCCATTGATTCTTTTACGTAGGGACTGTCCAGTTTGGCTGATGTATATAGCAGAGGGGCATTGCTGGCACATGATGGCATATATTACGTTAGTAGATGTGCAGGAGATTGAACCAGTGGCAGTATGGCTGATCTTGTTAGGTCCTGTGATGGTGTTGCTGGTGTATATATGTGGGCAGAGTTGGCACCGAGGTTTGTTGCATGGATTGGTTCCTGAGTTAGAGTTATTATGGTGCGGTGTATAGTTGCTGGTGAGAATATGCTTCAGGTTGGCGGGTTGTCTGTGGGCGAGGACTGGCCTGCTTCCCAAGGCCTGTGAAAGTGAGGGATCATTGTCCAGGATGGGTTGTAGATCACTAATGATGCATTGGAAAGGTTTTAGCTGAGGACTGTAAGTGATGGCCAGTGGTGTTCTGTTGGTTTCTTTCTTGGGCTTGTCCTGTAGCAGGAGGCTTCCACTACATGCATCTGACGAAGTGGGTCTTTGCCCATGAAAGCTTATGCTCCAACACTTCGGTTAGTCTATAAGGTGCCACAGGACTCCTAGTCTGAATCTGCAAAAGCGGCGAACACGGCTACCCCTCTGATAATTTAAAAATGTGTTAATTACATTTGTGACTTAACACAAATGAGGGGAGAACTATCTGTTTTACTTGCATTTGTCTTATATTTCATGTTATAGCAGTCTTGGATGAAGATGACCCACCTGGACACGTTAATTAAAAACAAACAAAAAACTTTCATTCCAGTTTTAACAAAACACAAAGAGGGTACTAATGTGAGATTTATAAAAAAATCAGCAGCAGCTTTTGACCCACAGTTTAAGAATCTGAAGGGTTCCAAAATCTGAGGGACAAGCTGTGTAGCATACTTTCAGAAATCTTCTGAAACTACAGTGGAAACTACAGACCCCAAACTACCAAAAAAAATAACTACCCTTCTGCTGGTAGGATCTGACTTAGATAATGAACATGAATGTGCTTGGGCTGTAATGTTTTGTATCATTGTCAAGCAGAGCGGAGCATCAGCATGGATGCATATCCTCTGGAATGGTGGTTGAAACATGAAGGCACATATATATTCTTTGATGGACCTAGCCTCCATGAATTATTTTCTTGACCCTGTTATAGTTACATTCTCCACTCACCCAGTCATCTCATAACTTTTTTTCCTACCAGAGTGACTCTCCCATTTTAAAAGAGATTCTGATGTGAATCTCCATGTTATTCTAGAATCTCATATGAACCCAATGAAGAAAAAAATCAGATGATTATAATATCAAATAACTAATAATCTGGGTTTTATGCCTGATCTTTTGATACACATTATGCCTGAGATTTCAAATATTATAGGTGGGGCTGATAGCACTGCCATTTTTGAAAGATACCAAACATTTCCCATTGTAAGCAACTGAAAATAGAATCTTATAATTTTGTGCAGATGTAAGCACCGTGGTTAAAATTTTCTATGCTAAACGCCCCCCTCATGTTGATTTAATTTTTTTTTAAATTTAAGCCAAAAGGGTTCAGCTGATTTTGAAAACCGAATTGGAGGAAAATATTGCCAATGTTAAAAATATTGTAGTGGCCTTTCTTCAGAAAGCTCTAGTGCTTCCATTCTTTGGAGCAAGGGCATGAAATCTGGTAAGGGGATGGATGGCCTTTATATTAGGGATGAGGTTTTAGCTATCCCTCTAAAATTCAGCTGAATTTGGTCATGTTGGTAAAAATCAGTTTGTCCATACTCAGTAGAGATTTCTTAAGAATTTTGGCAGCTAAAATCTCCTAAACTCCCATTCCCACTGAATATGCTCCATCCCTTCACCACTCCTGTGACCATAGAGCACTTGCACTCTCTCCACAGAATGACCATCTGCACAGAGAAACCATGGTTCTGCCCAAGGCTACATGACTACAGCTGGACTTCGTACCAGCTGTGTAGAACTGTAGATGTTCAGGCCAGAATTCTAGGACCCTGCAAAGGCGGGAGGAACCCAGAGATCACGCTCCACCTCAAGCTTGAACATCTACACTACAATTAAATACCCTTTATTCCAAGCCCCATGAGCCTGAATCAGCTGTCACAGGCCAACTGTGGGTTTTTAACTGTGGTATAGACACCCTCAAGGTACTCACTGAGATGGAGCAGCTCTGGTCTCCAAGTATCTACCTACCCCTAGGCTCTCCATCTCTTATGTGGTGATAACCAGGGAGTTGATTCTCAAACTGGAGTTAGACAAGTGCATGGGCTGCTAAGAATAGTGTTTTCTTGCTTACCTGTTCAAAAACAAACCAAAATACTGACTGAAATAATGGAACACTATCAAAATTTAAATACTGTAAGCCATGCTCCCTTTTGTATATGGTGGAGAGGTTGTGGCTCACCTGGCCCAGTTCTGGGTGGGTTTCCATTAGGCAAGTACTGAACCAAAATTTTTAAAGAAATTACATTCAATGTAGATTTCAGTGTCCTGATGGTTTTGAAACAGGTCATTTCCAAAGTACTTGCCAATATAATTTTAATAAAGAAACTAAAATGGCAAATAAATATCTTGTTGTTGATTGGCAGATTAGTGATTGTATAACACTGGAAAGCAGCTTTTTACCACATCAGACTGGGAAAAACAAATAGGAAGAATTGCTGAATTAGAAAAACTCAGGAGTTGTCCACCCAGGAACTTAGTATTCAGCAAGCCAGAGTGTGCCCTAAAAGTAGTTCAGTGCACTTTGACATACTGCTGGGAAAGCAGCAGTTCATCAAAGCACACTGTAGAATTTTTGTGTGAGGTAGCAAGGTTCACATGGTGACTTAGCGCTCTAGCCTGCAACACATGGTAGATTATAATCAGTGAAGCAAGTAGCTGGTATGGTCTAGTACACCATACAGACAAGTTATTTTTAGCTATTATGGTGTTTTGCAAAGACTCCCTGCCAGCTGCACGCACCCCCTCCAGTGGCTGCTGTGTCTTTGTGTGCATGGCTGGAGCCTGGGGGGCATGGTTGGGAGCATTGCGGCAGCCAGAGGAGCTACAGATATTCTTCTCCTTTCCCCACTGCCCCTCCTAACAGGGAGAGGTGCAGAACTGCCAGCCATATCCGCCAATCCTGTCCACAGGTGTGGCAGTTCTGGGGTTGTGAGGCTGGGAATTCTGTTCCTTGCCCTGCTGGGAGGAGCAGTCTCTCCTCCGGGTGCCATAACACCCCATGTTCCAGATAATGTGAGATGGGGAAGGGAGAGGAAGAGCTTGAGGATCCTGGGCTGGGACAGGATGGAGTCACATGGGGGGTTATGTGCCCCCCCTTATTGGTGTCCCTCCCCTCTCCTGTACCTGTAAGCTTATGTTTACCTGCACCACTGATTATAGTGCATAGCAAGCTGTACTAACTGACCCAGCCAAGCCCTCATAGTTTCTCCCGGAAGGTAGAGTGTATAGGATAGCATTAATTGCCTTGTTCTCCTTTCCATCATAACTCTATCCTTACTGTATTTTGCTGGAGCAAACTTCTTGCAGTTGATCGTGGCTGAAAATGAATCTGTTGCAGACCTGGGGCCCAGGTTAAGGTGGGGAAGAGATTTTGTAGTGTGAGGTGTTCATTGACCTATTAGAAATAGAGCTGGTTGGCCTGCAGGAAGAGGATGAAATATCTGAATAGCGATCTCAAAGCTTTTATGGTACTTTCCAGAAATAAAGTCATTATTCATGTCCCAAAGATCTTACATCCTAAATTAAATGAACAGAGGAAATGACAACAAAGAAGAAATAAAGAAAGGGGTAAAAGTAACAAGAAAGTGGAATGTTTGAAATGAATCAACACACTTTTTCACTGGAGAGCCAGGACAGGGAAAGGAGGAGAAATGGATAGACTCAAATGGAGATTTTCTAATAGAAAAAAATCAGTTTTTTAAAGGAAAATTTTGAAAGTTGCAGGCCTAATTCACACTTTATACTTCTCAGGTGGCATAAAAGGGCATGAAATGTGCATCAGGGTGTTGTCAGACTTGACTCTGAGTACACCTGCTATAATATGTCTGTGCTGATACCTCCACAAGCCAAGTGAGTGTTGAGGCTGCAGAGTGGGGTATGCTGGGGATGCGACTGGAGCATATTGTTCTCAGGCTATCTTCAGTAAGCGTACAGACTGTTAGGCCATTTCTGTTGCAATTAGATTGTAAGTGAGAGGCTGTTGTAACAGGTGGATGAAGTGGCCTTTATGATACACTAACTCAGGGTATGTCTACACTACAAAGTTAATTCGAACTAACAGCCGTTCGTTCGAATTAACTTCAGTAGGGGCTACACATACAAACCGCTAGTTCAAATTTAAATCGAACTAGCGGAGCGCTTAATTCGAACTAGGTAAACCTCGTTCTACGAGGAGTAACGCCTATTCGAATTAAGGGCTGTGTAGCCACTTAATTTGAACTAGTTGAAGGCTAGCCCTTCCCAGGTTGCCCTGGTGACCACTCAGGGCCAAACCAGGGAAACTCTTTTGCCCCCCTCCTAGCCCCAGAGCCCTTAAAGGGGCACGGTCTGTCTACAGCGCTTGTGCCAGTTGCAAGCCTGCCAGCACCCAGACAGCAGACCCTGTACCTGGCACGGCATGAGCCAGCTACCCGCTGTTACCCAGCCCTCTGCTTCTTCCCAGGACCAGGCTGGTGGCTCCCAGGAGCCTGCCCGGGGCCGCAAGAGGCGGGCAACTGCCTAGTCTAGTGTGGAGATCGTGGACCTCATCGAAGTTTGGGGGAAGGCCTCCAACATCCACGATCTCCCCACTAGGCACAGGAATGCGGCCATCTAGGGCAGGATAGCTGCCAGCCTGGCCACCAAAGGCCACATGCGGACCCAGGAGCAGGTTTGCATGACAATCAAGTTGGTCCAGTGAGACCCCTGACCCTGAGCCCTGAGCTTAGAACATAAGAATGGCCGTACTGGGTCAGACCAAAGGTCCATCTAGCCCAGTAGCCTGTCTGCCGACAGTAGCCAGCACCAGGTACCACAGAGGAGATGGACCGAAGACAATGACCAAGCGATTTGTCTTGTGCCATCCATCTCCAGCCTTCCACAAACAGAAGCCAGGGACACCATTCCTACCCCCTGGCTAATAGCACTCCATGGACCCAACCTCCATGAATTTATCTAACTTCTCTTTAAACTCTGTTATAGTTCTAGCCTTCACAGCCTCCTGCAGCAAGGAGTTCCACAGGTTGACTATGTGCTGTGTGAAGAAGAACTTTTGCTTATTAGTTTTAAACCTGCTGCCCATTAATTCCATTTGGTGTCCTCTAGTATTTATATTATGGGAACTAATGAAGAATTTTTCTTTATTCACCCTCTCCATACCACACATGATTTTATATACCTCTATCATATCCCCCCTCAGTCTCCTCTTTTCTAAGCTGAAAAGTCCCAGTCTCTTTAGACTCTCTTCATATGGGACCTGTTCCAAACCCCTAATCATTTCAGTTGCCCTTTTCTGAACCCTTTCCAAGGCCAAAATATCTTTTGAGGAGAGGAGACCACATCTGTACACAGTACTGAAGATATGGCATATCATAGTTTTATACTTCCCCTCCTCCTTCTTCCCCTGGCTTCCCCCTTCCAGCTCCCTCCTCCCAAGTTCCCCCCCCACCCTCTCTCTTCCTCTCTCCTACCTCCTTTTCCCAGTCTCCCCAGAGGTTAATCCCCCCCTCCCAGTTTTGTTAAATAAAGGGAGTTTCTATTTTTGAACACGTGTCCTTTATTTTTTACATCAGGAAGGGGGGGCTAGGGAGGGGTAAGTGGAAGGAGGTGAGGGAGGAATGGGGCACGAGCCCCCAATGGGGAGGACTGGGGTGGCTCTGCGGGCTCCTTGGGATGGAAGCCCTCCTGCAGGGCCTCCTGGATCGTGACAGCCCCCCGATTGACCCTTCCAGATGGCAGACTGCAGCAAGCGCAGCTGGGCTGATGGCTGAGTGCTGTGATGTGCTGAGTGTAGGCACTCAGGACACTCCAGGACAGGAGTGCGTTGCTGTCCCTCGAGTTAGACAAGCAAGCGGGGAACCCTGAGAACTGTCTGTCCGGGGTGGGGGTCGGGTCCCTTTAAGCACAGCCCTCGGCTAACCTGAGGCAGCAGCTCCACACTCTAAGTCCTAACCTGATGCCCTGTCCGCACTGGTTCCGGCCAGCCTTAACTTCGGTTCAGGGTCCACTCAATGTGGACATGCTATTTCAAATTAGCAAAATGCTAATTCGAATTAGTTTTCAGGTCTAGATGCACTAATTCGAATTAGCTTATTTCGAATAAACTAATTCGAATTAAGTTAGTTCGAATTAGTGCTGTAGTGTAGACATACCCTCAGTGCCTTTGCAGTGAAAGAGGATTATATTTTGTGCCCATTCTGGACAAATCTCTTCCAATATTATCTCTGCAAGATAAGTTATTGCAGTCCACTGTGTTTCCCCAATGTGCTTTTGTCTTCTTTCTGCCCAGCTGTTGGACTACAGCCTACTTAAGGCAGGGACTGTGCTTCTGTTTGTAAATATGTGTAAACTGTTGGAACTTCACAAATTAAAATTAATAGCAAAAGTGAGAAGTTTTGTTTTAAAACAGAGTAGCTCTATCTTGAATTTAGTCTAAAAAGAATTCAAACACAGTTATTATTTTATTTTTTTCATGTAAAGAGTTGACAACACATTAGTCACTACACAAGATACATAATATAAGAAATCTCTCCTGTGAAGAATTTACAATCTGTCCTAGAATCAAAATGTAAAACAATACTGTGGGAAGACGAGCCAAAGATACGGTTATGAGAATCCATAGGCAGTGTTTATGCCAAGCAAAAATCAGATTTATTTAGGGAATGCTGATCGGATGTTAGATAGTGTGAAATAAAAGGCTCTAACAGTAACTAATAAAAAATAATGTAAAACTGAAGATTAAAAACTTCCCTAACTAAATGAGGTAGTGCTCAATAAATAAATGTTTCAGTTATTTAAAATAGGGAGCTTTATTTAAAAATAAATAACTGACTTGTAATAGGGACAAATGACACTTGATGGAACTGAAGTACATCACCAGTTGCCAGGCAACTACTGTAAACAGCTTGGGGATGGGCTTTTTAGATACAGAGAAACTGAGATTTAGCATACTGATTGTGCCCGTTTGTACAAGACCAAGACTGTGGGAATCATTCTGTAAGGTAAATGCAAAATCTTTCCTGCGTTCCTAAGTGGAGTGGGTTTTTTTTTTGTTTGTTTTTTTTGCTAGCCTCAGTAGAATTAATCTGTAGTATCAGTGGAATCTGATGGCATACGAACCAAACAGCAAGTGCTGACTGATAGGAAAAATAAATTAGATGGGATATGTTGCTTCAGGGAACTGGTAATGCTCTGAATGTTTCATCTCAATGTTTCTGATTCAAATCCCACTGAGAGTGGTAGTGAACAAAAGTTTTGTTACTACTGGGTGGATGAAGTGGCCTATATAAAATGAATTTTATAGATCAGTAATTTCTATTGGACAAATCTCTGTTATAAAATCACATTTCTAAAAGGAGGTATCGGCAGAAGGGCTGACTGAGGGGATTCTTAGAGGGCCCTTCAGGTTTGGGTGAGGCATCCTGATAGGGTGGGAGAGCACCCATGATGCCTACCTGTTCTGTGAACAAAGAGAGCCCTTCATAATTCAGTAACTTTTGCAGACAGGAACAGCTCCCTGTAAAAGGGCTAAAAGTGTTGAAATATATGTCTGTATGAGTCTTACAGCAGTGTTGATTGATGGGAAGAGTGCTAAAATATGATAGGACTGAATGAATAATGTAAATGGAATCAGTTCTTTTTACTCCAAGATAGACTCTCCTCCCTGTCAGGGCAGGATGATATGGGAGGAGTGTGACTAAATTGCCTGTGCTCTTTCTGTGGTATGGAATGTCTGCATCAAAGAGAAAAGAAAACAAGCTAACGGGAAAGAGAATGGATTTTTGCTTATTTTCTTTTCCTCTCTCTCTCTCTCGCTCTCTTTATCCCATTCTCCTTTGTCCTTCCTTTATCATTCACAGAAATGTAGGCTCCAGTTCATCAAAGCTCTTAAGTATATGCTTAAGTCCCTTTTCAGTGGAGATTAAATATGTACTTAATTGCTTTGCTGAACCGTTACCTGGGTAGCAAGTTAATTGTACCAGCTCTGTCCTGTCCTATTCCTATGCCAAATCACATTTCACTGGCTGGTACTAGGAAAGTGTGTCTTCTAGAAATGCAGACTGAATGTATCTTCACTGTTAAAAGATGCTTCTACTGGCAACAGGGGAAATTGCTATGATGGAGCTTCCCCTTCCTGCACAATGGAATGGGATAAACTGGGGTGGCCTTCTTCTTTGGAACATATGATGGACTCCAGCAATAACTTGGAGAACCATGAGATGCTATTGTATTAACGCAGCTTTTCAAATTGATCTTTATATTTTTAAGGGCCCTGTCAGCAGCAGCACTCAGGATTTTCGCCAGTGCTAGCAGGATGAAAACATCAGCCTTTTACAACAGCACTAATCAATTCCCTCTTGATGCTGAACTGAAGGTCACAGTCTCTGAGGACGGAGATGACCCAGCCAAGCACTTGGTGTTGCACAGCAGCTCCACTGCAAGTTTTCGGACTCCAAAGCCCTCTACCCCCTCACAAGACCTTTGCCTTTCCAAGCAGCACTATAGGCTCTACCAGAAAAAGTACTTCTTGAAGGTAGCCACAAACCTGAGGTTCTCCAAGGAAGTTGTGAAGCACAGAGGACTGCAAAGCCTGTCCTATAAAGAGTATGATTTCAAGGATCTCTACAATGCTTCTGACATCATCCAAAGACCAAAAAGGAAAGACCCCACTGCTAAGATAGTAAAGCAGCAACCACTCAAGCCTCGCCCTTTGAAGCAACCACCTCACAATATGAAACTGGATTATTCCCCACCTAAGGACATCAAGATTAAAGTTCCCATGGAAGAGAGACTGCACACAGCCAAACTGAGCAGCTCACTCAAAGAATCGTCTCTGCCACCTATTACTCCATCTCTTCCTTTTGAATCTCTTGCCTCCCAGACGTTCCTGACAGAACCCTGTGAAATGTTATCATCCTCCATGGCCAGAAGACAGACCAAGAGAGTATCCATGGATAACACGCAGGAATCAGAGAGTGAGGCCAAGGGATGGGAGCAAATGTTGTTGGAGAAGCTAAACAAGTCCACGGCTCAGTGGATTGTGAATCAACAGACTGCCTGGGGTGGCTGGATACAAGAGAAAGTACATGGCTTCAAAAAACAAAAGTTTGACTGGAGCAGAATCAGGGATGAGCTCTCTTGTGAAAGCGAGTTGAGATTACTGGATGCAATTCAAGCAGGAGAAGATACTGTGGAATTCAGTCCACAGAGCCATGTGGAGAAGAAAACAGAGACACTGCTTCCTGTTTATTACGGGTGAGGACTCATTCAAGAGGCATAATACTGCCTCTTCCGGCTTAGAACTGAGTGGTAAATACAATCCCAGCTCTGGAGAAAAATGTCAGAGTTTTGGAAAATGCTTTGAAAATCCAAAACCAATTATTTGTTTTTTTAAGAACTTAGGAGTGCATTTGGTTGTTTCAGAAACACTGCAACAGGAATGTGTTGGTGTTTCCGAAACAAAATGTGTTCCCAGGGTCCCCTGGCGTTGTGGCAGCCTACCATGTGAGCTGCTGAGGTGCCTGGGAGCTTGGTAGCCAAGACTTCCAGGTTTTCCCAGAGCCTCACTTGCCTGCCTCGTGTGCTGTCCAAGGGTCAGGAAGTACTGGTATTTCTGTGTGTCTGGTAGCTGCCAGATGGGATGCCGCAGATCCAGGAACCCTCAGAGCCCAGGCTGCCCAGCTGCCATTTAGCTGGACTCTCCAGGAATGAAGGAGGGGTAGCTGGAGGAAACAGGATTCTGTTTCACCAGAATTGATTCAGTCCACAACAATGTTTTGATTTTGATAAATCAGCATTATCTGAAAGAAAAATGTTTCATTGGAAAATTCCCAGCCAGAACTACAAAAGTTTTCCAAAGTGATTCAATACCTACATCTTTCATTGTCAAGCTAACATTCTTCTTCCCTTTCCCTTATCTCCTTATTGTACTACTTATATTGCCATAGTACCTAAGAACCCCTGTCACACACCAGGACTCCACTGTGCTAGGCCTTGCACAAACACAGAACACAAAGAAGGTCCCTATCCCAAGGAGCTTATAATCTAAATATAAGACAAGAGCTAACAGATAAATAGAGACAGATGTGGGAGGTGGGGCTTCAAGGGACAATAATCAGACAATATTAGTGAGCATGATAGGCAGTGGTCTCAGCACACCAACACCCTAACTGCTTTTTGTATACATCTTGGCAAAAGAGAGTTTTCAGGAGGGTCTTGACAGATGACAGTAAGAGAGTTTTGCAGATGTTTATAAGGAGCTTTTCCTGGCTGTGAGGGGATGGCTGGAAGAGAGTATGAAGGTATTTGTTTGAAAATTTAAAAAGTGGATAGTAGAGACTGTCTTCACAGGCCAATAGGAATAAAAGTAAGTATCAACATCTTCATACAAAATGAGAGATGATAGAAAGGGTGGAGATTGACTGTGATGGGTTTTGAAAGTGAAGACAAGTAGCTTATGTTTTATTGGTAGAAAAGGAGGATCCAGTGTAGGGTTGCAGAGGCATGACATGGTCAACACTATAGGCAAAGAAAATGACCTTTGCAGCGGCATTCTGAATGGATATGAGCTGGGGAAGTTTTCATTTGTCCAGGCCAGAGAAGAGCATGTTGCAGTAATTGAGATGTGACACTTCTTATTTAATAGTGACTGTCAGCATAGTACCTTTCTTTGTTTTGAAAGCTGCAAGGCGAAACATGGATGCTGTTATAAGTGCCATTTAGTCCTCAGTCAAGGTCTGGGATCCCAGGTGACTCATATTGCTCTGATGCACGCAGTTCTAGTGGAGTTGGGTTGCTTACTGAGGACCACATCTGTTACAGATGCTCAGCTAGCCTCCTCTGAGAAGTGCTTTCAGCCTGGCTGGCAGCTCCATGCAGAAGAACTCAGCAGTGGGGGATGGGTCTACTGATCCTACACACCCAGGTGATGGTAAAAGTGCTCTGATAGCAGATAGCCAATGGAGTGACATAGATGATCCTGAGATTGCTTCAGGGAACAGGAATTTTTAAAGTGACAGTCTTGATCTTTGAGACAGAATGGCCTTTTGTCTGGGAATAGTGACTGTGCACACTCACAAGAAGCTACCCTGATCAGCTGCTTATGGTGATCATTTCCCCCCTACATGCATAGGTATCCTGGTATGGACTCAATTTAAAATCTGTCTTAAAGAGATCTCTTTGTTCCCCCCTGCATGGCTAGCATGGCCTTATATTTTTAATATTTGATATGATGCATATCACCTATTTGAGCAACTCTCAAAATTGTGAAGTGCACAAATAAGATAAACATACCTCTGTCTCTCATCCCAAAATATCAGGGCTTTTTATTTTCTTTCTGAGAAAGCTAGGAAGTGAGGGCAGGGAATGAGGCTGAAGAGTATGCATTAAAGAGAAAGAAAAAATACCTCATGGTTGCACGACAGCAGCCAAAGAGTGCTGAATGAAGCAGAGGTGGGCATGCTTAGTCAATCAAGATGAGCTAGGTAATGACGATGGTAATACAAGTGTTCCTGACCATTATTGGAGTTGGTGAGAATTATAAAAGCAACAATTCAATATTTTTAGAACAGCATATAATAGATATTAAGTTAATTTTTTAAAAATACAGCAAATACTGTCCCCTTTCCCTCCTAATTGCTTCCCCAATAAGCCAATGCTAGGCTAACGGCATGTTTATTTTCTGCCAGGGTGCCTGCGTACTGTCCGAGAGTGCTTTGGACAGACGATCCAGTTGGTACCAACAGTACAGCTCATATAATAGGAACGAAGTGTCTTAGACCAGCATCTCATCGGGAATGGCTGAAGTCCCGTGTTGGGAAATATTCCTACACCGCTAAAAATGCCTTTGAGCAGGAGCTCTACTTTGGTAATGTGAACTTCATCTGAACCTCTTGCAAATTCCCATGCATGGTTTTATATGGTGGATGGCTGATCTGGCCCAGCCCGAGTATTCAGGAAGCAGCTTGTAATCACAGGATTAGTGACTTTGAATCAAGTGTTATCAGACAAAAAACATTCACATAAAAAAGAATCTGGCACATCAGAAAAGGGCAGACAAATAAACAGTGACAAGTTTTTAAAGTGCTTGTACACAAATGCTAGAAGTCTAAAAAATAACATGTGTGAACTAGAGTGCCTTGTGTTAAAGGAGGATACAGGCAGTCCCCGACTTACGTGGATCCGACTTACGTCGGATCCCTAGATACGAACGGGGTGAGGCAACTCCAGCACATGCGCAGCAGCATTCCCGGGGCTCGCTCACCTGGGTCCTAGGATCCTCCTCCTCCTCGGGCCGGCTCCGACTGGGGTCCCGCAGAGCTGCCGGGCAGAGGAAAAGTGCCTCCCCACGCCCGCTGCCCCCCCACCCCCCTGCCAGCAACAGGCTGCCCCCTCCCCTGAGCAACAGGCTGCCGAACAGCAGACAAAAGCAGCCTCTCTGCCCCTCCTCCCCTCTATACATGCCGGGCTCCCGGAGAGCAGCAGCGTCCCGGGGGCTCGCTCACCTGGGTCCTAGAATCCACCTCCTCCTCCTCTTCGGCCGGCTCCAACTGGCCTCTGCCTGCAGCAGCTGGCCACAGGGACAGGGATCCCGCAGAGCTGCCGGGCAGAGGAAAAGTGCCTCCCCACGCCCGCTGCCCCCCCCCCACGGCCTCGCATCCTGCACGCCTCCCCCCTCCCCCCCTGCCAGCAACAGGCTGCCCCCTCCCCTGAGCAACAGGCTGCAGAACAGCAGACAAAAGCAGCCTCTCCGCCCCTCCTCCCCCTATACATGCTGGGCTCCCTGGGCAAACAAAGACTCCACCAAAACAAACAAAGTGCTGGCCTCATTGTGTTAGCAAAAAAAGGACCCTCCTCCTAGAACCCTGGGTGGTGTGGAAATAAAGCTATTAGCTCAAAGCATGGTGCAGAGCTGTTTGGTATTTGACGAGTTACTCCTTTAGTCCTGAGTTTGTCACAGGGACAGAAATAGATGTGAAATCTTTTGAACAGGGGAACAGACAGCAAAACAAACATTAGAGGGGAGTTAACCTTTCCCTATGCTATCCAAAACTAAAAAAAATGTTTGGCTAGAGTTTCCCCTACAATATGTACCAGTTCCGACTTACATACAAATTCAACTTAAGAACAAACCTACAGTCCCTATCTTGTACGTAACCCGGGGACTGCCTGTACTGAAATATTAGTCATCACAGAAACCTGGTGGAGTGAGAACAATCAATGGGACACAATCATTCCGGGGTACAAGAGATATTGGAAGGACAGAACAGGTCGTGCGGGTGTGGGAGAGGCACTATATGTGAAAGAAAATTTAGAATCAAATGAAGTAAAAATCTTAAATGAATCAACACGTTCTATAGAATCGCTATGGATAGTAATTCCCTGCTCCAATAAGAATATAACAGTAGGGATCTATTATCGACCACCTGACCAGGACAGTAATAGTGACTATGAAATGCTAAGGGAGATTAGAGAGGCTATCAAAATAAAGAACTCAATAATAGTGGGGGATTTCAACTATCCCCATATTGACTGGGTACATGTCACCTCAGGAGAAGATGCAGAGATAAAATTTCTTGATACCTTAAATGACTGCTATTTGGAGCAGCTGGTACAGGAACCCACAAAGGGAGAGGCAATTCTCAATTTAGTCCTCAGTGGAGTGCAGGATCTGGTCCAAGAGATAACTATAACAGGACCACTTGGAAATAGCGACCATAATATAAATAACATTTAACATTCCTGTAGTGGGAAGAACACCTCAGCAGCCCAATACTGTGGCATTTAATTTCAAAAAGGGGAACTATGCAAAAATGAGGAGGTTAATTAAACAGAAATTAAAAGGCACAGTGACTAAAGTAAAATCCCTGCAAGCTGCATGGACACTTTTCAAAGACACCATAATAGAGGCCCAACTTAAATGTATGCCCCAAATTAAAAAACATAGTAGAAGAACTAACAAAGAGCCATCGTGGCTTACCAACAATGTAAAAGAAGCAGTGAGAGATAAAAAGACATCTTTTATAAAGAATAAGTCAAATCCTAGAGTAGTGAATAGAAAGGAGCATAAACACTGCCAAATTAAGTGTAAAAATGTAATAAGAAAAGCCAAAAAGGAGTTTGAAGAACACCTAGCCAAAACCTCAAAAGGTAATAACAAAATGTTGTTTAAGTACATCAGAAGCAGGAAGCCTGCTAAACAACCAGTGGGGACCCTGGACGATCAAGATACAAAAGGAGCACTTAAAGACGATAAAGTCATTGCAGAGAAATTAAATGAATTCTTTGCTTCAGTCTTCACGGCTGAGGATGTTAGGGAGATTCCCAAACCTGACCCGTCCTTTGTAGGTGACAAATCTGAGGACTTGTCACAGATTGAAGTGTCATTAAAGGAGGTTTTGGAATTAATTGATAAACTTAACAGTAACAAGTCATTGGGACCAGATGGCATTCACCCAAGAGTTCTGAAAGAACTCAGATGTGAAATTGTGGAGCTATTAACTATGGTTTGTAACCTATCCTTTAAATTAGCTTCTGTATCCAATGACTGGAAGATAGCTAATGTAGTGCCAATATTTAAAAAGGGCTGTAGAGGGGATCCCGGCAATTACAGACCGGTAAGTCTAAGGTCAGTACTGGGCAAATTAGCTGAAACAATAGTAAAAAATAAAATTGTCAGACACACATAAGAACATAATTTGTTGGGCAAAAGTCAACATGGTTTCTATAAAGGGAAATCATGTCTTACTAATCTATTAGGGTATGTCTACACTGCCACCCTAGTTCGAACTAGGGTGGCTAATGTAGGCATTCGAAGTTGCAAATGAAGCCCGGGATTTAAATATCCCGGGCTTCATTTGCATGCTGCCGGGCACCGCCATTTTTAAATCCCCCTTAGTGCGGACTCTGTGCCCACGGCTACACGCGGCACGGAGTAGGTAGTTCGAATTAGGATCTCTAATTCGAACTACCGTTACTCCTCGCGAGGTGTACCGGTAGTTCGAATTAGAGAGCCTAATTCGAACTACCTACTCCGTGCCGCGTGTAGCCGCAGGCACGGAGTCCGCACTAAGGGGGATTTAAAAATGGCGGCACCCAGCAAGATGCAAATGAAGCCCGGGATATTTAAATCCCGGGCTTCATTTGCAACTTCGAATGCCTACATTAGCCACCCTAGTTCAAACTAGGGTAGCAGTGTAGACATACCCTTAGAGTTCTTTGAAGGGTTCAACAAACATGTGCACGAGGGGGATCCAGTAGATATAGTGTACTTAGATTTCCAGAAAAGGTTCAGAGAAGGGCAATTACAATGATTAGGGGTTTGGAACAAGGTCCCTCACCAAAGACTCTTACGTAAATTAAGTTGTCATGGAATAAGAAGTAAGATCCTTTCATGGACTGAGAACTGGTTAAAAGACGGGAAACAAAGGGTAGGAATAAATGGTAAATTTTCAGAATGGAGAGGGGTAAATAGTAATTCCCCAAGGGTCAGTCCTAGGACCAGTCCTATTCAACTTATTCATAAATAATCTGGAGAAAAGGGTAAACAGTAAAGTGGCAAAGTTTGCAGACGACACTAAGCTGCTCAAGATAGTTAAAACCAAAGCAGACTGTGAAGAACTTCAAAAAGATCTCACCAAACTAAGTGACTGGGCAACAAAATGGAAAATGAAATTTAATGTGGATAAATGTAAAGTAATGCACATTGGAAAAAATAACCCCAACTATACATATAATATGATAGAGGCTAATTTAGCTACAACTAATCAGGAAAGAGATCTTGGAGTCATCGTGGATAGTTTTCTGAGACGACCATGCAGTGTGCAGCGGCAGTCAAAAAAGTAAACAGGATGTTAGGAATCACTAAAAAAGGGATAGAGAATAGGACAGAGAATATCTTATTGCCCTTATGTAAATCCATGGTACGCCCACATCTTGAATACCGTGTACAGATGCGGTCTCCTCATCTCAAAAAAGATATACTGGCATTAGAAAAGGTTCAGAGAAGGGCAATTAAAATGATTAGGGGTTTGGAACGGGTCCCATATGAGAAGTGATTAAAGAGACTGGGACTTTTCAGCTTGAAAAAGAGGAGACTAAGGGGGGATATGATAGAGTATATAAAATCATGAGTGGTGTGGAGAAAGTGAATAAGGAAAAGTTATTTACTTGTTCCTATAATATAAGAACTAGGGGCTACCAAATGAAACTAATGGGCAGCAGGTTTAAAACAAATAAAAGAAAGTTCTTCTTCACACAGCGCATAGTCAATCTGTGGAACTCTTTGCCTGAGGAGGTTGTGAAGGCTAGGACTATAACAGGGTTTAAAAGAGAACTAGATAAACTCATGGAGGTTAAGTCCATAAATGGCTATAAGCCAGTATGGGTAAGGAATGGTGTCCCTAGCCTCTGTTTGTCAGAGGGTGGAGGCGGATGGCAGGAGAGAGCTCGTTTGATCATTCCCTGTTCATTTCACTCCCTCTGGGACACCGGGTATTGGCCACTGTTGGCAGACAAGGTACTGGGCTGGATGGACCTTTGGTCTTTCCCAGTATGGCCATTCTTATGTTCTTATGTTCATACTAAAACACGAGAGCTACGTCTATATTGGCATGATCTTGCGCAAATACTCTTCAATGCAAGAGTTCTTGTGTTAAAGTATTTGCGCAAGAGACCGTCTACACTGGCATGTGCCTTTGCGCAAGAGATGTACTTTTGCGCAAGAGCATCTGTGCCAGTGTAGACGGTCTCTTGCGCAAGAAAGCTCTGATGGCCATTTTAACCATCAGGCTTTCTTGCGCAAGAAATTCATGTTGCCTGTCTACACTGGCCTCTTGCGCAAGAACAGTTGCGCAAGAGGGCTTATTCCTGAGCTGGAGCATCATAGTTCTTGCACAAGAAGCACTGATTTCACACTTTAGAACTTCAGTGTTCTTGCACAAGAACTCCCCGCCAGTGTAGACAGGCAGCATGTTTTTTGTGAAAAAGCGGCCACTTTGGCGCAAGATCGCGCCAATGTAGACACAGCCATGGGCAATTGTTGTAAACACTGCAAGAATGTACTGATTTAACTCTATTGACACTTTTAATCTCAAAGGACTGGTGCCTTGTAATGTAGTGCACTCTGTGGGGCCACAGCTGGAGACTATTTGAAAAAGTTGCTAGTGCAGAATGCAGCAGCATGCTTGTTAAATGCTGCTGCAAACAGAGAGCTCATTGCAGCATGAGGGGTTCTTGACTCTGGGACTCACTCATTTCATTAGTCTTACAGATAAGTTTTTTAGGATACAATGAAAAAGATCTGTCTGAGGTAGAGGATTGTATATATTAAGGGTCTGGATAATCTTATATTCTTAAAAAAATACCTTATATTCTTAGGTAGTCTGTCATTTGGCAATCGGGTTGGACTTGAATGGGCAAGTTTGTTTAGATGTCTGTTGTTCCTTGTGTGCATTTTAAATAATTGAACAAGTGCATAGAGCTTTGAGGTAGGAAGTAGTTAAAGGGGCTCCATCAAGTTAAGCATATTTTTGTTTGAAATAGTCTCCCTGCTATGGTTACAAGTAATGCTGGTGAACACAGTAACAAAAAGAGATTGAAGAAAATAATTTCTTGCTTTCTTCAGTTTGTTCTCTGTGTGTATTTGGCAGCATTTTGTGAATAGTCAGATCCAGTTTCCTCTGGATGTTTAGTTTTAAAGAAACAAGAAAAATGTAATGGTAAAGCCAAAGAAATTAGCGAGGTAAGGGCACTGGGGCAGTCTCTGAAACAATTTTTGACTTGTTATTTGGGGTTGATGGTAAGTTTTTCATTAAATAATTTTGCCATGTCCATGCTGATATGCTAACATATGGATTCTATGCTCTTATCTATGTAGACCTTGTGAAATTATGATCAGCTCCATCATCCACAGGATCTGAGAAATCAGTGGGAAAAGATCTTCATTCCCGTTTAAAAGTCTCAGAAGGGCACCCGTGTTGATCTGTAATGTTAAAAACAACTTTAAAAAAAACAAGTAGTCCTGTGGCACCTAGGAGACTAACAAAAATATATGTATCAGATCATCTCATATGGAGAAGTGGGTTTTGACCATGAAAGCTCATAATACTATACATATTTTTGTGTTAGCCTCTGAGGTGCACAGAACTACTTGGGTTTTAAGTTATTCCTGTTTAAATGAGACAAAGTAGAGGATAGCTAGCCTACCGGTTGTGTGTTTCTGGAGAGAGATGTAGCCTCAGGAATGACCCCTGTGCAATTGACCCCTGGACCGGCTTTGTTGCAAAGTTAACATACTGATCAAAAGTTATAAATTTTTTTCTGAAATGGACCCAACAGCTAGCTCTAAAGCCACAGCTACATTGTAACTGACTCTTGAAACCCTCCCTGGGCTGCATTATGAAGGCCCTCCCAACAGCAGCAATAGCATTCTCAAAAGTCTTGGGGGAAATAATAGATTTATCCCCCTCTTAGTATGTTTCTAATCTACAAAGCCCGACAGTGGATATAGACAGTGAGGATCTACTGTGTACATTATTTGTTCCTGTGTATATTTAGGGACAGTCAAGATTGTCCATCAGATAGATGAGATAGGGAAGGATCGCATCGTCCTGGAGAATCATGATGAGTACTACAAACACCTTCAGCAGCACTTCCCAAGACCTCCAGAGCACTGGAGTTTCAGGTCACAGAAAGCAGGTATGAGACTTATGTCAGCATGGGAGACACTGAATACTTCAGAGTACTGCTTTTTACAAGTAGATTATAACTCTCAAAGAGATTGTGTAGGGGAAATCATTCCTGTTTCTTGTCTCTGGCTTTCCATTGAAGTAGACTTCCTTGTTTACTTGTGATTGAGTCCTACTAAGTAGTAGCACATAAATCAATATGGTAACTTTTGTGGTGTACCTTTGAAATGCATGGGCATATAGTGCCAAAAATTCTAGGGTATATCTGAGTAGTTTTTGTTGAGAGGCGATGAATATGGGGTTAAGGTATGAAAGAGGATGAATGCTCCTGCTTTCAGTTGGACTTTCCTACTTCGTGTGACTTTTGAGGAACACCAACTGATCAAATATAGACCCGCAGACTGTCCTGTTGTAGTGACAGGCTTTTGAGCTGAGATTTTGTCTTTCTTTAGCTTTCTCTATTCTGCAAAATTTTTTTACTCATTCACTAATTTATAGCAAGACCCCCATCCCTGTATCAAATCCTGTAATAGTAAGTTATTTCATAATTGAAAAGGGGTAGAATTAAGGTTGCACAGATACTTTCTAACTTCCGAGTGCTTGATTTTGCTACATTAACTTTTAATGTGATAATAAAAAAACAGGGAGGAGGAACCCACAACAAATTATGTGTAACTCTAATGGCCCCGAGAAGAATCATCAGCAGATTTTGGACCCTAGGACCTTTAGATTTATAGGCTTAGCACAGATCTCTACAACTGGAGTTAAAGAAATACCTCCTTAGCTGTCAGAAGCAGTAGACTGTTATCTTCCATGAAAGAGCCATTTGAGGAGACTAGTTAACACATGGAAAGTACATACCTTTGGCAGTTTATTTCTGAGAGGCAGAAAGATCTGCATATTAGAGAGCTTGGTTTTGTTCCTTACCTGCTCAGTGATCTTTTGCAACCTTTCACATTCCTTTTGTAAAATGAAAAGGGACTGATACAGATTTCTCTCCTACAATAAGGGTTTGAGGCCATCCATACTCAATAAAGACTGAAGTTTGAAAAATTATTAACATCAGTCAGTAGAAGAAGTGCATCTAGAACTTATGGTCTTTTGGACAGTTCAGTGCATCCCTCCTATGCCAAAGAATATTTCAAAGGGAGAAGCGGTAAGAGGAGAAGGAGGAGGATCCATCTTATTTGGAGGGAGATAGTGTTTTGTAGGCCCTCAAGAATGATGCAGAAGGCTCAGTGGGGCCTGGGTGTATATATAGTCTAATTGTTCATAATTGTACTCATAATTAAAATTAAAGACAAGTCTTGAACAAGTTCTTCTGAATATATGCGACTGGCAATTTTCTGGTGCTCATAACTTGGCAAAATATGGACAAGCTTTCATGGGGACAGAGAAAACACCTCTTTGATCACAGACTTATCTCTTGCACTGTTTTGACTTGTGCTTTACCTGCTCTATGTGTGTGTGGAGGCTTCAGTTGTCCAAGCTATTCAGTAAAAACACACTGTATGAGATAAAACTCTTAATTCTACTCAAAGGGGACAGCTTCCAAGTCTTCATCTATCCCCAAATTCACTGTATTAAAGTAGCCAGTGTCCTGCCTTTATTTCTCTCCATCCAAAAGAAGGCTAGGTACAAAAAATTAATTTTTTTTTCAGAAACACTGAGGTGTGTGGTGTTTCTTAGTTGATCATTTTGGGGATAAAGTGGGCTGGTACTAATCTGTTTCCAATAATATTGTCTAAGCAGCTCGGAGGCCTGTGAGAGGAGCTTTCCATTGGATTGCTCTGCCTACCCTTGCTGATGATTTTGCACAAAGGGACCAGGAGTCAACTCCTGCAAAGGCCAGGAGAAGGAGAGTTAAACACAAGGAGCCTACAGAAGTCCTGTCTCAGCACATACATATCCTCAGAATTATGCTGGAGCAGTGGAAGAGTGCCTGGAAGCTGAGTGAGTAGAGGTGCTTATTGAAATTCCAGTCTCTCTGGTCTATAGTGGCTGAAGGTAGACATTAGTCTGCTTGGTGAGTCATGCAAGAGGAACTGGCAGTCTTTGATTGCCTGTCTAAAACTCTTTCCTATGCATATGTCTATAACAGTAAATAATATTTTTTATTCTAAGAGGTCACATAGTCGCATCTCCTCCATGCAGGATTGTTCTCACCTGTAGATTATCCTATGCTTTGTCCAGTTTAAAATGAACCCAGAGATGGGACTTCTTCACAATTGGTAGATGTGTTAAAGATTCCAGTTCTTTGTTATCAGAACATATTTGCTTCTGTCTCCTTCCTTCCTAATGCTCAGCTCCCCGTTGGCAGAATGCAACCATTGAAGGCTTAATGAGAGCTCTCACAGATATACATGATATCAGTCGGGTCACAGCTCTAATAACCTGTGCCACCGCAGTAGTGGAGCGACCCAGACTAGATAGTGACAGCCAGGAGTCAGGTGAGAGAAGCCTAATTTAACACTGTTGACTTACACTGTTAATGTGAGGAATCATGTTGCTGTTATATAATTGGGGTGAAAGTAACTTAAATTTTTTATAGCTACTGTCCTATTGCAACCCGGGTCCCTGCCAGCTCTTTAAATAGCTCCCTGCTGGCTTTTGCTGCAGCTCATCTGGTTCTGGCTGGAGCTACACACCAGGGTGCATGCCCTCACTTTCATCATGAAATACAGTTTCTGAACAAAAATAAAAGGAATGGCCTTATATTACTGGAAGCAGTGTTATGACATCACTGGTAGACAGTAAGAATGCTCCAATTTGGACTAATCTTTTAAAGCCATTTCATACATGACCTGTATTAAGTACCGTAAAATCAGATGATTTGATCAGTCTTATTTTTAAATATATATAAATTCTGAACACATCCTCTGCATTCCAGATGGACTATCCTGCATATATTAAATATGAGAGGAACCATGTTCTTGTGGTTAATGTACATGGCTGGGAATGCGGAGATAAGGTTGTCTCCCCTGGTTTGCCACTGACTTCTTGATGTGTCCTTGGGCAAGTTACATGCCCTCTCTTTGTCTGTGTGTCTATCTATAAAATGGATTTGAGCATGCCGTGGGTTGTGAAGTTTAATTCATTACTGGTGTGAAATGCTTTAAGATTCTCAGTAAGGGGGGAGGTATGTTTGAGAAGGGCAGTATATTTGTAAATTAACATTTAATCAAACACTCCATATGGCAAAGGGATAAAAAATATGTTGCTGTTTCCGTGTGGATAGCAGAGGGAGAAACAGAAAAGCTGCAGTCTCATTTAGAGCTCCTTATTTCCTCAGTTGTAGGACTACATGGTATTGGAAAGGCCTCAGTTATTCAGGATGTGCCTGTAGAATTACAGCCTTTGCTTAGCAAGACTTTGAGGGATGAGAATGCCCATGTGAGAATGGCAGCTGCCGTGTGCCACTACACCACTGGGATGTGGAATGATGAGGCACGGATGATCATGAAAGATGCTCTGGTGCATGGTAAGTGGCTTGGCTGTTGCTTCCCTTTGTTGTTTACTTTTCTCCTACACCTTTATCAGCTTCAAAATTCCTAGTTTGCAGCTACACCCTTCAGCCTAAATGGCATAGATACAGCTCCCTCCCAGTCCAGAGCCATTCAGTATATTAGCAGAGTGGTTCACTGGAAAGAGAGGGAAGGTGGGTCTTTCCCAGTTTGGAGTGCAGTGCCTCTGAACATTATGTGCCTTGCCAGTCACAAAGAACTGGGACTGGAAATGATAACCTTTATAAGAGAGTGTAATGTGCTAAACCACCAGTGCTCCCACACAACCACTTCATGTCATTCTGATTCAAGATAGAATGGAGGAAATCTGGTTGATCCTTGAAAAACATTCAGTTCCTTCTGCTTCAGGGCTTAACAGTTGTTCAGCAGTGCACAACACTGCTACACTATATTTAGAAGGGGAAGTAAAGAATATTGTGTCCAGCAGACAATTCTGCAGTGATACTTTAGAATGACTTTTGTGGCCCAGACAGTTAAATGTACTGCAGCTATTTTCACTGACTTTCATATAAAGAGAAACAGGTATCTGGTATTTATTAGTGTTGCTCAAGAAAAAGAGAAACATCTTTAAAATTAGCTATCTCAAGAGTCTGGGTGCATCACACACTTCACATTTTAAAAGTGAGATTGTAGTTAGTGGTCTGTCATTTCTAAGAGGCCTACTTAAAACAGTGGCACTTGCTTGGTGTCATTTTGGAATTAATATTTTATTAATAATTCTGTTGACCCAAGCATGAGTCACAATTTGGAATCTTGAGGGTGTTCCATTTGAGAGTAGAAATTGATGATGGATTATGGTGGGGGGGTTTATGTAATCTTTGTTGTATACAGGTAATATACAAATTATAGAATCATAGAAGATTAGGGTTGGAAGAGACCTCAGGACTTCATCTAGTCCAACTCCCTGCTCAAAGCAGGACCAACCCCAATGAAGTCCTGCTTCTCCAAAAGCTAAAGGAGATAGTTCCTTTGCACATTCTCTCTCTGACTTCTTTCTGCCCTGATCACGAACTTGCTTGTCAATTCTGCAGGACATGGGGGGTGACAGCCTGAGTCTTCAGTTTGGAACATTAGTGCTGGAGGTTGAACTGTCAGTGCTTTTGAGATATGCTAAAGAAAGCATTATAGCAACAGAATGGACATCATATATCCTGTGGTACAGTAACTTCCCCTCTCTCTTTTTTCCTCCTTGTTGGTAGGCAATTCTGCAGATAGCTGGGCAGCAGCACAGTGCCTGGCATTGGAGGGCATTGTCACTGTCCCTGTAGTAAAGAAGATCCTTTCCCAGATGTTTGATAACAATGACAGTACCACAGAGGAGCAGGCGTGTCTTCTATTATCTCAGCTAAGCGAACACTCAGTAGGTACCCTCACTGGGGAGGAGAAAGATGCCACAGAAAGAGAGGAAGGATCTTTGTGGCTGGGATCGGCCCTGCCTTCTGGTTCTGTCTCCCTGGGTGAAATTCACCCCATTCAGAGGTCCAGCACAAGACCTGTGCACCACTTAACTCCTTGTCCTGAATCTCTGCACAGGGGTGATTTTCTCACTCTGCAAGAAATGACTGAACAGAGTCTGTTCTGCTGTGGTTTATTTATTACTTTATCCAAAGCTCTATTTCAGGTCTTCTCAAGGTATAAATGCACTGCATGCTCCTTTCAGCAGCATGTAGAATACATATACTGCATGTCCTCTGTAAATGTGGGCATAAATAGTAGTGTGGATGGTGATACACTGTTCAGGCATGTAAAAACACATCTGAACCCTCTAAGTATGCTCCTGGATATGTACCCTTCAGGCAATGTACCCTCTAATCTTTTCCATCCATGTGCAGATTTTTTCCATCCAAGTGTAGATTCTTTTTTTTCTGTACAGCAAGGCACATACAAATGTGCACCACAAGTAAAAACAAAAAATCTAGCTGTGGGCTAATCACCTGGGCAGCATTGGAATCTGTCCTGCATGGCCGCACAAGTGCACAGATTTCAGGGAACACTGCCTACAGGGCTTTTTACTTGCCCATGCAGGGCTTCCCTGTAGCAGTGTAGTGTCCTGCTGATTCCCCACTTCTAGAGTCTTTTTCCCCACAGGGAGCTGCCAGAGTCTTTCCCTGCCACAGTGAAAGACTTAGGCAGTGGAGAAAGGCTCTGGCAGTTTCTCAATGTTGAGCCTTTCCCTGCTGCATCCCTGGTGCTGGAGTCTTTTACTGATGCGTAGCTACACACCATAGTATGGCTGCAGCCTGGTTTTCACTGTGCTATGCAGCTACACATACCATACATACCACTGCAAGAGTATGTGCAGTGCAGGATGTATCCTCCGTCATTTGAGAGCAGGAGCACTTCTCTCTTGGTTCTACATTTAATGTTGTTTATAATTGGATAGGAAAATATAGTAAAAATAAAAGCAAACAAAAATTAATTGAAGAACCAATTTTGCTATTTATCTATCTGTCATTTCTCGCAGCAAGAATTTCTGCTGCTTTCATTTCCCATCCCCTAAAAGCTGCAAAGGTTTATCGTTTCCTGTGAGCCATGTCCACGATTCTTCCTCTACCGTAAGAGAGACTGTAGCAGAGTTTTAACCCTCTTTAATTGCCCTCCCTCTTGTCCTTCTAAAGAAACCAAAATCATCTTATCTCTCCTTATGGTTTCATTGGGATTTTTTTTATTAGGTGTTTTTTTCTATACAGTGTATCATAGAAACCTTCCTGCTCTGACCAAACAAGGGCTCGTCAGCTGTGTTAGGCAAAACAGCATAAGCTAATTTCTGTAAAATATTGTGGGCATCTCTAGGCCCTTCTGGGTGAGGCTAAGCTCTTTCATTGTGCTACATGAGGCTAAGAGTGGGCTGTAAGTGACCGATACTTAGCTTTTGATGTCGTTTGGGTGTTGAATATAACAGCTCATCCAGGAAATGTCTTTGTTCAGTTCCTGGGGAAATGTGTCAAATTTCTATATGAAGGCCAGTTCCTCAGTCTCTCACTCTCTTAGTTGGTTCCTGAAATTACTCTGCAAGAGAATATCTAGCTATTATGTCAGTTCTTAGTGTACTTGTTTTACCCTGCACTCTTTATAAACATCTTCCTCCTTTTCCAGAGCTTGGTTTACTCCCTACTAGCAGCCAAACTGAACAGCTGCCAGTGGAAAGATCGGATTTTAGCCTGCAGGGCTCTCTCTCGTATCCGGGGGAATATAAGCCAGGTAAGCTTGCCTCAAGCTCCCTAGACATAAGTGACTTTCAAATTCTAGTGAGTGTTAGCATACTGCAGCCGCTTAAGAAATGGATCATTTTGGCCCTGCACAAATGGAAGTCAGTGGCAAGACTCTCACTGACTTCACTAGGAGCAGGACTGGGACTTCTTATTGTCCACACTTCTAGTAGTTTCTTCTCAGCCATAGATTACACAGTTTATTCAGGACACCACTCTTCATGACAGCTTCTACTAAAAGCAGAAGCTCTTTCTCTGTGTTCCTCTACCGGGAAGGTTTGACACACCAGAGTAAAAAGTTATCAACTAAATTGTGTTTTAATCTAAGCAAAATGGTGGTGATGTGATCTCACATTAAAAGATCATTGCACTACTGTATTTAAATCACTGCCCACACAGCAGGAGGTTGACAGGAGGAAAAGCTCCCATCAACTTTCCTTACTCCTCATGAGGAGCAGGAGTACTGGTGCCGATGGGGCACCCTCTGAGTTCAATTTAGTGCATCTTTACTAGACCCACTAAATTGAATCTGGAAAATCGACTGCGATAGCATCGATCTCCCCTATAGTGTAAACATGCCTGCAGTGTTAGTCTAATTTTACTTCTACTAAAGTCAATAGTAAAATTCCCACTGACTTCAATGGGATCAAAAATAACGGGTCTGGTGGCACTTTAAACACGAAAGAATTTATTAGGTAATAAGGCATAAGCCAGTGTTTCTTAAACTTTTTTAGACCGAGAACACCAAACAATAACTTTTATGAGGAACACTAAGGATTTTTTTGTTGAGCAAAAAAAAAAAAAAAAAAGTTGGGGGAAATATGGACGGTGGGGGGGGAGTTATTGAGCAAAAAAAAAGGTTGCCTGCCCCTTTAAGGGCAGCCATTTTGAATTCTGTTGTTCTCCGCA
Source organism: Pelodiscus sinensis (assembly GCF_049634645.1). Taxonomy (NCBI): domain Eukaryota; kingdom Metazoa; phylum Chordata; order Testudines; family Trionychidae; genus Pelodiscus; species Pelodiscus sinensis. The sequence continues at coordinate 67,494,552 of NC_134714.1, forward strand.
GCACATCTCCAACTGCCTCGTGGCACACCGGTGTGCCACGGAACACAGTTTAAGAAACACTGGCATAAGCTTTCATGGGCTACAATTCACTTCATCAGATACTGAAAAAAATTAAAAAGGATACAAAAATGGGCCTATCGAGCCTCTCCCCTCACTGTCACCAGCTAATTAAATCAGAGTAGACTTGGCTCCTCTCTAACAGTGGTGAGAAGGTAAGAGTACCTGAATGGGAAATTACCTATTGTAATGCAAGAACCATTCCATGTGTCTATTTAAACCTTGGTTTAAGATATCAAATTTGCATATAATTCTAGCTCAGCAGTTTTCCATTGCAGTCTGTTTTTGAAGTTTTTCCCCCTGACAGTGGCAACTTGCAAGTCAGAAACTGTGTGCCCAGGGAGGTTAAAGTGCTCCCCCACTGTTTTTTGTATGTTGCCATTCTTAATGTCTGATTTGTGTCCATTTATTCTTTTGCATAGAGACAGTCTGGGTCGTCCGATGTACATGGAAAAAGGGTATTTTTGGCATGTGATGGCATATATTACATTAGAAGATGTGCACGTGAATGAGCCTTTGATGGTACTATAGCTGATGTGGTTAGGGCCTGTGATGGTATAGACGTGTGTGTAGCAGAGATCGGGTCAGAGCATCTCTGAGCCCCCTACCCTCTCTCCGCCTCTATCCCCTTGTGGCCCCTATCGAGCCTCTCCCCTCACTGTCACCAGCAGTCCCACCACGGGGGAGGTCCCCTTTTCTAGCTTCTCCCTCGTCCACCGGCTCGCCTCTGGGTCGCTTGTCCAGCTGAGATGGTCCCGGCTTCCTGCCATCCGCTCCGTCCCCGGGGCTACCTTCGCTCCACCTGCTGGGGTTGAGTGCACAACCAGCTCCTGCTCTGCCCCTCTCCTGCCATCTGCCCTCCCTTTTGTATTCCCCGCGTTACGCTACGCAGCGTCCCTGCATAGGGGCCGGTAGCCACGGGGTCCTAACACCTGCGGATTCAGGCTGGGGCGCCTCTACGCATGTGTGGCCAGCTCACTGTTCACCGCTCGGCGCACCGCCAGCAGCAATGGTCGGGTGGCTTCTTGTGTGGGGGTCTGGTCCCCCATCACAATGTGGACAGAGATGGCAACAGGATTTGTGACAGTAATAGGTTCCTAGATTAGTGTTTCCATTGTGGCGTGTGAAATTGGTGGTTTTTGTCTCAAAGTGGAGGGCTGTCTATAAGCAAGGATTGGCCTGCCTTCCAAGATCTATGAGAGTGAGGAATTATCATCTATGACAGGTTGTAAATCCTTGATGATGTGCTGGAGAGGTTTTAGCTGGGGGCTGTAGGTAATGGCTAGTGATATTCTGTTGTATCTGCCCGACTTTATCAATCTGTTTCTTCACTTCTGGTGGTTATTGTAGTTTTAAGAATGCTTGAGCGAGATCCTGTAGGTGTTTGTCTCTGTCTGAGGGATTGGAACACATGTAGTTGTATCTTAGGGCTTGGCTGTGGACAGTGGATCATGTGATGTGTTTTGGATAAAAGCTGGAGGCCTGAAAGTAAAGCGGTATTTATGTGATCATCACTTATTTGTACTGTAGTGTCGCAGAAGTGGATCTCCTGTGTAGAGTGGTCTAGGCTGAGATTGATGGCGAAGTGGAAACAAAGTTAGGCCAATATGCGTTCCACCATTCACTTCAATGGCAGCAGAATTAGGCCCATGCAAAGCTTGTTTGAAAATCCCATTCTAAATTGGTGTCTTTGAATTCAAAGCCCAAGGTTGGTTAATACTGTAATGAGTCAACTTCAGCTCGTGTTGATCTTGTGCATAGGACCTGAAGAACAAGCTTGCACAGTTGATGTGGAATGACTGGAACTCAGAAGTACGCCAGGCAGCTGCCCTAGCACTGGGTCGTATGAAGCTTGGAAAAGAAGTCCATGACCAACTCAGGTGAGAGTTAACCATCATGGTAGCTTTGCTATGGTGAAATGGAGATCAGAACTATTATCACTCAAGAGTTTTGGTCACTTTTGACATCCGTATAGCACTACTTAGCAACAACCATATTAGTATTGCCTTTGCTGAATGGTGGAACCTATCTAGACAATAGATTGACAATGGCACATCCACAGGACTGCTACAGCACTATATTTTTTGGAATGATGATGTATTTTGTAATCCTAATCTATGACAGAAACTTTGCTTTCTAATACATATTGAATGTATGGGTTTCTTTGTTTACAATTACAGCCATAATAATTGCAAGCACATCCCATTGCACGTATACGACTGTTCTTGACATTACCTAGAAACTCTTGCGGGGAAGCAATTACTATATATACTTTTGAATCAGATACTTACATTAAAATTTCAATCCACTAACATGGACTCAGCCTAATTCAGTGTCTGAAAACTGTGAGACCCAAGATAACATTGACGGCTAGAAAAGTTGCATGTCGGCAGCTGAAAAAGAGACCAAAGTTAGGGGCAAATTTTATAGAGCCACTTACATGCATCACTCACTTTTGTTAGTTTCTAGATTACAAAATGATGGGCGCTATCCACTTTATTAGCCTACCTGTGAATATGTCCATTAAGTATTTACAAGCAAATCTCCTATATACTCCAGGAGACATTAGTCTGCAGTAAGGAGTATGTGAATACTCTCATTGAGGACTTGTGTGAAGTGTAAATATAGGTCTCTTGCACAGTGTCCCCAGGAGTGCTGGGACTCATTATAGAGAGACTAAAGGACTGAGTTTTTTTTTTAAAGAGCAGTAAATGGGAAAGGAGCCAAATGGGGAAATAATGAGTCTCAGTCAGTATAACGCTCCCATCTTTGTGTGACTGTGCATCTGCCTGGATCATGCAGACCCCCCACATCCCAGCAGTTGTTTGTTCAGAACTCCTTTGTGCTCTCAGGGTGAAGCTGATCAGAGGAGATTGCCGGATGAAGGTGGAAGCTCTCTCATTGATTGGCTGGCTACGGCTTATGACAGCGAAGTTGCTCCCAGGCTTCCTTAAGTGCTTCTCCAATGACTTTATTGCAGTCCGGAGGGAAGCTTGCCTTACAGCCGGAGCACTCAGAATCAGAGATGAAATGGTAAATGGTGTAAAAAAAAGTCCTGATAAATGATCCTAAACACAAAAGAGAAAAAATGATTGTTTCCTAAGTTAATGCTAATTCTAATTTGTGTATTCCTTGTTCAAGGCAGGATGTACTAATATGGAGCACTCACTTTTGATAATTTCTAGTTTATAAAATGATGGGAACTGATACTGTTAAAGAGTTTATTGTGAGTTTTGAATATTTTTCCCATATGGAATGAGAAAAAAATTATGTATCTCCAAAATATTGGGCAGGAACATGCATGCTGTAAAAATAAAATTGAAGTAAATTAAATTGAAAAACCAGTCTGCTCACCAGTATATAAAAGGGATCTAAGGGACAAGGAACGTGTTTGTAGTGAAAAGCATGCTTCCTTCCACTCCCTCCCTACACAAATCTTCACCCAGAATATTAATCAAACTGTTCTTCTATAAGGCTTGGGAAAAATTGATTAATTTTTAGAATCATTTTTTTCGGGTTTGCATTCAGTGTCTGAACCAGGGACAGAAGACTAGAAGAGAGGCTTGTGGTACAGTATGTGTGTGCTTTGCTCTACTTTAAAATCAAACGCAGGTGGTGGTCTTCAGTTGCAAATAAAAAAAGGAAAATAAACCAGACTGGTCATTCTAACACAATCCAAGCAGATATTGCATTATGTAGGAGGCAGTGTCCCATCCAGAGAACCATGGTTTTTTTTTTTTAGAGTAAGTGACTTGGTAGAAAATAAAACATTTAGGCTACATCTAGACTGCAAGCCTATTTCAAAAAAGAGAGTATAGACTGCAACCAGTACTTTTGAAAAAGCAAACTGCTTTTTCAAGAGAGCACCCAGGCAGTCTGGATGCCCCGTTTCGAAAAAGCACAGTTTGCATTACATTACATTATTCCTCATAAAACGATGTTTTCCACGGTCAAAAAAACTGCCACGTTCTTTTTATTTACTTTCAAAAGAACACGGCAGCAGTCTAGACTCAGGGGAAGATTTTTTGAAAAAAGGCTACTTTAAAAAAAAACCTGTAGTCTAGACACACCCTCACAGAGCCACACTGCTTGCCATCTCTCACATACCTAAATCTAGTATGTCCATGCAATACAGCCCCTTTTAAAAGATCTTCTGGCTCTACCCTGTATCTACTATATATTTGAAAAGTTTGTCTGTCTATGCATGAATCTGTCTCTGTCTGTCTGTTGGTTCAAGTACTCCTCCTAAAACAGGAGTGGGGAACCTATGAGCTGCCCCCAGCTTGCCTGGATCTGGCCCCCAAGGCTCAGGGCTCCTCGCCAGCATTGGGCAGCCCACACTGATGCTCCAGTGCCTTGCCCTGCCATCCCCTGCAGGAATGGAACACACAAATCCACTAAGTTGCACCCCACCCCCACCCCAGGCTTTAGTGTGTGAGGGGAATGTAGGGAGTGTCTTTCTGCTGCTCAGTTTGAAGGCCACGTCAGTGAGGGTTTGGGGTTTTTTGCTTCTCACTTATGTGCAGCCCCCAAATGATTTTTCTGTGGGTCAGCAGCCCCAAAAAAGGTTCCCCACCCTTGTCCTAAATGGTATACAGCTTCAGTATACAGCTTCTTCTTATCATAACTTAAAGCAAGGTAAGGGTTTGATTGTGCCAGGAAAGCAGGATGTGCCTGGAATGAAATTGCTTCTCATAAAATCATACAGAAAAGAGACAACCTCCAGGCAGATGAAAGTGGCTGGCTGCGAATGCTCCCCTCCCGCAGTCTGGGACTGATCCAGACCCAAGCCTCCCATCCCCAGGTGCCCTTTAAGGAGGGCAAGGGGATTGAAGCTCCCTCCTGATTCATACAGGAACGTTGCTGGCTCTTCCCCTTCATCATGGACTAAGAGGAAAATGCACGGTTTGCTGCATTCGTCACTCTGACTGGGGAGCATGGGGGGGGGGAGAAATAAACCGGGACCTGCCCTAGCCAAGGGAGATGCACCCCTCCCCGGCTGTGCTGGCTGGAGCCAAATTGCTGTGGTGAGAGAGGGCTCTAGTCTTCTCTCTTTGGGGCAACCTGCATACTGAATCCCTCCTCTTCAGCCCCACCCCAGAGCAATGATTTGAAGGAAGCATGTACATTTTCATTTTATTTTCCAAAAAACAAAAATTGAGTTAAAGATCCGAGCAGTGCTGGGTAAATCTTCTAGGATTACTGTATGTTGTGTTCTGTCCTGTATTGTTTTCACTTGTGCTTTTAGTCTCATTAGCTCTTTAGGACAGCGATTTATTATTTGTTGTCGGTCACATCTTGTATGGTATCACATGCTCATATGATCCTAAATAAATAATAAAGCATGATGATAATATCTACTAACAGCTGTATCCTTCCATCTCAGGTGCTAACGTGCCTCTTTAAGATGATGCAGACTGACTCCCATTGGAAAATCAAAGCTTTTGCCATCAGAGGTATAGCAGTTAGTTGCTGAAGACCAGTTGTCTTAATAGGCTATTTGTTTGTAAGGATTTTAATATTTTAATTTCTTAAATTATATTTAAGATTTCAAAATCTGCAAGTTTAATGTCAGATGTGGCACATGTGAACAGATAGAAAATCTAATGGGAATAGAAATACAACAGTAGGATCTTCGATATAGAGTACTAATTTAACAAAGTTCATAAACCTCTGCTGTGTGGCCTGAAAATAGTAGCTGTTAACATTTTAAATTTAACTACTTTCATGGATCCTATGCCAGGAGATAAAGCTCTTTCACTGGTAGATTTGCAAAAGGGGCACAGCAGCACACAAAAACTTCTCAGTCCGCTACAAGGAACAATTCCTCAAATTCTCGAGATTCTTTATTAACCAATTGTTAAATATCAGGGTCCTGTGCAGCAAATTTGCTTTGTATCCCCTCTCTCTCTCTTCTGTGAAAGTTTTTAAGTAGCTAAGAACATCACTAGATGACTTGGGTAGATTTATTTTGGATTTAAAAAATACAGTGATTCAAAGCAGCAATTTTATTGCAGGCTGAGAATTCTAAACTGTGTATAAGCCAGGGCCAGAAAGCATTATTCTAAAAAAATTCATATGAATGAAAATATTCTTTATACTTTTATCTTGGATTTCCTCTGAGGATCTTTGACTCGGATCCTCAAAGGTACATAGGTTCCTAACTTCCACTGAAGTCACTGGAAGTTAGGAATGTAAAATACCTTTAACTTAAGGCCCAGATCTTCAGTGTACACAACACACATTCATTCAGTCTTGCAATCCTAAGCCAAGTACTATATCCATTTTACAGATGAGAAAACAGACAAATTTGGCTTCTTCTTACTCCAGACACCTCCCAGAAAATAGCAATGGGCAATTCTTCCTTAACTTCTAAAATTCTCACCTATGGGGTTCCTCAAAGTTCTATTCTCTCATCATTATGTGAAACCGTGAGAGAAGCACGAGGATCTATGGTCTTTGGTGTCACATGCGAAAAGTACGCAGAAAGAATTCTGCTTTACATCTCCTTCACTCTGACACAAATAGCAACAAATGTCCCAGTGCCTGGCTAAAAGGCAGCTGGCTGAAGCTGGACCCAGACAAGATGGAAGTGATATTGCAGGGAAGGAGGAAACACTTTGGAAAGGAGTTAATATTCCACCTTTCTTTACTGAGGGTGTCTGTCTCCGGACAGTCAAATCAATTTGCAGCTTTGGGCTCCTTATTAATACTGAAGGGAGCGACATCTGCAAGAGAAAAAAAGCAGCCTTCTTCGACACGGGATAGTTAAAAGATTATATCCAATGTTTTGGCTGTGCTGATCCACACATTTGTGATGTGCATTACAGACTGGATTTACTGCATGTCACTAGAGTTAGATACAAGTTGCATCTACCAACCTTAAGCTTTTCTTTTTTTTAATTTGTAGTCCCCTTACTATAGGAGCCTCTGACTTTTACTGGGAGGATCCTTTGTGCTGCAATCTAGCTCTAGAGATTACAACTCCCATGAGCCTTTGGGGAAAAGGGGGAAAAACTTGCTCTCTTCTTCCAGACAGGGAAAGAGAAGGATGGTGGGCTCCATTTTGGGGAAAGGAACCAGATTGCTGGTGTGGAGCCTTTTCCAGGTCAGGAGCTGTGTTGTTGAAGTGAGAGCCTGTTACTCAGAGCCTGCTGGGGCTTGGATCTAGCAGGCTGCTTCAGGGGTTATTGGTGATTATCCCTGGAGAAGAGAGACCCTGGCTGTGCCTGTGGCTGAGAAGGGCCTGCATAAACTTGCATAGAAGTAACTGAGAGTAACTGTGGCTGTTTGGGAAAGTGCTGCCTGGGATGGAGCACAGAAGACAAACTAACTTTGGGTCTAAAGAGAGCCAGAGTGATCTGCCCAGTGAACCAGAGCTGCTAGCATTTGCTGGGGACTGCTCTAGTGGCAGAGGGATTTTGTAGTTGACTGCTGAGCTTGGACTGACACAGAACCCGCACAGTGCTGTCTCCACTCCAGCTGCAGACCTTCAGGCGTGTCCACACAAGTGTCTGGAACGCTGAATCCAGAGGAGTGCGCACTTTGGGGTGGAATAAATGGTGGCAGGGTAAATGCCAGTTAGATAAGTTTCCTTTATTTCTGTGTACTTAATTAATTGATTTTATTCACTTTTAATCTGTTAAACCCTGTTTAAATTGTTAAGTAAAGGGCTGTTAATTCTAATTCAATCAATTAGATGTATATTATTTAGAATTGTTGTTTTGGTGTTAGATCCAGATTAGTACCATAATTATTTTATTCCTGGAGGCTCCCAAGGCACACCATTAAGTGTGTACAGGGCCAGCCAGATGGAGGCACCACAATTGTATATTCCTTTAGGACAGTGGTCCCCAACCTTTAGAGGCTCCTGGGAGCCCGGGGGTGGGGCCACTCACGCGCCGGGCGCCCAGGGGCGGGGCCACGTGTCCTGGGGCACGCCAGGGGTGGGAATGCCCTTGCACCCGGCGCCAGCATGTGCCCCAGGGCCGGGGCCTCCCGAGCGCCTTGTGCCGTGGGCTGGCACCGCCGACCGAGCCGCACGCCTGGGGCCAGCACTGGCGCCAGGCACCCGCATGTGCCCCCGGGCTGGGGCTGCCTGAGTGCCGCACACCAGGCGCCGTTGCGTGTCGCGCGCCTTGGGCCAGCGCCTCCAGTGTGCCGCGCGCCGGGGGCGGGGCCGGCCCAGGTTGTCGGCAGGCACGCACAAATGCCCCGGCAGGTGCCATGGCACCCGCGGGCACCGCGTTGGGGACCACTGCTTTAGGAGCAAGGGACTGCAGCAAGGGAGTGGATAGGAGATCCCCACCTAAACAACATCACCACTGGGGTACTTGGGATCTCCTTTAATGTTAAAGCCATCAGGTGCCCAGGCACACATGTGAGTGTGGCTTGCTCTTGAGTAACCACAGGAGGAAAGAGGGGGGTTACAAATTAAAATTACCTTTAATGCAGATTATCTAACTCCTGGCATCAAACACACAAAACCCCAGGCCAAAGACAACTGCCAGGGAGAGAGAGCCGGAAAAGTTATACACAAAGACCGTGTCTAGACTGGCCAGTTTTTCCAGAAAATCAGCTGCTTTTCCGGAAAAACTTGCCAGTTGCCTACACTGGCTGCTTGAATTTCCGCAAAAGCACTGACTTCCTACTGTAAGAAATCAGTGCTTTTTGCGGAAATACTATGCTGCTCCCGTTCGGGCAAAAGTCCCTTTTGCGCAAAAGGGCCAGTGTCGACAGCTGAGATTTGTTTTGCGCAAAAAAGCCCCGATTGCGAAAATAGCGATCAGGGCTTTTTTGCGGAAAAGTGCGTCTAGATTGGCCACGGACGCTTTTCTGCAAAAGTGCTTTTGCGGAAAAGCATCCGTGCCAATCTAGACACTCTTTTCCGAAAATGCTTTTAACGGGAAACTTTTCTGTTAAAAACATTTCCGGAAAATCATACCAGTGTAGACGTAGCCAAACTTTGGTTGCAGAGCAAGTAATTGAACCCAAATCTTCTAAATCCCAGGCTAGTAGCCTAACCACAGGGCAATCCTTCCTCTCTGCAGAATATGTAACATTGCTATGGTGGCACAATTTTTCCACATTGAGGAGGCAGAGCCTTTTGACTGCTATACTTAATGTCAAAATGGTATATTTACATTAGGGATGTAAAATCCCATTTAATCAGTTAACTGGTTAAACATTTTGTTGAACTGGTTAACCTCTTAAATGGAGCTGGACTGGAGCAGCTCTCTGCCCATGGCATGGTGCAGTGGGCCAGTCGGGCTGGAGCAGCCAACTGCCCGTAGCACGGCAGGCTAGGCCCACTGTGGGTGGAGGCTGCTCCAGCCAGGCTGGGCCACCAATTAACCATTCACATCCCTAATTTACATGTCCCTATACACCTCATTTTTCAGTATTTCTGAGGCCTATTATTTACCTCCCATATTACTTTCTTAGGGCTTCCTCCCCAATATGATATCACTAAAATTAGAAAGTAATACATTTAGAACAAATGTTTTAAAATGTTACTCTCATTACCCTAGAATCTTGTAGATTTTGATGCCATAGGATGTGAATAAATCAAACTGTGACTGGATTTCTAAAAAGAATGGGATAATGTTATGATTGAGCCAATATTTGTAGATGGGTATAAGGCTAAAATAGATGTAATCAAATCCATGCAGGAGATAAGTTGATTGCTACACAGGGCAGCAAAGAATCTTCACCTCTTGCCCTTTCCCAAGCAACTCTGCACAATTGACAAAGCACGTTGGAGATGTGTTTTTGTTTTATGGGTTTTTTTTAACCTTTGCTGTTGCATGGGATATTAGCTACTTGCCAGAGGTTTCTTCTGCCCTGTTTGGAAAATCTGTGTTCCTAAGTTTCCACAAGCAGGAAGCCCTTTGGAATACTTAAGAAAGAAGCACATGAGTTAACACAACCAAATCCTGACATGAAAGCATTTAAACAAAGCAAAGTACTTGTTTTCTCATTTTGTGGCAGCACTGGGCCAAATAGGTCATGTGACCCCTCAACTGAAACATCATCTTCTTTGGGCTGTTCATCATGAGGAAGAACCTGGAGTACGAAGGGAGGCCTGTCGTAGCATTGTAGCTCTCCAGCTGCAGGATGAAAGTGTTCGGGCCGTGTTACTAGAGCGGTTGATTCTGGAACCAAATGAGATGGTCAGAGAGTAAGTAGCCAGGTTCCAAAAGCAAAACATGCTCAGGGCAAAATAAAGCCTCTCTCATTATGGTTTTTAGTGGATACTCCCCAGACTTCTGAGTGTGCGCTGTGTGCCCACCTTCTTTCTAAGGGATACTGCTTTGTTTCCTAACACTGCATCTTCACAACATAGCAGGGATGAGGCAATACATAATTTCCTCAAAGGGCTTCTAAGGATTAATTTGATCACCCCTGAATTAACCCCTCTTTTACTGTCTCCAAAACTTACCTTTCAAAGCAGCTGATGATTGCTAGGTAGGGTTGGGGGAAGATGGAAGATGGTACAAGTGTTCCTTGTACCATTATTCCAATTCTCTGCACCCACTTCATGAAGCTGTTGCCATCAATATCAGCCAAGATTTCTGAAAATATTTCCACGGGTATCCAACCTCTCTTCTTATTCAGATTTTCCGGCCCTTTCCACACTCGATTTTGAATGTCTTACTAAAGTAGGGAGGTTTGGTCAGACTTTCACATTTCACATAACTTCTCAAGGGAGACAGAATACAAATACCCCAATTCCATGATTCTTGAACTGTGGTCCATGGAGACCTTGCAGATCGTTTGGGAGAGCTGGCAAGTCATATGGTGTCAGCTGTTGTCTTTATCCAACATTAAATGAAGAGAAAAAGGTTTTCCCAATATTGAGTTTGGTCCATATAAATTATTGTCACAGTAGTCATTGATATGTGCTAAGGGCCAAACAGGAAATGCAATATCATAGGAAAATCTCTCTATTAAGCTGTGCTCCATGCTATGGCAAATATTTGAGAATTCTTGCCTTAACTGGAATGTGGGTATTACACTTCTCTTCTGATGAAAGATACTATCATATAATTAAAGACCAGGGTCCAGTTCTGATGTTACTGATGTTGGTTTTACATTAGCGTGACTCAGTTGGCTTCAATAGTTACCCCATAGATGTACCTGTGTAACTGAGATCAGGGTCACAAGTGGTCAGGATCATCATTTTTACTTCTCATCTGGAAGTGTGCCCCAGCATCACGTCCCCTAACATGTTACAGCATTGCTTCAGTATCAACACAAAGACAAAAAAAATCCTTAAATATGTTTAAATCACATGTTTAAATATATTGTGAACAGTATTGTGTTAATACTGCTTCCAGCAGCACCTAACAAATCATTAAAGCTAGTTATCTTACCTACTTGCTCCCCTCTCTCATCTGCTACCTCTATGCAATTCTGTACTTGCTCCCCCGCCAATCCTCTGAAGCCCAGACCAGCTGGTGGCCCAACCCATGCCAGTGTGGGAACACAATCCCTTCCTTCAACAGTTTACAGTGATAGTTGCTGTTAGCTCTTCTTCACACATGTATGTGAGGCAAACAAGAGAAGGCAGCACATATTGAAGGGCTTGGCTGGTTCCCAGATAGCATTTTAACTTCATTGCTCTTTGTGGCTCTCGCTTTTCCTTCAAGATTCTACCTTAGTAACAAGTCCTCTGTCACTTCTGTTTAGGGAGATGAATAAAGCTGTGAAGGCTCTCAATTTTCAACATGCAGAGGAACAAGAAATGATTCAGAAGATCAAGAATGAGGTAAAGACACTGAGACCCCAGCTCATAAATGAAATGTGGTCTGGGCTTTGGGCTGGAAGATAAGGGAACAATATAACTTTGTATTTGGTGGTGGGTAGAAGGCAGCAGATCTCTCGCATACCACAGAGCTAATATAAATTTGAGTAGAAGGAGGCATGACCATCCCAGCTAGAGGATGGATGTTCTAAGAGATAGTAAATAACCTCACTTACATGGGGAAATAGAATCTAATGTGCCCCTGCCTACGCACCACAAAACTGCATTGGCCTTTTTTGTTACCAGACTTAGATTCATTTACTGCCAGCTTCTCAGAATTGGAATATTAAATGGTGCTTCAAGGAGAAGTCAAAACAGAGAAGTCTCTGTCCCAGGTGCATGTGATCACTCATATTATGTGCACTATATAGCAAAGGCTCTCACTTTTTATCCAATGTTAGGCACAGCTACATTCAGAAAATTGAATATAAAAATATTTCTCCTTTTCCTACTTAAAAAGGAGGATTTAAAAAAATTGTCAAATAATGCTCTCTCATAGTTACATGTAGTTCATCATATATTCAAGGTGCTGTGTAATGAAGGACTGTACTGCATCATTCCATCTTTTTTTCCTGTATTTCTGGACACATCCATGGGAGGACTGCAACTCACACAGCTAGCATTCAGGCCCACCCATATCTGAGCATGGGTGTAGCCCCAGCAGCTCTGTTGGTAGACTTGCATCAAGTTTCCTGTGCAATATATAGGACTTTACATATACGTTTTTCCATTCAAACTACCAAAAAAAATCATTTGTAGATTTGCTTTGTAGGCCATGGCAATTATGATGGTCCCATCCCACACTGTTTCATTCATTTGGTACTCTCACTTTCACAAAAATACTGATAACTGGAACTACCCAGAGTGCTCTCTCACAAAGTGATAATGTCAGAATTTAATGAAAATAACTCTGCAAGATTTAATAATCCAGCCAAAAATATATTTGCCCTCCTCTTTACCATGATAATTAATAATGGAAAAAACTAGTCACTGGCCCCAAAATTGCTCATGGCACTCAATTTTGCAATTAAGAATTTGAAGAGTTATCCTCGGAGTAACTGGTCTCTTGTTCTATGTTTTTTATACAGATTTCCAGGCTAAGCCAAAAGGATTTGGTGACCCAGAAACTGATAAAACTTGAAGAGCTTATAGATCACCTGTGGCAGGAAGTCAATCGAATATATCATGCAAAGGAAGAGCACGGCTCTGCCCACAAGGATATAATAGAGAGACTCATAACTGAACTTGGATCCACTGTCTCTGGTAATGAGAATGCATGGGTTAAAAGCGATGCGTTACATAGACCTCTTTTTGGAAAAGATCGTAACAGTCTTATAAGTTACTTGTTCAGTGGGAGGAGGTTATATCATTCAATAGTTCTTCCAAGAGATTCTGCATATCATTCAAAGGCCAGGAGAGTTGTAGATGCAAAAGATATAAAACACGATTTAATAAATTTTCTGGGCTGCTAAGCTACCTTGCACTGCTTGGCTTTAAAATGGCTGGAGCTAATCAGTATAGAATTCCTCTTGCATAGGGAAAACTCTTCACACCTAGAACACTGACCTCCTACTACCACCTGCTAGTGCAGTGTTGGACAGAACACATAGAAGCACTTCTTACCAGTCAGGAGAATAGAATGTGCTGAGTAAAAAGGTTCTGGTGGGTGGAGGTGAAACTGCCATTGTCATTAGGAAGGCAGACAGGGAGCCAATTACCCCAATTACCAATTACCTGGTAATTGCACATACCAGCCGCAGTCTCCAGGAGAGGGGAACGGAGAGCACAGTGCAGGCAAGCTGGCTGGCCTGCAGGAGGGGAGCTGCACTTGCGCCGTGCAGCCGCAGCCAGGCACAACCCACCCTCCTCCAGGAGGGAGGGGAACGGAGAGCGCGGCGCAGGAGAGCTGGTCTGCCTGCGGGAGGGGAGATGCACTCGCGCCCAGGCAAGTAAAAATAAACTTGTATACCCCGAGGACACGTATACCCCGTGGGGCGGTTGCGGGGTTTGTAAAAACTTTGTATAACCCGCAGGTTATATGTGCTAAAATACGGTATATAAATCCCTTCCTCATAGAGAAAAGTTGCTGATAGAGAGGATTCTTTACTGTTCCTCTCCCCTGACCCCATTTTCAGAAACTGGAACAGAATCCAGATCTGATCTGTCAAGAGTTTCCTTGCTCAGATCTGAATATTGTAGAGTAGGTGGATTTGAGGACTGGGCCAAGGTTGACAGTATATAGGGAGGGAATGATGAGAGGGGTCAGGGCATCTGACAAGAGCCAAATGATATCCTACCATGAAGGGGACAAAGTCAAAAGGCCTACAATTTTCATGGCGCAATAAAAAGTGGGTTCCTCCTTCTAACCCAATGAAACACTCTCCGCAATGATTGTATTAGGCTTGCCATTTGAGTGCTGACCACAAGATCAAGAGAACCCAGAAAGCTATCAGTGAAAACTATCACTCCCAATTTACAAGATCTCAATGGGGGATTGGATAGGCAAACAAAGATGAGATTTAGGTAAAAGGGAGTGTTCCTGTGGTCTGAATAGACTGGTAGAATACCAGCATTACACTATTTGAGAGAAGAATTTGGCCTGGTCTTTTTCATTTCAGTACTAAAATTATCATCATAATCAACAGCATGGAGTCAGGGGTGGGCAAATTCCAGCCCACGGGCTGGATCCAGTCCACAGGGTTAGTCCCTGGCAGACCCCCACCTCCATGTCTACTTGTGCCTCCACAGGTCTTGAAGGACTGGAGTTCTCATTGGCTGCGGATTGCCATTTGGGGCCAACGTGAGCTGCAGGAAGCGGCATCCTGGTCCGTGACGCTTCCTGCTGCTTTCATTGGCTGCGAATGGCAATTTGTGGCCCACCAGAGCTGCAATCCTCCAATTACCTGTCCATCCACAGGTAAACATAGTGGCGGCGGCCCACCAGAGACTAACCCTACAGGCTGCCATTCTTTTATTACCCACCCATGTTCTAGGGCTATGTCTAGACTGGCATGATTTTCTGGAAATGCTTTTAACGGAAAAGTTTTCTGTTAAAAGCATTTCCAGAAAATCATGTCAACAGAAAAGTTTTCCATTAAAAGCATTTTCAGAAAAGTGCGTCTAGATTGGCAGGACGCTTTTCCGCAAAAGCACTTTTTGCAGAAAAGCATCCGTGGCCAATCTAGACGCGCATTCTGCAAAAAAGCCCCGATCGCCATTTTCACGATCGGGGCTTTTTTGCAGAAAACAAATCTCTGCTGTCTACACTGGCCCTTTTTCGGAAAAAGATTTTTGCCCAAACGGGAGCAGCATAGTATTTCCGCAAAAGCACTGACAATCTTACATGAGATCATCAGTGCTTTTGTGGATATTCAAGCGGCCAGTGTAGACAGCTGGCAAGTTGTTCCGCAAAAGCAGATGATTTTGCGGAAAAACTTGCCAGTCTCAACACAGCCTCGGTGTTTACATTACATTAATGCTTATATTAAAATTTTTCAATTCTACCTTATGCAAAATAGATTTGACTGCACTTATATTTACTAGATGTAAACATTGGTTAACCAAATCATTCTATAATAGGAAATTTATAAACTGTCTAGGACTTTGACCTAATGAGGAGCTTTAGCTGGATTCAAAATGCTTAATCATTAAAAAAATTCACAAAACACTTCATGATATCAAAGAATTAATTTCTGTCATTTCCAAAATCCGTTCTGGTACTGGCCCCTGCAAAAAGCTTAAGCTACTACTGCTGGTGTTGCAGCAGCTATTGACGTCCTTATTTCCAGTGTTACATAAACATCAGCTTCAGAGGGGTAGCCGAGTTAGTCTGTAACTGGAAAAACTTAAAAAAAGAACAAATAGTCTTTAAGGTGCTGCTAGACTAACAAAACATGTACAGGCAGTCCCCGAGTTACGCGGATCCGACTTATGTCGCATCCGCAGTTACGAACGGGGCCGTTCCTCTCCCTGGTCTCCAGCAGACCAGGGAGAGGAAGCAAAGTGGCGGAACACGTGGGCAGCGGACAGGGCTGTCCCCTGCCCACGCACTCCGAGGCTTGGCTCTGCTTCCCCCCCCCCCGTCCTCCTGGTCTGCAGACCAGGGGGATGGAACGGGGGGCAAAGCAGAGCCAAGCCGCGGAGCGCCCGGCCAGCTGACAGCCCAGACGCGTCTGGGCTATCAGCTGATCGCGCGCTCCGCGGCTTGGCTCTGCTTTGCTCTGTTTCCCCCCCCCCCCCCCCGTTCCCCTGGTCTGCAGACCAGGGGGACGGGGGGGCAAAGCAGAGCAAAGCCACGGAGCACGCGGGCAGCGGACAGCCCAGACGCGTGTGGGCTGTCCGCTGCCCGCGTGTTCCGCCGCTTTGCTCCCCCTCCCCCTGGTCTGCAGACCAGGGGGAGGGGGAGCAAAGCAGAGCAAAGCCACGGAGCCCGAGGGCAGCAGGACAGCCACGGCGTGTCTGGGCTGTCCCGCTGCCCCCGTGCTCCATGGCTTTGCTCCGGACACCTGTGGTACAGCAGCTGGGGCGCTGCCAGTTGGTCCCGTAGCGCCGCTCTGGGCGCTACTGGACCAACCGGGCAGCACCCCAGCTGTTCTGCCCCTGATTCAGCCACTGCTGGTCAGATTCAGCAGCGGCTGAATCAGGACGCCTGGGGCAGAGCAGCTTGGGTGCTGCTGGGTTGGTCCAGTAGCGCCGAGGAGCGGCGGCGCTACTGGACCAACCCAGCAGCACCCCAGCTGCTCTGCCCCAGGCGTCCCCAAGTCAGCTTCTGCTGAATCTGACCAGTGGCTGACTACAGGAAGCCCCTGCCCCGGGCTTCCTGGAATCAGCCGCTGATCAGTTTCAGCAGCAGCTGACTTGGGGATGCCTGGGGTTCTTAAGTTGAATCTGTATGTAAGTCAGAACTGGCGTCCAGATTCAGCTGCTGTTGAAACTGATCAGTTTCATCAGCGGCTGAATCTGGATGCCAGTTCCGACTTACATACAGATTCAACTTAAGAACAAACCTACAGTCCCTATCTTGTACGTAACCCGGGGACTGCCTGTAGATGGTATCATGAGCTTTTGTGGGTACAACCCACTTCCTCAGATGATACTACTGCGTGAGCAAATTTCCCAATCTTTTTAATAGTAGGGGGAGAATGTGGTAATGAATGCATAAGTCAATCAGATGTAAATGAGACTAAGACAGTGCAATTAAGGTGTAAAAATCAAATCAATCTCTCTCTCTCTATATATATATATATATTTTAAAAAGTTTTTCCTGAAGGACAGAGCGACATCACCACATCACTCTGCATCCTGCCTGCCTTCTCCCGCTCTCCCCTCCCCCATATTGAACTCAACCTTGCTGCTTCCCTTTGCCACTTGGAATTGCTATTTTAAACCAAGACCCTACTCCCCTTCTGGCACCTCCACCCTGCAGGGCTTTCAATGCCAAGAAACATTGCACAGTAGCCAGCAGACGCCACATTGCAGCTGAGACAGCCCAGTGGTGGGAGGAAGAGCAGCCCAGGGACAGGCACTAGGAGTGGGGCTCCCAGCTGGTCTTATGTGTCAGCAGCAGGTTCTTGGGGGCTCCCCTGCTGCCAGGCTCTTGGGGAGCCAGAGCATGGTGCCCAACCACCCAGAGTCTGGTTGCCCCCACAAAGACTCACTCCCTCCCTAGCAGTTGCACTTACCATAGTGGTCAGAGCACTCCTGCACCATCCGGAGGAGCCACCGCACTGACCTGTCTGCTCCTTCTCTTCCACTCCTGGTGAGCAGCTCTGAGCTCTGCGGGCAGGGCTAGGGCACTGAGCAGTGCAGGTGGGAACACATACGGGGGAGGGCAGGACACTGCTGCTTTCCCCACCTCAGCAGGCTGCACTGCCCCAGAGCACCACATGCACACGGCACTACCTGTGCCCCACACAGGGCGGGTAGGCACCCCTGTGTCTCCCTGGCCGCCAGGGTTAGAGCCAGGCCTGATGCACACTGTGCCCCGGGTGGGGGGGGGAGGGAGTTAGGATGGGCAGGAGGCTGGGCTGAAAGGAGGGGGGGGGGGGAAGGGAGAAGGGGCCCAGGATGATGTGCAGACAGGGAAGAGGCCTGCCCTCCCCAGTGGCCAGAGGGGAGAGATGAGGTTGTCTACCACTCACGAGATGGGGGCTGGTGAGCACAGCGAACAGGGGGCACAGCCTCCTAGTATAATCTAATACCCCAACTTTCTTACAGCTCCAAGACCTCCCTCTCCATTGGGCAGAAGCTAGAGACAATAGGGGGGCAGCAACATGACCCCAGATTTTTGCCAGGTCTTGCCTGGCTCCACTCAGTCACATGCTACTGCTGGACCCCCTCCCTGCATGACAGCTGCTGGAGCCAGGGAGCTGCAACCCTGGGGAGAGGTAGGGGCCAAGAGCTAGCAGCTGAAGGGAAAGTCACTGTTTTTGCTGCAGCTGTTTTACTCAGGGAGCTATAGCTGTGGCCCTTCCCTACAGCTTCCAGCTGTTAGCTCCACATGGAGAGGTGGGGGCAAACACCTGGAAGCTGCACAGAGGGACGGGTGCCAAACTGGTGAGGTGGGGGCACGAACCTTTAAATTGTGCCCCCACCAAGTATCAGTTGTCTCTGGCAGAAGCCTCCAGCCTCACCAACCCACCACAGAAACCCTGAGGTCCCCAGCCTGCCCTTAGTCTAATGGGTGGAGAATGGGGGCTCCATGAGTGGCAATTAATTATAAAAGATGCGCATGTGGCTTGCTAGTCACAGCTTGGCCACCTGTGCTGTACTATGCCTGGAATCGTAGGCTGCTACCCTTTATTTTATCCCATAAAAGGTAAAGAACATATAAAACTAACTTTCAGAGGGTATTGCAGGTACACTAAAATGGCAGGGAAAACAAAATTTAATTCTATGCTATTTTGGATAGGCTATATACCTACTTGTATGCATATCCTTTAGAAAGTGTTTAATCTGTCTACCCAGGTCAAAGCTGTTCGAACAGGATGAATTTTCAGATCTGGACCTCCGATTCAAATTTACCAGTAAGTGTAAGATAGCAAACAGATTTTTTTCTAAACAATATATTTACTTTGATCATAATTCAACAATTACATAGGCACCAGAGGTTTCTTGGTAATCAGCAGGCCCTTTTCAAACAAGAGGGTAGCTAAGGAGATCTTATCATCCAAGGTGTCACATGGAAGGGTATCCACACAGACATACTTAGGATATGAAGAAAGCAGAAACTCTATACCATCTGTAAACTCAGGATCTATCTCAAAGTATTTGGGTTCCTCCTTGTGGTACACTCTTGAGTTTTCTGTTGTGTAATACAGCAGCACACCATTTCCTTCATTACACAACCTAATGATGCCATGACGGAGCAGCCGTACCTGAGTCTCTTTCTTTATTGGTATATCAACATCACGAATGTCTCCATCTTCCCACCTGGCTGGAACACCATGTATACTCAGTGCCCTTTCATGCTCAGTTAGCACGGGAGGGAGGCAGTCATGAAGAAACAACTTTGCTTTCTGATCCACTGCAGCATCAATTGGTGCATAGTCCACTACTTTCTTTATCAAATTCTGTACTCTCTCTATAAAGGCATCTCGGCGAGAATCTACCACATCTGAATTCAGGACCCCCATATATTCTAGGTAATCTAGAGGGAGCCCTCGCCTGTACTCCACATCCTCTTCTATGGCCATCTGCAAGGCAGCTGGGAGGAGTTTCTCCAGCAGATCTCCCCAGGAGTTCCTCTGATAGGAAGAAACAGTTATGTGGAGTGAGTGTGCATCAGGAAGACAGTCCCCCTGATGGATAAATCCACGGGGAAAATAAAGCAGGTCCCCGGCTTCAAGTACTGTCTCCAAAATGGGCTCTCCAATCTCTTCCTGAGCAAAGTTACAGCTGGAGAACTGGGGCAACACCTCTGTATCATCCCTAGGACCATAAACCCGCCAGTGCTTCTTCCCTTCAAGCTGGATCACAAATGCTTCAATGTCATCGTAGTGTGGAGCAAAGCCCTGTGTTCCTGCAGGAGTCAGATAAGTGTTTGCTCCAGCCATGCTCCCAAACTGCTCCTGTAGGATGGAGAGGAAGTGCCATACAGTGGCAGAGAAGGCTTGTGGATTCAGCATCCGTAGGGAACAGCCATTCCTGTAGAAATCCCACACAACAGCAGGCAGCGCCCTACCAATAGGATTGTGGGTCTCCCTCGTCCCATCCACATAGCTTGTTACGTCCAAGTTGACCCCAAACTTAACAACATTGTCCCGCAGGATTGCATCAAAAGTGGAAGTGGAGAAGAGCCCCTGGTAATATGCTAGATTGCGTCGTTGGATCAAGAGGGGTTTCTTTTCCCAGCTCTGCTCAAAGAATTGCTGTGGAGAGATGGGTGCAATCAGCCACCCAAACAGCTTTGCTGCACGCTCTCTGCTGTGCTGGACCTGACCCAGCTCCCGGAGAAGGTCAAGCAGAGAGGGGCCAGTGACAGGCTCCTGGAACTCCAGGCTACTGTCCCCAGTCTCTGCTGCCACCAGTTTCTCCCCTGCCAGCTTTGGTCTAGAGTTTCCCTGCAGCCCCGAAGTTTGGCTTTGCCAAGGGACCAAAGAGCTGTCTCTATTCTTCCCTTTCTGGGGTCTCCCCAGCTTTCCTCCTGCTGCTCTCCGGGCAGGACCAAGGGCTCCGGGCCGCTCCTCCTTGCTGGGCCCCTCTGCTGCGGGGCGGGGGGGTCCGGACTGCTCCCCATTGGCGGGTCCGGCTGGAGCAGGACAATCCCCAGCCAATCCCCTCTTGCTCTGCCTGGGCCGCTTCTTTATGCGTTTGCCCCGCAGGGAGATCGCGAGGCCGGGACGCCGGGGCCCCGCCGCGGAGCGATACACCCAGAGCGCCGAGACACGTGCGCCGGCCTCCATGCTGCTGCCGCTGGGTGCGCCGCGGTGCGCGCTCCCGCTAGACACGTCACCTCCGAGTCCGCCCCTCCCCAGCCCGAGCGCGCGCGCGCCCCAGAGCCCCGTCGCTGCCGCGAGCCCTCAGGGGTTTGGCTTTGGGATGGCGCTTTGCGGTTCCTCGCGGCCCGGGCTCTGGGGATCGTTTTTTGCAGCCCCGCTTTGCTTGGGACTTTGCGGTTTGTGCGGGCAGCGGGCTGGGCTTCCCCCGCGCCGGAAGGTTTTCGGATCGCTCAGTTTCCCAGTTCCTGGGTAGTCGCCCGTGGGCCGCCGCGGACATTACGGAGGAGCCCCGGGAAGCTGAGTTCGGATCCCGCCCAGGAACCTGCACGGCGCAAATAACCAGCTTAGCACGCTCCGGTGGTGCATCGTGGATAGTTTTGAAGTCTGAGTTTCAGGTAGTCACACCACAAGCAGAGGGTGTGGCGTGTCCTAGATCAGTGTCTCAACTTTTTTTTTAAATAAAGTATCCCTTTAAAAAAAATTATAAGTACCACCAGTACCTACAGTTTTCAGCCACACACTTTTTTTGCTACCATTTCAAGACGTTTGTTTAAACAATTTAATCGTAGCTGGGCAGATGATGAAATTTTGGGTGTAAAAAGTACAAAAATAATAAGTGCAGTAAAATTTAAAACAAAAATTCAGTTTTCTCCAAATTTCAGTTGTGTTGACATACCCTCCAAACTTCTCCTGAGTACCTCTAAGGGTATCATAGAATCATAGAATACTAGGACTGGAAGGGACCTCAAAAGGCCATCGAGTCTGGTCCCTTGCCCTCATGGCAGGACCCAGTACTGTCTAGATCATCCCTGATAGACATTTATCTAACCTACTCTTAAATATCTCCAGAGATGGAGATTCCACAACCTTCCTAGGCAATTAACCACCCTAACAGTTAGAAACTTTTTCCTAATGTCCAACCTAAACCTTCTTTGCTGCAGTTTAAGCCCATTGCTTCTTGTTCTATCCTCAGAGGCCAGGAAGAACAATTTTTTTCCCTCCTCCTTGTGACACCCTTTTAGATACCTGAAAACCACTATCATGTCCCCTCTCAATCTTCTCTTTTCCAAACTAAACAAGCCCAATTTTTTCAGTCTTCCTTCATAGGTCATGTTCTCTAGACCTTTAATCATTCTTGTTGCTCTTCTCTGGACCTTCTCCAATTTCTCCACATCTTTCTTGAAATGTGGTGCCCAGAACTGGACACAATACTCCAACTGAGGCCTAATCAGCAAAGACTAAAGCAGAAGAATGACTTCTCTTCTCTTGCTCACAACATACCTGTTAATGCATCCCAGGCTCATGTTTGCTTTTTTTACAACAGCGTCACACTGTTGACTCATATTTAGCTTGTGGTCCACTACGATCCCATGATCCCTTTCTGCAGTACTCCTTCCTAGACAGTTGCTTCCCATTCTGTATGTGTGAAACTGATTGTTCCTTTCTAAATGGAGCACTTTGCATTTGTCCTTATTAAACTTCATCCTGTAGTTCTCATACCACTGATTGAGAAACACTGTCCTAGGTCAGTCTGAGTGCAGTCCCATCCCAGGTAAGTGTGTGGAAGGAAACCCCACAAGGCCTGTCCCTCGAATCCGAGTGACTTGCAGGGTGGCTGGGCATAGATGTTCCACAGAAGTTCTACTCCCCAGCCCTTTTTTAATTGCCCGCTCTAGTTCTGTGGCATATAACATTGTTACACATTACAACGATTAAACAAATACATTTGAGTGTATCTACATTAGAACTAAAAAGCCTCTGGAATTTACATAAGCACCCTCATTCTCCTCTTTCTGAAATAGGCTGGGCTAGTTTTGCAAGGCAATGCTTTTTTGCTCAGACTTGGCTATGAGCGGAGCAGGGCTGAGTTTTCCTGTGGCAGGAAATGGGAGGATGTTTGAAATGTGACATTTTGTCCTGATCCCTGGATCCCCTTCAGTTTCCATTGTGTATGGTCCATTACTTGGACTTGTGATTTACACTGCTAACCAAGGGCAGTTGTGATGCTGTTTCTGAGCTATCCAAAAGGAACTGGACTGAGATTCCTTCTCCTCTTTCAAGTCACATCATCCAGGCCACAAAATAGAAATCAGATGCTAACATCACTGACAACAGATGCTTGCTCTACTTATCTGAACTGGTTTTCCCTGGGGCTCTGTATCCTTGTCATGTGTTAAACCCATGACATATCCAACCTGCCCAGTTCACTGGTAATGTGTTTGGATGGCATTCCCAGGACAATCTTAGCTCAGATTTCCAATGATGTATGATTAGGACCATGCAATATTGCCAATCAAACATGCAAACTGAAGAAATGAGTGTCTGCACATTTTGTTTCAAATTCATAAAACTTTCATTCCACAAAGTTCCTTAACCTTGTGCCTTTTTGTTAAAAAAATAGAGCTTGTCGTAAATGAAAGTGGGTCTGTTATTGAGGGGGAAAAGCCCTCTGTTTTTTAAAGTTTAATTTTATTTCAGATGAAGATTGATGTTCATGAGTATTGATGAGAAACTAGCAGTGTCATGAAAAGGCAGAACATTTGGGGATGGTGGTGGCAGGGAAATGTTCCAGTATGCCAGTATTATTTTGTAAACATTTGCAGTATATTTTTTGTTATTTTTGCACACCAATTTTTGGGAATCTTTTTGTAATTTTCCTGGCTAGAATTATTTTTTTATGCAGAGCTATGGCATTTAAGGCCAAAAGCACCAGCTCATCTAGTCTCACCTGTATATCACAGGCTAGGCACCAAGTCAGTAACCAGACCAAAGTAGTAAAGTTCTCAGGAAACTAAACTGTTGTCTGCCCCCTGCAGAGAACAGGAGGGAATCCAAGGAGCATCAATGCATGAGGCCTCTGCAATAGCAGGGAATAGATACATGAGATAATCCTACCAAGTGACCTGTGCCCAAAGCTGCAGAGGAAATGATGAGTTGAAAATGATCAGCCTGACTAATCCCCTGTACACTCAAGGGCAGAAATGATAGAAAGACATGTTCAAGAATAATCTGTAAATGTTGTTTTAGAGCAGGGGTGGAGAAACTTTTTTGGGTTGGGGACCGCTAACCCCCAGCCAAGCAGATTGTGTGTGCTCTAGCCCCATAGTGGGATGGAGGGGGAGAGGACCATTAGAGTGCCAGTGCAGAGGGGGGAGACCTGAGCCTAGGGGGCGGGACCCCTGTTTTAGAGTCTTTCCATGAATTTTACTGCTTTCTCTAAAATACAAGTTTTCACTGAAGAAAATGAAATTTCTAATTATACTAACTGTGAAGAAAACTTGGTGTCTGTAACTTGAGGTGCTATTATTCAATTGATTAGAGGAAGCAGACCAAAAACAATACCAGTAAGGGTCGAATCTTTTCCTGTGCAGAAATAATTTAAACAGGGGTTCTGCACAAGGGCTAAGGGAATAGAATCCTTTCCCTGGGCTGTTGAAGATGAACAGAACCACTTGGCTACAGCAAATGCTACATATGGGACTACTATAAGGCTACAGCTACATTGCCTTTTTTTGTGGAAGAGGATATACAAATTGCACTCGCATTTGCATATCTTCTTCCAATTCTTTTTGCGGAAGAGGTTTTGCCGATAAAAAGCCCTGTGTAGACGGGGCCATTTGTTGGGGAAAAAAACCTCTTTCACAAGATCCTGTAAACCTCTATTTTTGAGAAATAAGGGATCTTGCGAAAGAGGGTTTTTTTCCGACAAATGGCTCTGTCTACACAGGGCTTTTTATCGGCAAAACCTCTTCTGCAAAAAGAATCGGAAGAAGATATGCAAATGTGAGCACGATTTATATATCCTCTTCTGCAAAAAAAGGCAGCATAGTCATAGCCTTCGTGACAAGTAAACTTGCATAATTATGTACCCGTTGATTGTGCCTCCTTCTGTAGCCAAGAAACCTTCCACACTATCACAGAAGGCATTTTCACAAAGCTTGTATTTACTGCTGATCAAGGAATGACAACAATACTGTGTGACTTAGGTGACAGACATGTGGTGCAAATTAGTACACACTTATTGTGACCAGTTCATGAACAAACCATAGATTGACATTTGTTTGCACCAACTAATCATCAAACAATTGCAGTTAGTGAACACATATGTAAAATCCATACTTTGTTCAAGGATAATTTGCAAAAAGAAAATAAGGAGGAGATGTATTTAATACATTGTTTTCAACTAGTTTTAGTTGTGCATCTGTATTGTTTGTTTAAACTTTATAGTATAGGTTGAACCTCTTTAATCCGGCTCCCTCAGGACTTGATTAGTGCTGAATCAGAGAATTTGCAAAACCATGGGAGGTCAATATTGTTTAGCAGCATTACCAACACTTCCACTGCTTACTAGGCTCTTAGAAGACATTTAAGAGTAAATTAGGGCTAAAGAACAGTACAGAATATTCAGGCACCAGGACTGGTGGCTGTAAACAAACTTTATGGAACCATAAGAAACGTGGCCACTCCCATGATAATGGACATCCGGCTAACTAAAATCATGCCTGACTACGGATGTTGCCAGCCCAGAGAGTGCCAGACTAAAGAACACCTGGAAAAGGGATGCAGATTAGACACTTTGGAATAGGCATATCCGCGGGGGATTTAAATATCCCCGCAGCATTTGCATTAACATGGCTGCCGCTTTTTTCCGGCTTGGGGATAAGCCGGAGAAAAGCGCCAGTCTAGACGTGATTCTCCGGAAAATAAACCCTTTTCCGGAGAATCTCTCACTTTCAAGTAAGATTTGCCTATTCCAAAGTGTTTAATCTGCATCCCTTTTCCGGAAAAGGGGTGCAGTTTAGACACAGCCCTGTAGTATCTAAAGACCGTAATTGGCTATGAAGTATAAAGTAATATATTTGTATGAAAAATACCAAATAAGATCATATGACTATACTGAGTGGAGGTAGAAATATCTAACAGGTGTTTAGTAGGGGAGCAGGAGTCATTTCTTCTCAGTTCTATTTCCAATTCTGCTATTGCCTGACCAAATCTTATGAGCTTTAGTCATATGAGAAAGTCCACTGAGTTCAGTTAGATCTCTCATTTCAATTAGTGGGACCAACACTGAAATGCTGTGTCTCCCCCCTTCAAAAGGTATGTTAAAAACATTGGAAGAACTCAGGAAATAGCTACAAGAATGATTGGAAGTTTGTATAATGGGAGGCTTAAGAAGCTCAGTCTACTTAGTTTATCCAGAAGACGATTAAGAGGTGACTTGATAGCAGTCTACAAGTACCCCCGGGAAGAGACTTTCTGATAGCAGATGGCTGTTTACTTTATCAGAAAAAGGTGTAATAAGGTCCAATGATTGGAAGCTGAAGCTAGACAAATTCAGAATATCAATAAGGTATACATTTTGAGACGTGAGGGGAACTAACCATTGCAGCAACTTGTGTAGGGGCATGGTTGATTCTTGGTTTAAATCAAGATTGGCGGTTTTTCTAAAATATATCATAGAGCAGTTTTTCTCAACCAGTGGTATGAGTAACCATGGGGTACTCAGGAGAACTTTGGGGGGTATGTCAACACAACTGAAATTTGGAGAAAACTGAATTTTTGTTTTAAGTTTTATAGCGCTTTATTATTTTTGTACTTTTTACACCTAAAAACTTCATCACCCGCCTGGCTATGATTAAATTGTTTAAACAAATGTCTTGCAATAGTAGAAACAAATGTTGTGTGTCTGAAAATTGTAGGTACTGGGAGCATTTATGTATTTATTTATTGGAAAAAGGGGTATTTTATTTAAAAAAAAGTTGAGAAACACTGTGATAGAGCTCAAAAGGAAGATACAAAACACTCCCAAACTGCTCCTGTAGGAATCACTTGGTGCAGTTCTATGGCTGGTGCAATTCAGGAGGTGAGACTAGATGATCTTATTATATATTAAAAGTGTTTTTAAATGCTTGTACAAAAAATGTTGCAAAAGGACAAAATATGTTTATTTATATTGTATTACTATTACTTTCCTGTAAAAAAAGCAACTCAGATTAGATCAACTCAGACTTTAATTAATACTAAATATATATCTGGGCATTTGATCAGAAATATTTCTTCAGTGATAGTGTAAAGAAGCAGTCACACAGTTCCTCATCCAAGGTTTCATCTTTGCCTTGATTCAAATTTTACTTCAGTTCTTTTATTTCAGCCATTTATGAAAATCTCTTCAAGGCCCTGGACACGAGAAGCCATTTTGTCATCAATGGACTCTCACCACAGCGATATGGCATCATGTATGAGTGAACGGTCAAATCCAATGGAAAGAGGACAGTCATCAGGATCACTTTGCAGAGAGAAGAATTCATTAAACCTCTTTAGCCCATGACAAAAAACTAGATGGTTACTTAGCTAAACCTCACATATACTTTATGGGGAAGGAGGTACAGGAAATCTGACTGATCCCCAAAGTCATAAAGACATCCCGTTAGACTTTGGAAGCTGTGTTTGACCTTTGGCTGAAAGCATGAAATATGTTTCAAAAACAGGATTTTTTTTCCCTATGGCTGGTTTATCTGTAAATTAACCCTGCTCTGCAAGAGAAGTATATCACTTTCTTTCTCTATTATCATTGGTGTATGGAGGTGGTAGATAATGGGATATTTTTTACTGGACCAACAAATTATTTTTACATATATGACACAAACTTTGAAGCTAAAAAGTTTTTCTCAAACCCTTTTTGTCTTAAAATACAGTGAGCTAGCATAAATGAATCTTATTACCTACCATGAATTCTTCTTAAGAATGAAAAGAGCTACTTTTTTTTTGCATGTCTTTTAATTAAGATGGATAGGTAGAATTAGGCTCTGCAGGAAAAATATCAAAAGCACAACATCAGTCTAATAGAACACCATAACCTCCTTCAATAATGTAAAAGAGAGGAAAGTATTTGAGAGACCAAGGCTAAGGTAGTTGAAGCAAAATGCAGGACAATGTAGCAGGTGAGTCACACCCTTGACTCAATCTCAGGTATTTAGGGAGCATATATTTCCTGACTGGAAACCACCTTCCTATTAATGTGCTACAATTTGGCCTACAAAAGGTTTTTCAAAGTATCATCAGGTGTTATTTTGGGCTGTGCTCAGTTACTTTGTAACCACACAGAGCCTGATGTGGGCAGACTTACTTTACAAGGTTATATTACACCTGGAATGGAATTTGAGTTGGGTAGGATCCAAGTTCTATTATATTTCTATTCAGACACCAAATTTTGTTTATAATGGAGTTGGGAGACTTCAGGTGCCAAACTATATCCTCTGAAGGAATTCCAAGAGCAAAACGCTCTGGCATTACATAGCATTTTATGCCAAATTCATTAAAGTATCCCCGTTCCAATCATCCTTGTCTGTTCTCTCCCAGGACTTCAGACTTTCCAAAATGATATAAATGACTGTAAACTTACACAAGTTTAGGGAAATACTCCCGTTTTTGAAATGTCTATTACACAATGTTAATTCTACGGCTAGGGGAACTTTACTCCCCTGTGCTCCCATGCAATTGTTATTTCAGCCATCAAGATTCACTTCAGATGGAAAAAGGGCTAAGACGTTTAATACATTTCAGTGTGTTTCTATGGTGAATCATTAAAGCCCTTTTGGTCAATAAAAAAATTTCCAAATGCCTCTCTGGCATACTATTATTATGAAAAGTTTCTTGAGGAGCTCAGTGAATCAGAGGACAAGTATCCTAGGTTGGTATTTTTGTAGAGCTCAGCACAAATCCTCTTTTGAATCTAAATACAGTTAGGCCCAATGTAGGCTTCATTGTTCCATGCCACAAAAGCCCTACTCAGTTTGGCATGCTGAAACATTCTGTGGCAGAGAGATCATAATTCCAGTAGCACAAGTTTGCTGTAATGTAGGATTTAGGCAATTCAACAGATCATTGATTGGGGAAACTTGCTCAGCACTTGCCTACACTGTATCAGACTTAAAAGAATGTTATTAGCCTTTTGCAGTCATGAATATGAAACCACAAAGACAATAAGCAGCTAAAATTCACAAAAGTATGCAGGAATCTTGTGCTGGATGCTTAGCAAGAAAGATGGGCCCAAGATACAAAATTCAGAGGTGAAATACTCGCTCCACTGGAATCATTGGGAGTTTTGCCATTGACTTTTGGGAGGCCAGTATTGTACTCCATGTCTGTATCTAGACTCCCACTTAATCCAAATTTCAGAGCTGTTCAGAGTAGGAATAATGATTTAGTCTAATACAGAAATAAGATCTAGTTGGAAAATTTATATCCAGATCTGGATCCAAAGTTCTTTATAATTCAGGATTGTTAGGTCTGAATCAAAATCCTAGTTCCAATTTCTAATAATAACAAACTACAATATATTGTACTAATAATATACATACAATAATCAATTGTGCTTTATTTTGGTGTGTGAGGTCAAATAATGGGAAGTTTCAGCTAAGTTTATCTCCTACTGCCAAGTAAACCCGGTAAGTATCAACAAAGAGCATCTATCCCTTATATTTGTTGCTTGAAAAACACGACAGCCAACAAATGTATGTGAAGCGTGATTGTAGGATAGCACTGTGAATATCATAAGTCACTCTTCAATGGCTAGTTGTAAACCATTCATTCTACTTCAGCTGTGATGTTTCTGACTACCCAGTTCTACCAGCTCTAGAAACTGTCCTTGTTTATCATTTACAGCAGGCACCAATGATATCAGATGTGCTCCAGAAGACTTTGTACTGGTAGCTACTGTGACCCAGCCAAAGAAATCTGGGGGTGTATTTTAGAATTCTTAAGACACCAGTTGCAGTGCACTGAGCAGAAACAAGAATCCCAGTGTGTCTACACTGCGCCCTTACTTTAAAATACCGTATATTCCGGCGTACAAGACGACCTCTGATGTTAAAAAACATCCCCCAAAAATCGGGGGTCGTCTTGTACGCCGGATGCCCCGCCGCCGGAGCCTCTCCGCGGCTTTGAAAGCCTCGGGGGAAGCCGGCGGCGGGGCATCCCAGGCGCGCATGGGCTGCCCCCCCGCCGGAGCCCCTCCGCGGCTTTGAAAGCCTCGGGGGAAGCCGGCGGCGGGGCATCCCAGGCGCGCATGGGCTGCCCCCCCGCCGGAGCCCCTCCGCGGCTTTGAAAGCCTCGGGGGAAGCCGGCGGGGGGGCATCCCAGGCGCGCATGGGCTGCCCCCCCGCCGGAGCCCCTCCGCGGCTTTGAAAGCCTCGGGGGAAGCCGGCGGCGGGGCATCCCAGGCGCGCATGGGCTGCCCCCCCGCCGGAGCCCCTCCGCGGCTTTGAAAGCCTCGGGGGAAGCCGGCGGGGGGGCATCACATGCGCGCCTGGGATGCCCCCCCGCCGGCTTCCCCGGAGGCTTTCAAAGCCGCGGAGGGGCTCCGGCGGGGGGGGCAGCCCAGGCGCTCCTGGCGGCTTTGCTCCCGGTGCCTCTGGTCTGCTGGGGACCATCTCCAGCAGACCAGGGACACCGGGAGCAAAGGAGGCGGAGGGGCGCTGGGGTATAAGATGAAACCCTATCTTTTAATTAAAAAGATAGGGGGTCGTCTTATACACCCAGTCGCCCTATACGCCGGAAAATACGGTAGTTTATTTTTTGCACCAAATTTTGAAATAAAGTGCTATTCTGAAATGTCCTTTAACCCTCATGGAATGAGAGTTAAAGTGATGCCAGAATAGCACACCCGTGTCTACTTTTGTGACGGGGCAGCCCCCGCGGCCCGCACTCACTGGGTGCTGTCGCCGGCTTGCTGGGGAGAAGCGGCGGCCCCGCGGTGGCCGCGGGCAGGGCCAAGCGGCAGCCCCAATCAGCTGCGCCCGACTCCACCGCCGCTTCCCCAGCTGTGCCAGAGCGCCGGACGCTGACACTGCCTGTGGCGTCGACCTGCGCCGGCGCCCTGGCGGGCCAGCCGCCCCCACAGAGGGGGCGTGCCAGCCCCACTACGGAGGACGTCAGTGCGGCGGGACGCTTAAAAAGAGCGCCGCCGCCAGAGACAAGGGGGGAAGGCAGACACGCAGCCAGGAGGAGGAAGCACCGACAGAGGCACCTCGGATCCCATCTGCATAGACCCCCAAGACCCAGTCGTCACAGCGGCCCGGCGAGGGAGGTAGGAAACGACCCAGGCCAGGGTGCTGGAACCCGGGGGGTTGGTGTGTTTAGGGGGTTCTGTCCCCCACCAACCAGGACTGAGGGGATTGGCATATCCCACCAGACCTTAGGGCCCTGGGTCGGGGCTTGGAGTGAGGGTGGGCCCGAGCTTCCCTACCCCCCCTCGCGCCAACGCGGACGCCACTCACAGTAGACCAAGCGTGGACAGACCCTGTCAAACTCGGGACAGGGATCTTGGGTGATCGGGGAGCACGAAGAGGACGAGACCTCGGGTGAGGGAAATCGGAGGGGAGTGCGGAGGACCCTGCGTGGCCCTCGGGGAGGGCTGCGCCGACGCCGCGCCTCTCCACAACTTTAAAGACACGGAATAGCTATTTCGGGATACTTCTGATATCCAGAAATAGCTCCACAGTATAGACGTAGCCCCATTCTTGAAATAGCAATGACAAATAGGAGTCCAAGTGCATTATAAAACTGCTTTAGAGAAGTGATAGGATCAGGTTTGGGCAATTGTCTTCTTTGTTTAGAACACTAGAAAAAAGTGTATCTGTCTATTTTGCTAGATCTACACACAGATTTTGTACAAGTATAACTCTTTAAGATAGGGGTGTTATCAGTTTTTACCAAAGTGATTATACCAATACATCACTTAGAGTACGTCTAAATTGCACTCTAAAATTGAAATAAGATACGCAATTTGCATAGCGCAAATTGTGTATCTTATTTAGATTTTATTTCTAAATAGGTTATTTTGAAATTTGGCAAATCTAAAGCACTATTTTGACACATCCCTTATTCCTCGTGCAACAAGGTTTACAGGGATGCCAGAATAGCGCATCTATTATTTCAAAAATTATTTTGAAATAGCAGATACATTCCTTGGTAGCTATTTTGGGACATCTCCGATATCTTGAAATAGCTTTGTAGTCTAGATGTACCCTTAGTGTTCCATCTCAAACAGCAATAGTTATACCAGTATAAAGCTCCTTTATACTAACAGAACAGCACTGATATGGCTAAAGTAGTACAATTTTTTGTGCGTGTAGACTAAATCTTAGTTCTTGTCTCTAGACTCGTTAATTTTCTGGATGTTTGATATCTTGCCTGTAGGTGGCAGATCAAGAATAATATTTCATACATTTGTTTTGATAGTCTATATTCAAACATTATGGGGAAATTATTAGAAAAAATATATAATGTTGTAAAGGTAATATGTAAATTTTCTGGCAGGACTGATAGTTTGCATTGGAATCTGAGTGTCATGAAGATGAAAGCAATGCATATGTGTGCCTGCGAGTAACATTATATGATTTTATTGCAGCATGAATACTTGTAGATGGCAGCTTAGTATAGATTAATAGTAAGACATTTAAAAATCTCGCCACTTAGATTATGTGGGAATTACTGCTGGAATT
Organism: Pelodiscus sinensis; assembly: GCF_049634645.1. NCBI lineage: Eukaryota > Metazoa > Chordata > Testudines > Trionychidae > Pelodiscus > Pelodiscus sinensis. The sequence continues at coordinate 67,526,858 of NC_134714.1, forward strand.
AGTCTAGTGTATTAGTCTTTCGCTGAATCAGAAGAATAATTTGAATGACTATACTGAAATTTTTCTGGTTACCACTGTAACTCAGATCAGAACCTAGCTTCTCAGCTCTAACATTAAAGTTTGTCAATTTCTACCAGCATAACTCTTAACTTTCCAAAACCCAAAACAATTGACACAGGCCTTTTTTTAATATATGGCCAAGACTCAAAACGAAGGCTATAATGAAAAATAATGGAACTGGAAGCTTGAATTGATAGGGAGTTCTTGTCTCTCATTATGTAATGTTTTCTATTACCTGGTTTTGAGGTAATGATGTCAGTAATTTACAGAAATAAACATGGAGTTAACTAGTTCTCTATAGGACAGAGGACGATGAGAATTTAACTGAGCCTCAGCTGTACCTGCTGCATCTTCAGGATGGCTAAATGCCTTGTAATTTTAATGTTGGATATGGTGTGTAGATATAGTGCTCCAAACTCACCTGGAATGAATTTGGCCTATTATTTCTGGTTACCTTTTCAGACAACTGTACCAGTTCTCCTAAGACTAGGCTTATCGGTTAATCTAGTCCACTACTTGCATTCCCTCCCCTTGCTGCCTCTGTATCAATGGCAGCAAGGGGGGGAGCAGGAGCTGGTGTTGGGGGGAGCCATCTTAAAAGCTGGTTCCCCCCAGCACCAGCTCTACGGTGCCACCTGTCCCCCTTCTGCGCTGCTGCCTCTAACAGAGGCAGCAGCACAGGGGCGGGGGCAGGGAAGGCTGCCACAAAACAGCCTCTGATGGCGGTGGACAGAGGCTGCTTCAGGACAGCCTCCCCAGCCCCTAACTGCCTCCTCAGCAGCTTCTCTTTGCAGGGAGCTCAGACTCCTCTTGGACAGGAGGGGCTTCTGCCACCTTGCACTGCTGCCTTTGTATCAGAGACAGCAGCACAGGGCAACAGGCAGCTGGTCTGTGAGGGGAGCTGGTATTTAAACTGGCTCCTCTCGTGGACTGGCTCCTACCTGGCATCCTGCGCTGCTGCCTCTGATAGATAGGCAGCAGCGTGGACTGGCAGGGGACTCCCTGGGAGTGGAGCCAGAGCACACTGGCTGCTGACCCCATTCCCTGGGAACTACAGAACAGTCGACTAACTGCTAAGAATTCATGTATTTAGTCAACTGTTCAATTAACTGATAGCTAACATCCCTACTTTGTGCACGTTCATATCTTCAAATGGGTTTGTGTTGCTCTAGAACCCGTCTCACATGAGGATTGGGAGTAACTCTGGCTTCATAATATTTGGATAGGAGGAACACAAGGCCGATCATGGAGGTTCATTATTGAGGACCAAAGTCTGCCTCCTCTGTGTCATGGAAAGCTCCAGATGCAGCCGAAGCACAGGGCTATCCAGGAGGACGGAGTGTTTTCAGGCACAAAGAGATCTGCAGTCACTCTATGGGGTGGAGCTCATTTCTATGACAATATCCCCTTTGTTGTTGTGCAGCAGGGTTGGGGTGGGAACAGGAATGTGCCAGATAAGAACTATGAGGGGGATTAAATAATCCACTGCTACAGAGTTTCACCAAGCAGCTTGACTCCCTCTGCAGCTGGAGAAAGTGCAGAGTGGTTACAACCAGATAGCCTATGAATGACTCAATGCACGGGAGATCATTTTGATTTCAGGCAGGGAAAGGAAGCCTAGCAAGAACAAGTCACAAGAGCTGTAAACACTAAAACCAGAGGCTAAGAACCATAAACTCAGAGCTGTCCTTGCTCTCATTGATATGCTGTTATATTTGGCAAACGGAAAGAATAATGTAATTTAAAGCTTTTTTAAATGGAGGAAGCACAGAATTTCTGTGAATGAATGGGTAGTGTTCAGCAGCTGCTTGCACATACATACCGGCAACAGGAGGTTTAATTAAACATTGTAATTAGAGCTTAGCACAATGTTACTTCAGTTTTATGAGTATATAAGCCTCATTGCCAAGAGCCACTTACATTTTATTTTATTTAAGAGGTCAAAAAAGCATGTTGAGTAACTACTTATTAGAAAGCCACAAGTGGCTTCTGAACAGGGGGGTATTAATGACACTTCAAAGAGATTTTTTTTTTTTTAACTGTATTTAGGGGCTCTCTGTCCTGAGAATTGAAATCTTGAGTTTTAAAATGCGATACTTAATTCACAGAGAGACTGATCTTGCCATGTATGAGTGCCCTTAACTTTTGGAAGTGGAAGTTGTGTGGTACCTGGATTGGTCCCATGATGATCAGTCTAATTTTTACCCTTTGTACTGGAAGTGCAAATCTGCTTTAAAGTTGAAATGCATTTGGCAGGCCCAAAGTAGGCTTTATTTTTCCACACCATAAAAACCATACTCATTTCACTATAGAGTAAATTGCTTGGCACATCCTCCTTTTTGGTTTCTGTCAAAGCTCTTAATACCATTCAGTCACTTTTAGAAAGTCAGATTAAGTCACATTCTTTTTCTTGTTATTGCTGCATCAGCAACCTGCATCCTACACTGCCATTTTTCCTCTAGCACCAAAAGCGATGCCCACCCTAGAAGAAGAGCATTTCAAGCCTTTTGCAGTAGGTTTCCATAAACCAAGAGCCCTGACAATCTTTTCCATTCAATCCAATGACACACGCTGTGTCAGCACTGTCAGGACATGGTCAGGATTGTGAAATCTGCTCCTTATTGTGGTCCCTGTAAAGTCCACAGCCAGATAAAAAGACTAAGAGCTAATTCAAAAGCCTGTTTCTCAAGAGCTATTCAGTAATTCTCCCCCTCCATCTGTATGAATGCACTCACTCAGTGAAGCATCTCTTACCAGTAATATTGGCTTATCTCCAGACACAACTCTCTCTCTTCTTAGACATTTTTCTTATTCTCTGTTGTCTTTAATCCTGGTTTTCTTGGACACTGAGCCCAAGGAGAAAAAAAGTTTTTCCCTAAATTTGAACAATCCGATTAAAATAAAAAACTAATACAAATAATAATTAAAAGGCCCAGGGCCACTGTGAAATAACCAGATGGAAGAGAAGTCTAAACATCTTCTCTTTCCCCCTACCAAAAGCAAATACATAAAATCTTTACAAGATAAAGCTGAAATTGTGCAAAAGATGTGAGCAAGATCTCCAGTTGAGTTGTCATGTCTCCTTCTCAGTGGGATCCTGCAGTCTATTTCATTGGGATTTATTAAGGTTATTTTTATGCTCAGAATGCAGGCCATCCAAGGCTTGGTAATACTGAACAGATACCATCTGCAGTGTCTCTGTAGCCAGTGTCTATACATAAAACTGCAGACTCCCAGACTCCAGTCTTCTTGCTTTTCAAGGGAGGGAGGAGTAAGTGTGCATGAGGGGGAAATCCACATCTTAAAATGAAAGAGAAGAGAAACTAGAAGAAGTAATTACATGATAGGATTACTTTATGTACGCACAATTAAGACATGGGATACAATCTAGTTGACCCCCCATCTCTGTCCCACATCTAGTCTCAGGACAATAGACTTTTAATGTGCACAAATCATGTTCTTGACAAGCTATTTGGGCAAGGCTTTTTCCCCAATAACTATGTTAAAGGTTTCAGATCATATTTTACCTATCTCACAGAGGACACGTAAAAAGCAGCCTAGGATAGACAGGGATAGAAAAGTGTTGTTCATGCCTTAAGCAATGTCATGGGGCACAGGAATTATACAAATTCCTTCTGTATTAATAGTGACCTATTGCTATACAGCCATTTGTCATTCACTCTTTAAGTACATTTCTTAAGCAGAAAATATCTTAAGCAGAAAATAATATGATTTTAATTATCTGTGTTTGAGATGACCACTGGACTATAAGATCTTACATGCATTACATTTTTTTCTGAAATCTTCCCACCATTCCTCCAGCTTCAGTGCAGTTCCATTAGTGGTAACGGTGTAAATGGGATGCCAGTGGGTGCTCAACCTACCTAATCTGCTCCAAGTTCTGCCCCTACCAGACCCCTTCCCTCCCAGTCCCCATACCAATCCTGCTTCTTAGCTCTGATCTGCCCCAGACCCCACCTGACCCCAAGTCTCCACCTCTGTCCCTGAGCCTCCTGAACATCATGAAATAGCTGGTGGTGGCGGGCGGTAGGTGCTAGCAGGGAGGAGGAGAAGTTGATTGGCAAAGCACCGGTGAACAGGAGGTGCTGGGGAGTGCATGAGGAGGGAAGGGGCTGAAGCTGACTGCCAGTGAGTGCTAAGCACTATGGAATCAGCACCTATAAGTTAACCACCAAGTCATCTAGATTTGCTCACAGCACAGTTTGATGTCAAGCTGGTGAAAATACCTGCACCTTGCTTACACAATGCTTTCACTTTTGCTAACAGGAGTGGAGCTGCTCTAGGGCTAGGGAAGCAGTGAGAAATTTAGAAAAATTCTCAGGGCTCACTCACACACAAGACTGTACTGACTTGACCTATATCAGTACAGTCAAAGTGGTAGAACATTTCCTCCTACCCATCCGCTAGTGTGGACACAGTTATATGGGTATTCAGATACTTTTATTGGTAAGCATATTCCAGTAAGAAATAGTGTAATGTTCTTGCCCCATTACACCATTTATAACAGAGTTAAACAACTTGAGATTTATGAAGTTACAAATGGTGGATTAGTGGCTGTGCCTGGGGGCCCTGGAAAAATGGGTCTCCCCACCCCTTACCCACTCTCCAGCAGGAGTGCCAGGTGGGTGGGGGGAAGTCTGAGTGCATGGATCTTGGCTGGGATCCTAGGACTGGAGGAGCTTTAGTTCCCTGCCATGGCCTCAGGGCTGGGAGAGCTCTCACTCTGCAGTGACTCTAGGGCAGCGTGTATGTGTGCGGGAGGGGCGGGGGAAAGAACTTCTCTTGTCATGGGGCTGCAGTGGAGAAGCAGAAAGGACCAAACAGGTTGTAGAGCAGTGGGCGATGGTGGAATGGGATGGACCGTGGGTGGAATGGGCCCCAGATTCAGGGGAAGGTGCAGAATCTGGTGGCACCATGAGCAGAGCCACAGGCAGAAGGGGTGGAATGGGGTTGAGACTGCAAGTGGAATGGATGGGGAGGGCCCCCTTCCACTTGCTCTAGCCCAAGGCACCATGAAACCTTAATCTGCCTTGGTAATAACACTTTAGAATCAGGGTCATAAAACTGCAGGGATGGGAAGGACTTCAAGAGGTCATTTAATCCAGACCTCTGCCAAGTACACTACCTTATCCCATCCCTGAAAAAACACTAATTGAAAACTGAGGTGAGAATATGGAATTTGTACAATATGTTAAAATGGTTTTAAGAAGGTTGGGAACATAGAACAAATCTTACCTCCTCCTCTGTTACCAAGGAAGGTCTTGCCTGGAATGAAATTGAACCAAAGCACTTCCACTGGGTAGAAAAGAGCAAGAATGAGGAGTGCCTACTCTATACTCACGCATGCCACATGGATCCTGTTCTGCAGGGATTTCTCCTGGGCAGTGAGATTTGGGGGACAGGATGAGGGATGATAATGTTTGGGCTTTTAGATCTTCTGCTTAGCAGACTCTACCAGTCATTGATTACTCCTAGAAAGCGTAAGCATTCCTCCTCCCACCTTTGCTCCCAACGTGAGGACTTGAGGGTGGATTCCTTTCCGCCACATCTGTGGAAGTCCTCTGTATAAAAGTTGGCTCCATGCTGCAGGAATTTGCTTTCAGATCACTGCACTGAATGAAAAAGCAGTTCAATTAAATACTTCCTTTATTGGCATCTTTCTTTCGTCCTCCATCATCCTCTTTTCCCCATCTCTGACATAAAACACTACCTAGGGGAGCCCAATTCAGGACCTGATGGCACCAGCAGAACCAAGAAAAGCAGCAGTGAGTTAATTTAAAACCTAAGGACTGTATTCAAGATAGATAGATGTATACATTGAATAGAACAGTAGTGTATATTTGGACTTTTTTTTTACATCTGATAGCAATATTTGTTGTTTATATTTAGTAAGCATGACATTGCTTATAGAAGTGAAAGTCACCCCTGGACATAATGATAATATATTCCTTTGGAGTCAGGGTTAAAGGTCAATTCTTAATCTCAAACTCTGTGTCAGAGATAGTGAGTCCAGAGTCTAGCTTCAGTAAATAGGATGAGGAATTCAACCAAAGCCTTCTTAAACATACTTGAGTGAAGTGTCAAGTCAGAATTGGTTTATATTTTGAGAAAATGAGGGGTTTTTAAACAAAATTAAGATCAAAGATATGTTTTAATTACTTTTTAAAAATTTCAGCTGAAACATTTAAAATATATGTTAACACGTATGCTTGGAATCCAAACCATTGCTTTATTGTGTTAGTGTGTCAGAATTGCACTGTGAAAGTGACTAGAAGCTGACTGTAAAAAGAAGTGAACCTAACTAGTTTGTTTTCACTTTCCATACTGAGTGATAAACAAAAGGATAGTGAAAATATTAGACTTCTTTTCAGTATTACTATTTTAAGAAATAATGATTTTGTGAAGAACAGGGGCGGCCCTAGACTAGCTGCCAGCAACTGGCGCCCTAGGAGAACCATGCAATCGGTGCTTCCCCCTCCCCCAACCCCAAGGGCAGATATCGACTGAGGGTTTTGGTTCTGTGCTGGGGAGGGGAGGCTGGGAATGGAGTTCTGTGGCTGGGGGCCGAGGGGGTTGGGGGCTGGGGGCCAGGGCTTGGGGATGGAGTTCTGTGGCTGGAGGCTGGGGATGGAGTTCTGTGGCTGGTGACCGAGGAGCCAGGGGGTTGGGGATGGAGTTGGACTTCTGGGGCTGGGAGCCAGAGGGCTGGGGATGGAGTTCTGTGGCTGGTGACCGAAGGGCCAGGGGGCTGAGGATGGAATTCTGGGGCTGGTGGCCGAGGGGCTGGGGATGGAGTTCTGGGGCCAGGGGCCGGGGGATGGAGTTCAGGGGCTAGGGGCCGGGGAGAGGGAACAGGGTGCCAGTCAGGGGAGAGAGTCCCCTGCACCCGCCTCCTCCCAAGATCCCCACCCCCAGAGAGAAGCTGGCATGCGCCTCTCCCAGGATGACCCCCCCTCCCGCGGCACAGAGGAAACCCCCGTGTTCCTCCTCCCCCTGGGCTGACCCCCCCCACGGGGCAACCCCCCCGCGTTCCTCCTCCCCCAGGGCTGACCCCCCCCCACAGCACAGGGGAACCCCCCCCCCACGTTCCTCCTCCTCGGGGACGACTTCCCCCCTCCTGTGGCCCAGGGGAAACCTCCCCACGTTCCTCCTTCCCTGGGGCCGACCCCCCCCGCGGCACAGGGGAACCCCCCCAAGCGCTGCCTCTCCCAGGACTTACCCCCCTTCTGGCCACACGGAAGATGTGCTCTAGGTAAGGCACCGGAAAGGAAAGGGGAAATGGAAGTGGCAGGGTTTGGAATTTGGTGCCCCATGCAACTTGGTGCCCTAGGTGGCTGCCTAGTTTGCCTATAGGCACAGGCCGCCCCTGGTGAAGAAGGCACTACAGTGAGGGCCAAGGAAGTCTGAGTTCTGTTCTCAGTTTTCTCAGTTCTTCGACAGACTTCCTGTATGATAGCGAGCAACCAATTTAGCACACAATTTTCATAAAACAGCATTAATTTTAATTCTCATTTTTGGATGCTCATTTTGAGACCTTGTGGCCTTCATTCCCTGTTGCTTCAGGAAAAAGGGGTGGGAGAGGTGCTTTAAGTACCTTTTGCACTTCTATTTTTGGGGTAGTTAGAGACTCTGGGCTGCTGTGATTTATATTTTGTCTGGATTAGCATCCTAAAGGATTTTAGTTGGTGAGACTAGCTACTGCACAATATATTCTGGTCATACCCCTTCCAAGTGTATATGTGTGTCATGCAAAACATTTCCACATATCACTTCTGCTTAATTTTCAGTCTAGATTTCAGAGAGGGACAGTAGTTAGTTGAGGAACTAGAGAGAACGCTGTCTTGAAAATGCAGAATTAAAAGCATTAGTCTACCACGGGAGTGAATATGTAGTATTCCCGCTTGACCAGACAGGCCTGGTCAAAATCTGTCCTCTGGATTAATGGTTTCTGTATTCTATAGAACTTGTCATTGTGTTATCAAAACATTTCATAATGCCCCTATGAGGTAGAGAAGTCTTATTACTTCCATGTTATAGAAAAGGAAATGAAGACAAGACTAATGTAATCTGTTATTCAGGAAGCCTGTGGTAGAGGAAGGAACAAAAGTCTGATCCCCTCCCACCCATTTTCTGGGAAATGTAATATGCAAGTGATGGGTTTAATTTTAGATTTCTTGCACAGCATACATTGTATTTTATTACACAATTTTGACAACATAACTATTTTGGTATCAAAAGCATGTGAGATTTAAAATGCCAGATCTGAAGCCCCCTTTTGGTGGAAAGGTGTTTCATTTCAGTGTGAAAATTTAGAGAAACATGGCCAATTGTTTTGGATTAAATGGATCCGTATGTCAGTTCCTACATTTGCAACCCTTAATGTGGTAATAGTTTCACCTTGCCTACAATGAATGACTGAAGCCTATCTAGAGCTCCACCTCCACCCCTCCGGAATGACACAATTAAAATGGCTAGAAGCACATCACCATACATAAAACCTCTAGGAGCATCCATAACTCGAAGGGGATAGAGGAATTGTTTCAGCGAATTCTCTTCAGCCCACACAGGGTTAATTCTGTCCAGGTACTTTTTTTTCTCTCTGCTCCTTCCCCCCTGCCCTCCCACACTGTGCAACCGAACTCAGCGTAGTACATCGACTTCTACTGCAGAGGAGGGAGGCAGGCGTATCGCAACAGCTGGCATTCCTATCAGCCTATCCTAACTCTCAGCCTCAACAGCTTAAGCCAATCAGAAAGGCGAAGAGGAGTGGGCGTGTTCCAAACCGCTGAAGTGAATAAAAAAACGGAGGGCAGGGTGGGGTCGAGATCCTGACAGCCGTTTTTACCCCCCAATCACAGTCAGTATTTGTCACGCGGACGGCCAATGGGATGTGAGGATGGGCGCGGCGGAGAGAAAAGGGGCGGGAGCTGTTGTTAGGGGCGGGAGGAGGTGGCGGCGCTGCTTGGTGGCGACCGGCGGCCGAGGCGAGGCGGCGCTGAAGGGAGGCGGCTGCGGGCAGCAGGTGAGAGCAGCAGGGCCTGAGAAACGGGGGGTCCGGGATGGAAGCGGGCGGGGGCCGGACCTCAAAGGCGGGGGAGGTGAGACGCGGGGGGGGCGGCCTGAGGGAGGCCCCGAGCGCTGCGAAGAGGCAGGAGCGCCCCGGGACCGGGGGGGGGGGGGGCAAGGGCCGGAGTCCGGGGCGGGTTGGCCGGAGTAGCTGGGGGAGGCTGAGCTCGCGAGGGAGAGCGACGGGGTTGGTTTGTGAAACTGGGGGGTGGGGCAGAAGGGTTCGGGTTCTAGAGCAGGGGCGCCTTGATCCTCGGGGGGGGGGGTGAGGCTCTGGAAGGGGGGTGGGAGGGAACGAGAGTGCTCAGGAAGGGGGGGGGCGTTGAGCCCCTTGGGGACGGGACGGGTGGAGGGATTGGGAGACGGACGCCGAGCCGTAGGCACCAAGCCCATCTTCTTAGAGAGTTACCCAGTTGGGAGCGCTTCAACTTCCTGATTCACTCTCCTGGGGTTGCCTGGGACTTGGCTTTCTTCTAGGCCTTGGGTTCTGCTCCCCTCTAGGCTTTGTGAAGGGGCTTTTCCAACAAGATTACTGGGTGGGGGGAGGCGCTTCTTAGGGTGCAAGCTTTATGCCCTGCAATCCATTTGTGGTGTATGCGTGAAATGGTTCTGGACTTGGGACTCTTGAGGTCTAGAGTACGTGGGAGAGAGAAGGCAAGTACTTGACTGGAGAGGATTATGTTGGTCTTCATTTTTCGCCCTCCCCTTTCCTCGTGTTGTGGTTGTGGATGTAAGAAGTGAGGTAGGTGTATGCGGGGTTAAATATGAGAGAGAACCTTTTAAACACCTATAGTGAGAGCTTTGTAAAATTGTCTGAGATAATGTAAAACTGACTAATTTCAAAATGTGTGTTCTCCTGTTAGGGAGAGCATTGTTCTTGAGCTCATAATTAATTCCCCCCCCCCTACCTGTTTACGTTCATGTAATAGGCTGCAGTATAGTGCAGAGGCAAGTACAGAGTGGCTTTTTTTCATGCAAAATGCAGGAGAATTAGGTGCACAATGTTTTGTGTTTTTTTTTTTTTAAGTACTCTGAAATAAACATCATTTCCTGAGGTAAGGTCTGGGAAATTTAATTTAAATGAAGGCTTGGTTTAGAATGAATTGGTATTGGTAGTGAACGTGAACAGTGTTGAAGGAAAGCAAAGGTTGACATTTTTGTAGCTCTCCTCTAAAACTCTGCTAACCCTTGAGATTTATGTAACCTGATCATTCATGAAACTTGTAAGGGGGCTTCTGGTTCTATTTCTTCTGTTTAATGTGTGTTATGATTTCTAAGGCTGAATCAGGCATCCACTGTAGCAAATTGTTGTCACTTTTAACTATCTTATTATTACAAATATTAGCTTACATGTTTGGTGGTCTTCCCATCTGTATGTGTCTGCCACTATAACTCTGTCTATGATGATTATGGGCAAGTTCATACAATACAGCTACAGCATTGCTCTGGGTAATGCTTGTAGAATAAAGTGTAAACGTAAATGGGTTAACAGACTTACCAGAGAAAATCAGCATTTTGTTACTTTTCCCACTCATCAATACAGATTTTCCATTTCTTCATTTTTTGGCTATTCTCTGTGGAAACTCTCAAAGTATTTGAATATCAAATGTGAACAGATTTTAAACATAAATTGAATTAAGGATGTGAGATCAATCATCCTTGCTGATTATCCTTAAACAGTTTTGCTTATCTCTTCCTACAATTAACTTAATTAATCTATAATTGAATAAAATAGTGGGTTTAAGCCTCATTGAAAATTCTGATTTGCAGCACAATGCTGTAACAACTCAAAGATCACATTACAAAGAATGTGTTTTCAAGTATTTAGGTAAGAAATGTATTTAGCATCAAGCACACAACCCTGTTCATGTTGGCAGTTGCTGAACAAAATACACTTTTCCCATTATTTTATTTCTGAGGCCTGGTCGATACCTAAAACTTAAGCTGACCTAGCTATAACACTTGGATGTGAAATTATCCACAATCATTATATGATGCAGTTAGGTCAACCTAACCCTAACTTGTTGTTGTATATCTATATTGTTGCTGGGAGTATGCCTTCTTGCCTGGGTTCACAGACATTCACTAGCTCTGTTTGGTATATTTAGCAGTCTAGCTCAGTGTGGACATGGTAGCAGAGACAAGCCATGAACTTTCTCTATTTGAGCTGGGGCTCTAAAAATAGCTTTCTGGATACTGCAGCAGAAGCTGGCCACCTGACTACAAACTAAGGACATTAAGTACAGTGTAATTCACTAACTGAAGAGTCAATGCATTTTTGCATCAACTATTGAATTAGTTGATAGGGCGGAGCTGCCCCTTTTGAAACACCTCAGTGGTGTTTCAAAGGGGCAGCGCTACACAGTTGATCCTGGGTTCTGTGCAGCTCTGCCCCTTTGAAACACCACTGTGGTGTTTCAAAGGAGCAGCACCACACAGAGTCTGGGGTCAGCTCCATGTGGTGCTGCTGCGGCATTTCAAAGCGGCAGTGCTGCATGGAGCCTGGGGTCCTGGTCTCCATGTGCCGTTGCTGCTTGAAGTACACCCTCTTTCCCCACCCTTTACTGCCACTATCTAATAGAGGCGGGGTGGGGAGGGGAGAGAAGCAACTAGTTGACTCGACTAGTCCTTAACATTCTTACTATAAACCCAGAGTTTTGGTTTCTCTTGCATTTGGGTCGCCAGCCTGTCCTGCAAAGTCCATCGTTTTTGTTGTTTCTGTTTTTGGTAGCATGATAGTTTGATCCTTACTCTGTATTTTTCTTTCTCATCCCTTCTAAGTTAAATTTGTGTAAAAGAAGGTGTTTCTGACCTAGAAACTGTGTAATTGTTTCCTAGTAATAGCTTTCAAATATCTTTTTGCCATTGTCATAAAAAGCTTTTCATGGTACTATGGCAGTGGTTGCCAACTCCAGGCATTCAAGTGACTCATCTGGTCCCTAAAAAATCCTAAAACTGAAATGACAAATGTTGATTTGCCTTCTGGTTTCTGAGTCTTTAAGATTCTCTCAAGTAATGTTTTAGGAGGTTCTTCACAACTCTGGGGCTAGAATTTTTTTTTAAACGAAAGCTGAAATACTTGTATAATCACTTGCATTGTGGAGTTAGGGCTTTAAAAAGAATCAGTATTCAGAGTCTTGTGATAGAACTACAAGATTTGGCAACACTGGTAAATGGTATGTAAGATCATGAAACCTGCATACAGTTCTAATTTCATTTCCAGTATTGGAAAACCAGTACTTTCCTAATGTAAACAGTCTTAATGTAGTCTCCTGCCCCTTTAAAAATATTCTGTTCTACCCATTTACATTTTGTAAATTGTCCTTGGGCATTACCTTTGCCCCTGACATGCAACAGCCCTGTGCACACTAGGAAAAATCAGTATTTGTGTTGGCTTATGTAGGTAAATTTTAGGGTTTACCGTGACACTTTAACATTAAAACTGTAATTGCTTCTTTTGATAAGATCTTAAAATTTGCTAGCTAATGTTGGGTGAAGACAAGACCAATCCAACTAATTTTGCAGTATATCCTGTACCACTCAAGGGCTGAAACTTCTACCAGTCCTTTTTGTTGCAGTAGAGACAGCAGTTTTAACTTCTGATTTTTCTTTGGTGTTCAGCAGAAGACACAGTCCTATGTACTTGAATTGATTCAGAGTTTGTTCTGATAAGCTGCTAACACTTGGAGTTTCTAAAGGTTGTCTGGCATTTCATACTATCTGAAGAAGCTTGTAACTTTACAGGAATTTCACAGCATATTGTTTGATGTGCTCCTTGTTTGGCAGACCTTGAAGTCCATGAAAACCTGTCAACAATCTGGGAAAAGCTCTGCATCTTTTTTCTTTTGTATTCATGTGCTGGTCAGCTTTTATCCTTAATATGCAAACACACTGGAGAATTCTGATGTCTTGGAGTTATCTTGTCTACATAAACCTGTTTCTGGGCAATGAGTTACATCCAGTCCATCTTGCCTTCAGGCCCATTATTATGGATCATTGAGACTCAAATTGTCTAAGGAAGCAGTTCCTATGGGGGAAGGACAAATGCTCTACCCCAACAACTGATTGTGGCATTTGCAACCTCCACTTAAATTCCCTTTCATAGTTACTCTAGAGCAGTGGTTCTCAACTGGGAGTATGCAGAGGTCTTCAGGGGTACATCAGTTTATCTAGATACTTGCCTAATTTTGCAACAGGCTATGCAAGAAATACTAGTGAAGTCAGTACAAACTAAAATTTTGTGATAGAAATGTAGCCGTGTTAGTCTGGTGTAGCTGAAGCAAAATACAGGACTATGTAGCACTTTAAAGACTAACAAGATGGTTTATTAGATGATGAGCTTTCGTGGGCCAGACCCACTTCCTCAGATCAAATAGTGGAAGAAAATAGTCACAACCATATATACCAAAGGATACAATTTAAAAAAAATGAACACATATGAAAAGGACAAATCACATTTCAGAACCAAAGTTCAGAGGATTCCCTTTCAAGTGCAGATTTGAAAGGTCTTTGAAGCAGGATGCAGGTGAGTAAGTCGTTGAGACAATGTCCTTTCTGGTTGAAATGGCAAGAAACTGTTTTTAAAATTTTATGCAGTGACTTGTTTATACTATTCTGTATACTATACATTGAAAAGTTAAGTATAGTATTTATATTCCAATTGATTTATTTTCATGGCAAAAATGAAAAACTAATCAATTTCAGTTGGCGTGTTGATGCTTCTGTATTTTGATGTCTGATTTTTTTTTTTGTAGGCAACTAGTTTTTAACTAAACTCAGTATCATTAGAGTATTGGAACTTGGGGTATGAAAGACAAAGCAGTGTCCTGAAAGGGGTACAGTTATCTGTAAAGATTGAGAACTACTGTTTGGGAGTATTGAATTTAGGACATTCCTGGAAAACTATTTTGGGTCTAACTTCAAGGCCAGATTCAACAGTCTTGATATCATCTGGTAATCTGAAGTTTTTTAGGCTCAGATTTAAAATTGCTTATCTACAAAAAGATATACAACTTCTCAGAACTATTTCTGGCTAGCATACCTTTTCTTGAAGAATTAAACTGGGGATTTTTGGTTTGTTAGGTCCTAAACACAGCCCTTCTCTGCTCACAATCTGTATTGGTCTGTATGCCAAGAGAATCTGTTAAATGGAGCGGTTTTTGTATAATATCCAGATTTCTTGGGTTTCAGTGCCAGCTGCAAATCTATGACACTTGTGGTTTCTAATCAAGCAGATATTCTATATTGATGGACTGGGCCAGAAGCACACCAGCTAATTCTGACCTCAACAACTTTCCCTGATCAAAGCAAATTAAATGTAGATTGGGGGTAGTGGCAGAGAAATGATGCTTCTTAAAAAAAGATTAGTTTAGCAGTTTTAAAGGTGCTATATTTGTTGATCAAGTTAGCTTTGTTTCCATGATAGATGATAGGGATTTGAAAATGTACATATAGGGTAACCTCACGGTTATACTGAGCGTGGCGCCACGCACCCCCTCCCCCCCGCACCTCTACTTACTGTTTTTGTTTTGGTGGAGTACTAGAGTTGACGGGAGAAGGCTTGGTAGTCAATTTAGTGCATCTGATCCATTGCTGCCTGTTGATCCAGCCCATAGTGAAGACATGCTCCTAGATGCTAAGTGAATTTCTTTGAGTTATTCACCTTAGGTCACAGTGAGGATAGTCTGTCTGTAAAGTCATTCTTCCATTTCAGAAGAATAATTTTGTGTACAGGCTTATGAACTTCCTCTCTTCCCTCTACTGAGGAATGGTACAAAATAGCATTTTTATTGCACAATTGATTAGTTGGTTCTCTTTTTTTTGTTTGGCAATAGACACATGAGCTCAAGAATACTTTAATGTTTTACTTCTGTACCTATTGTATTCATAATGGTAACTTTTCTTTAAGATATTGAAAAGTCCCTCTTAATTGTTTAGTTTTTGTAACTTTTATTTTGGACTCTTCTGATCTTGGAACTCTGTATCATTGGAATACTTAGGAATACTTAAGTGAAGCACGTGGCTTGCCAAATAAGAAGCAATTTCCTGAGGTCAGGTTGCTATATTGACTCTTTGCTACACTCCACTCCCCTTCCCTTCTTTCCTTAGAGCTGATCTATTTTCTGTGGAAAATCACTAAATCAGCTGATTCATATAGCAGTCATGGTTGTATAAGGAAAAAGAATTGTACTGATTTCTGTAGTTTTATGGCTGTAGAGTTGAGTATTTCTCAAGGTATTTTTGTGAGGGGGAGGAGGTTGGATATGTGGTTTGCACACTCAATTTTGATTTAAAATCTTTGTGAACTAGTTTGATGGGCAATATCTTATGAATGTAAGTGACTAATTGATTAGTGGACTATTGATAAGCAAAAATGTATCAGTCGACACACTAGTCGACTAGTTGCTCCCTCCCCTCACTCTGAGGGTGCTGAGGAGAGCTGGCTTAAAAAGCGATTTCTCCCCTGGTCCAGCTCCGTGGGAGGGGACAGAGGGTCTTTGGTGGCATTCCACCTTTGAAATGCACAAAGTTCCCTGCTAGGGCTCTTGTACATTTCAAAGGCAGAATACAGCAGGGCACTTTTGCCTTTGAAATGTAGCAACAGCTGGGTGGCTCTTGCTATATTTCAAAACAGAAGTGCCCTATCCACTAGTTGATGGCAATCCTATTGACTATTCAATTAGTTAAAATTAGATCAACTAGCCTACAATAACTTTGGTTTGTTATTACATGAGGGTAGACATGTAGGTTTCCTTTTTTAGAGTTGACACATTTTGTCTAATTTGCAAGACAAATTAGATGTTCTGTTATCGGTTTTTCATTTGTGAGATGTGACAAATGCCTTTACTAAACATCGGTAAGGCTTAATATGTTATAGGGTTAAGTACTTTAGAGAGAATTTACTTTGTATAGTATGGGAGTATGATCTTGACCTAGCATTTTGGATTAGAATTCTGTTTAGATTATTTCTTGTATCAAAACGTATACAGAAACTTGTGTCTTTGTGTTATGCAGGTGACAATCAGACATTGAGGGATGAGTGTAGAGTCCAATAATGAACCCAAACCAGGATTCCATAGGGTACTGTAATGACTAATGATTTATGAGCTTTGTTTGTGTAATTCATGAGCCTCTGTATATGAATAGAATGTACATGACTGGATCAAAAATACTGATTTGAAGGAAGTTAACTGCAGCATTGCCTTTTTACTGTTATAGCAAGTGTTTAAGTACTTATTGAAATTTATTTTTTTCCTACTGTGCTGGTGGTCATAGAGCTGGAAGAGACCTCAGGAGGTCATCAAGTCCAGCCCCCTTCCCAAGGCAAGACCAACCCAGCCAGGGCTTTGTCAAGCCGAGACTTAATCTCTAGGGATGGAGATTCCACCACTCCCTAGGTAGCCCATTCCAGTACTTCACCACCCTCCTAGTGAAATAACTTTTTCCTAATATCCAACCTAGACCTCCCCCACTGTAACTTGAGACCATTGCTCCTTGCTCTGCCATTCATCACTACTGTCTTCATGTTCTTTGGAACCTCTCTACAGGAAGGTGAAGGCTGCTATTAAATCCCCCCTCATTCTTCTCTTCTGCAGATTAAACAACCCAAATCCCTCAGTCTCTCCTCATAGGTCATGTGCTCCAGCCCCCTAATCATTTTGGTTGCCCTCTGGTGGATCCTCTCCAATGCGTCCACATCCTTTTTATAGTGGGGGGGGGGGGGGAGAACTGAACACAGTACTCCAGATGTGGCCTCACCAGAGCCAAATAAAGGGGAATAATCACTTCTCTAGATTTGCTGCCAGTGCTCCTCCTAATGCAACCTACTATGCCATTAGCCTTCTTGGCTACAAGGGCACACTGTTGACTCACATCCAGCTTCTCATCCACTGTAATCCCCAGGTCCTTTTCTGCAGAACTGCAACTTAGCCAGTCGGTCCCCAGCCTGTAACAATGCTTGGGATTCTTCCGTCCCAAGTGCAGGACTCTACACTTGTCCGTGTTGAACCTCATCAGATTTCTTGCATCCCAATCCTCTAATCTGTCTAGGTCACACTGGAGGGCAGGGATAGGGTCCAGAGTATCTACCTCTCCCCTTAGCTTAGTGTCATCTGCAAAATAGCTGAAGGTGCAAACCATCCCCTCATCCAGGTCATTAATAAAGATATTGAACAAAACTGGTCCTAGAACCAATCCTTAGGGCACTCCACTAGAAACCAACTGCCAACCTGACATTGAGCCGTTGATCACTACCTGTTGGGCCCAACAGTCTGGCCAGCTTTCTATCCATCTTACAGTCCATTTATCCAATCCATACTCCCTTCACTTCTTGGTAAGAATATTGTGGGAGACCGTATCAAAAGCTTTGCTAAAGTCAAGGTATATCACATCCGCTGACTTTCCCATATTCACAGAGCCAGTTACCTCATCATAGAAGCTAATCATACTGGTCAGGCATGACTTGGTCTTAGTGAATCTATGTTGACTATTCCTGATCACTTCCCCTCTTCCAAGTGCTTCAAAATTGATTCCTTGAGGATCCCCTCCATGGATTTTTCCAGGGACTGAGGTAAGGCTGAGTGGTCTGTAGTTCCCTGGATTGTCCTCCTTCCCTTTTTAAAAGATGTGCACTACATTTGTCTTTTTCCAATCATCCGGGATCTCTCCCAGTCTCCACGAGTTTTTAAAGATAATGACCAAGGGTTCTGCAATGACATTTGCCAACTCCTTCAGTACCCTCAGATGCATTAAATCTGGACCTGTGGATTTGTGTGTTTAGCTTTTCTAAATAGTTCCTAACTTGTTCTTTCCCCACCAAGGGCTATCTACCTGTTTCCCATACTGCATTGCCTAGTGCATTAATCTGGGAGCTGACCTTGTCTGTGAAGACAGAGGCAAAGAAAGCATTGAATATTTCAGCTTTTCCCACATCATGTCACTAGGTTACCTCCCTCATCCAGTAAGGACCCCACACCCTCTCTGATCACCCTCTTATTGCTAACATGCCTGTAGAAACCTTTCTTGTTACCCTTCACGTCTCTTGCTAGATGCAATTCCAATTAACTCCCCTGCATTCTCGAGCAATATACTCATACTCCTCCCTAGTCATCTGTCCAAGTTTCCACTTGTAAGCTTCCTTTTTGTGTTTTAAGCTCACCAAGGATTTCCCCGGTAAGCCAATCTGGTCACCTATCATATTTGCTTTTCTTGCTGCACGTCGGGATGGTTTCTTCCTGTGCCTTTAATACTGCTTCTTTAAAATACTGCCATCTCTCCTGGAGTCCTTTCCCCTTGCTTTAGTTTAGGGGTTGGCAACCTTTGGTATGCAGCTCATCAGAGTAATTGGCTGGTGGGCTGACACATATTTTGTTTGTTGACCAGCTGCAGGCATGGCCTCCCCATAGCTCCTCTCTAGGACATGTTTCTATTTCTAGTAATTTAGTAAGTTGAGTGAATGAATATGACTACTCGTATATTAAACCAGGTGTATGTATCAAACATTTCTATTTAAAAAAGTGGAGAAGTATGCTGCTTTTTTTTAGTTGAGTGTACTTGGAGTCCTGAATAAATAACTTTCTTAGGGTGCACCCCCTCCCACTAGGAAGCCCCACGATAACTCAGTCTGTAATAGGGATGTTAGCGTTAAACAGCTAACTGTTCAACTGATAAGCAATTGCTTATTGGTCAACGGTCCTAGCAGTGCTGAAGTAAGGATGGCATGGTACAGTGCCATTTGTCACCCTTATTTTTCCATTGCTTCTGGTAGTATATCACCTTCAGAGTTGGGCACCTGGCCAACAACTGCTGCTCTCCAGCCACCCAGCTCTGAGGACAATGCAGAACTAAGGGTAGTAATACCATGACACCCTCCCTGAACTTCCTTTTGTGTCAGGACTCAGTTTGAGAAATACTAGTCTTCCCCCTGTGAAATCTGTATAGTATAAGTTAAAAACAAATACAAGACCAGGTTTCACAGACCCTGGGATGTGATATAGTGGGTTTTTTTTTAAATGACCATGAACTTGGGAGGGCCTCCCCAAATCCCTGTGAACTAAAATGTTCTCAGTTTTACAGGTGGTTAAGCTGTGTGCAGAGAGTAAGAGACTTGGCCAAGGTTACACTGTCTGTAAGAGAACCAGGCATTAAAGCTGGAGCTCTTGAGTGTTTGCCTTAGCCATAAGGCCATTTTTTGTCTCTTGGTTGGTCTTGCTATGGACATACGAAAACATAATTTCTCTCCTTCTGAAAGAGAGGAGAATGTTATTTTACTTGTGATGGAAGGAAGAACATCCAAGGGGTGGGGAAGAGGGTGGTGGTTTCTAGGTTGCAGAGAGCTATTTGGGTCTGTTTGTCTCCTGTCCACAGGAATTTGAACCACCAGGTGAGACTGAGAAACTTGTACCTGTGCTAACAAACCTCTCCAAGCTATTCAAGTCCACAGAAGAGGTAGGAAATCTTTGGTCTATAACATATTAAATGTAGCTTTTCTTCCATCTTTGCTTAGCCTTATTAAATGTGTTGGCTATTTCATGGGTTCTAGAGCTACCCCATTTGACCTGATTGTTATCTTTGCTTTAGCTCTGTGAAATGGAATATAGAATCCTGGTTAGCACATGTAATCATAGGTCTGAGTCAAAATGATCAATGGCAGACTTTGCTTTAGGAGAATGACACAGATCTGAATTTTTTTTTTTTAGGACTTCTCCCAGAAAAACAGCACCATACAAATGGTCATTTGCTTAGAGGTCTTTCAGTAACCTATGTAAAGGCCATTCCTGTAACTTTTTAACAGAAAACTGTGGACTTATCTCTTTCACTTCTGGAGAATATACACCTGAAGCATCTTTTCTTCTCTAATGGCAGCTGATGGAATCACCTATAAAAGGGATCTTTGGAACATGACTTGTATTTAGTGAATACAGATGCCAGTATTTTGTGAGGACAGGCTCAAGTTGTCTAATTTATGTACATGCTTTTCTTTAAATAATTTTTCTTATAGAATCAGACTTTGGGGATGAGGGGAATTGTAACCATTTGAGGCCGTGAGAGGCCATGCTGACTTACAGCAAGCCCCAAGTCCAGAGCCTCAGTGGCTGTGTGGCTGCTAATTAGCAGTTCTAATGGCCCACTGGTTTGGGACCAGGCAGTAAATCAACAACTAAACCATGGTTTGGCAGACTACCCCACAGTTCATGAGCCCAGGTCCAGAGTCAGGGCAAGGGAGCAACCACACAGGGAAACAGTAAGGGTGGTTCCTCGGCGCAGGCCTGTTCACAGGCCAAGCCAAGGGTCAGTAATCCTTGCTGGTGGAGAGCTGACAAGCGCAATGGTTTTGCCCCACAGGGAAATCTGCTACCTAGGGGAAGGGATGCTGGGGGGACGCGAGCCCTCCCTACTCCACTGCGTCCCAGCCCAGGGCCCTGACAGTAGCAATGTGGCAGCCACTGGACCAGCGGGGCTCCAGGCCCTAATGTGCCATCTGGGTTGGTGGGTCAGTGGGGTCTGAGCTGCAGTGTGCTGCCCACCCGATCTCCATTTCTTCAGCCATCCCAGGATCAGCTGTCCCTGGGCTGCTCACCCTGTGGGCCTGTCTCGATTGACTGCCTCTCCTCGTCAGCTAGAAATGGGGGTGTCAGCAGGGTGTCCATCAGCTCGGGATCCAGAGTAGGCAGGGGTTCAGGCGGTCCGGCCCATTTGGCAGGGTCCTGGCAGATCGGTGGGCCCAGGTGGCAGCCTCCACCAGTGTTCTGGGATCTAGGTCCAGCAGCGGCCGGGGCAGGCTAGGCCTGGGCTCGGCCTGGTGGCAGCCCGACCCAGTCATTCACCAGAATGCAGCACAGCGGAGCACTGGGAAGAGCCTCTGCCCTGCTTGGCAGCTGGGCTCTGACTGAGCTGGGACCTTCCCTTCTTATACCACCTAGCTCTCACTTCCTGTGGGCGGAGTTGAGTGATTTTTGGCACTGCCCACCAAGGGGTTTCTGTGGGAGTTTCCTTCTCTGAGTCAGCAATAGGCCACGCTGACTCACTACTGGAATGCTTAGCTTTTGGACTTTGGTAGAGTAGACAATGCTTTTGTTTAGACAGGGAAGTTAAGTGGGCTACCCAGCCTATTGTAAAGAGCAAGATCAATTTCCTTTTTCAGTCAGAAAATTGTCATGAAGGCTAATCACCATGCAGGTGTAACAAATGCCTGTATTATCTTTTGCTTGAAGTGAAAGGACCAGGCTTATTAGTACAAAGGTGGTAAAAGACTGGCAAACCTCTTATATGGTCTACCCATTAGACCACTAGCCACATTTTGTCAAATGTGGATGCCAGTAGATTTTTTTTGAGTGGCCACCAGTGCCACCAAAGTGCTCCAAAAATCAATCATGTTAAGTATTAAAGTTCCCTAAAAAAATGCCATAAATCATAATGTTTGCTTGTTCCTTACTGTATATTACAGTAGGATGCAGGCAGAGCTGGACTACATAGGCATGGCTTTCTTTCAAGTCACAAGCATATTCATCACCTAATCAATGTTTACTTCTCATGCTACTTTAGCTCCATAGGCAGCTGCTGGCCAGAATCATCATTGGCAAGTTCACTGCATGATGTTTGGGTAGGCTGAGATAATATTAATGTGTATCAAAGTGTTTGCAAAAAATCAGTGTCAGACAATGACCCTGAATGGGATACAGAGACTGTTCTGGAGGAGTCACCAGCTGCTAAGAAAAGCAGAACATGGAAACAATCAAAACAAACATTTCAGGACCAGGGGGAAATCAGGTTCTTGTTCAGAAACTGAACGGGATGGCTTTAGAATCACAATTTGTAGTGCTCACTCTTTGCAAGAGAAATTAATCAAATTAAAATTTATGCAATGCAACATCCTAGTGTTCATGTAGGGGACGCTAAATAGAATTGCAAGTGTGAGTTGCACGGGCTGTTAAATGGTGCAGAATCAGAATTCAAAAGACTATGATGGCTGTTTTGAGTAAAGCAGATCAGATACAGGTGGTTACTTTTAAAGTTGTACTACTTTGGGGGAAAGCAAGGAAACCATGCTGGTGAAGAACTGGTGAATAAAATTGTTCTGGTCATACAGCCAAAAAATATGCTTGTAGAGAGATGAGTAACACATTAGAGGGAGCACAAAAGATCTGGGGAATTCTCTACAAAATGAAATAGCTGAAGAAGTCAGATTGTGTACTTTTAATGAGAGCCTTGATGTCACTAGGAGGAATGTTAGTTGAATAATTGTAATTGAATAATTGTAATTCACTGTAATTGAATAATTGCGTAACTGCATCAAATTTTAGTGGTTACATGAGTATTCAATAGTCCCCTGGGTCAGGGCCAGCAACCAGTGTGCTCTTAGCCCCACTCCTGGGGAGCTCCCTGCTACCTCATGCTTCACAAAAACAATGGTGAAGGTGTTTTGTCACCCTATAACTGAGATTCAGCTGACTGGCAAACTCATTTTTCAGTGTATTTAGGTGAGGGTGAAAGTGCTGGAATTCTGACAATCTGTGCAGCTTGACAGGTGATGGGGCAATGGTTTTGCACGGTGCATGAGTAGGGGTGCTGAACTGCTTCCAAGAATGCTAAAACTTTTTTTATTTTACTGTTTTGCACACTAAAAAGTACTTGTCATCAAAGCTTCAGTGACAATTATGAATGAGGTGGCATCTGCAGTGGAAAGTGCATTAATGCTGTCAAAGCAAGCATTGTCAATAAAGGGAGATTTGCAACACTGTGCAGAATGGGCTGCGACACTTATAAGGTGGTGCTGAATTATAACCCAGTCTAATGGCTTAGTTTTAATGCTGTTGTACAGAGACGCTGAGGTACATTGAGGTTTTGAATATAGTTTCACTGGAACTGCCCCCAAAACTACAAGATCCAAAAGTACTTGGTTGTGTGTGGCTTTTCAAGGAGTTTTTACCAAAACCTGCTTCCTTGAATCTGGAGCTTCAGAAGCATCAAACAATATTTGAGAGTATTGAAGTAATTA